>NC_089841.1:134454009-134780259 GCF_035609145.1 Eleutherodactylus coqui
AGGTTGGCTGGACCCGATAACATTAGTGGGTTCTGTTATCTATATATCTATTTGTTTTTTTTCTTTTAATTAAAGCGTGCATGTTGTTTCAAGTGGCTTTCAGTATAAGCTGTCATGTGTGCACATGTAGAATTAAAGCATTTTTGGCCATTCTAAGACTTGTATACTGCATTTTTCAGCAGTTTTCCCTTCTGCATAACTCCATCTCAGTTTTTCCTGAGCTGATGGGTGTAGACTAGCTAGCTTTTTCCAAACAGAGAATTCATTGCAGGAGATTCTGCTGCTGATAGCTACTTAAACCAAACAGCAGAGCAACTGTTGGAGCAATGACATTTGTGCTTGATTTCAGGTGTGTCGGTTTTAAGTGTGTGTGACTTAAAACTGGGTGGCTTTTAAGTCTGCAAACTTTACTTGTATAAATTACTTGATTACTTAATTTTTATCTGTACGGTCCCCATTAGAGATGAGCGAGCACCCGAATGCTCGGGCCCACGATATTCGAGTTGAGCTTTTCGTAGAATTCGAGAGCTCTACTCGAGTAACGAACCCCATTGACTACAATGGGAGACTCGAGCAATTTTGTATGTGGAACGCATGGTCCCGAGCTTTTTTTTTTTCCTTGTTTTTTTTTTCCCTCTCCCTCTCCCTCTCTCTCTCCCCCTCCCCCTCCCCCTCTCTCTCCCCTCCCCTGCCAGACCCCAAATTTTCAAATGACGGGCGCTGTGTCGCGGCAGGGAGGGGCCAAAAAAGGCACGTCACAGCAGGGAGGGGCCAAAATCTGGGGCGGGGTTGAACGTGATTTGATGCTCGTTCGAGTAACGAGCACCATCGAGTACGCTAATACTCGAACGAGCATCAACCTCGCCAGAGTATGTTCGCTCAATTCTAGTCCCCATTTAAAATGTGCTCCATGGTTGACAATATTGTCCAGTATACATCATGTGTCATGCGTGCAGTCCTTAAACAGCCATTCGAGAGTGCAAACTGCTGTACAAAATGTGAGCATGTTGCACATTTTGAAGCCCAGATCCTGAATTTAAATGAGCTGCTTGCAACACTGAGATCCACTGACAATCTGGAAAGGAGTTTGCTACTTACTGAGCAGACACTCACTGTGGGTGACAGTTAGAAGGAAGGGTAGAGGGAAGAGTGCTAGAGAGACTAGTCCAGTACTGGACTATCCCAATAACTTTGCAATGTGGGTAAATGAGGGGAATGCCATTACAGGATTAGCACTGCTAGACAGGTTTTAGTAGTCGGAGACTCAATTATTAGAGGGACAGACAGGGCAATCTGCCACAAAGAACGGATTGTCAAGCAGTATGTTTATCTCCTGGAGCTTAAGTTCGACACATTGCAGATCGGGTTGATAGATTACTGGGAGGGGTGGGTGAGGACCCAGTGGTCATGGTACACATTGGCACTAATGACAAAGTTAGAGGTAGGTGGAGGGTCCTTTAAAATTATTTCAAGGAACGAAGATGTAAGATTAGGGCAAGGACCTCCAAACTAGTATTTTCTGTAATACTACCTGTACCATGTGTCACTGCTGAAAGGCAGCGAGAGATAAGCAAGTGGCTTAAGAGTAGGTATAGGAAAAAGGGATTGGAGTTCCTGGAAAGCTAGGCCAACTTTGCTGTTGGCTACAGGTTCAACTGTAGGGATGGACTGCATTTCAATGAGGGTGTAGCTGTGCTGGGGGAGAAGATAGCTAGAAGGTTGGAGGAGTATTTAAACTAGGGACTGGTGGGAAGGAAAATCATAGAAATACAGAGGAAGATAGTGTAAACCATGATCTAAGACTAAGTAATGGAAATGTGGGTGGGATGGTGGAAGGGTTAGTACAGTTAGAACTGTCAGAACAATTAATAGTTCAGAAATGCTATCTTTTCTCCTTAGGCAGAGCACCTAGACGGTGAGTGAGGAGACTTAAAAGGCCATTTACACTCCTCAGGGTAATATGCAAACAAGGGAGATGAAACAATACCTCCACAATGCTACCTACTGGAAGGCAGCAATACCTAAACTCAATGTTAGACTCTTTATACAAGTCTTGCAACAATGACCACTACTTGAAAGCAAAGTCAGAGCCCAGGCACATACAGCTGTTTCAGGGTTTTTGCCCATCAGTGTGCAGTAGGATTCTGACTTTGCTAGAGAGAGGCCTATGATGTGGTTCAGAAGCACCATCTTTTCTCCTTAGGCTTCTTTCCCACGAGTGTATATCAGCCGGCCGTTTTCACGGCCGGCTGATATGCGCTGTGATCTGATGCATTGGATTCCAGTGCATCAGATCACGTGGCCATATTCCTGAGACGTAAAAGCGCCCAGCCAGCCTAATATAGCGCCGGACGTTTTTATGTTGGGTCCAAAAGATAGCCTGGAACTATCTTTTGGGCAGGAATACGTTGGCCACCGCATGGGCTCCTATGGGAGCCCACGGCAGCGGCCGCAGATGGGAGGGAGTTTAGCAGCATTGCTGCTAAACACCCTCCCTCTGCTCTTCTCCCCCCGTGCAGGCTCACCATTCTTCTCCTCCCCGCTGTCTCTCTGCAATGGGAGTGGTAGGGGGCGGTGGCGGAGCTAAGCGTCGGCCCATCCTGCCTCCTCTCATTGCTGGCTGTGGACAAGGGCCGGGACAGAGCTAAGCTCACACCCCCTTTCCATCCCTTGTCCTTAGCCATCAATGGGAGGAGGCGGCATGGTCTAGTGCTCAGCTCCGCTTCCACCCTGCCCCCTCCCATTGCAAAGAACGAGTGGAGAGGAGAAAAATGGTGAGCCTGCGATGGGGAGGGAGGGAAAAGGGGTGACGGCATGGTAGTCTCTGCACATATGCACCGGGACCCATGCCGTCTGAACGGGCGCACAAACATTTGATATCTGCTTCCGTTCACCAATTTTATCTCTCCCAACATAGCGTAGATCAGCTGACCGTGAAAACGGCAGGCTGATATACGCTCGTGGGAAAGAAGCCTTAGGGAAAGCACCTAGACTGTGAGTGAGGAGACTTAAAAGGCTATTTACGCTCCTCTTGGTAATATGCAAGCAATGGAGATTAAGCAATATCTCCACAGTGCCACCTATTGAAAGGCAGTAATACCTAAAGTCAATGTTGAACTCTTTATACAAGCCTTGCAACAATGACCAGGAATCGTGGCAAGGCTTGTATAAAGAGTCTAACATTGACTTTAGGTATTGCTGCCTTCCAATAGGTGGCATTGTGGAGGTATTATTTAATCTCCCTTGTTAAGAGTTAATAGAGATACGCTTAAAAAAATAACCCAAACTTTCTAGACTATATGTTGACTAACGCTAGAAGTGCAACCAATAAGGCTGACAAACTGGAAGTAATAATGTCTCAGGAAAACTATGACATAGTAGGATTAAATGGAGACCTGCTTGGATGAAAGCTATGACTGGGTGGTTAACTTACAGGATTATAGTTTATTTAGAAGGGATTGAAAAAAAGTAAAAGGGGGAGGGTTTTGTCTTTATGTAAAATCCTGTTTAAAGTCCACATTATGTGAAGATACATGTGAGGGAAATCATTCAAGTGGAGTCTCTATGGATAGAGATACATGGATGGAAAAACAATAACCTCTTCATAGGAGTTTTCTATGGGCCACCAAATACAACACAAGCCACCGGAAATCTACTACTAAGGCAAATAGATGAGATAATTATTATGAGGGACTTTAACTATTTGAATATAAATTGGGAAACTGAAACCTGCGGATCTCGTTAAGGTAAAATGATTTTGTTACTAACTAAAGATAATTACCTTACCCAACTTGTACATGACCCATCTAGACAGATAGCCATTTTGGACTTAATATAAACCAATAGACCTGACAGAATAACAGGGGTGCAGATCAAGAGGCACCTGGAAAATTGTGACCATAATATAATAAATTTACACTTGTCTTTCAAGGGGGAGTTTTATCATGGTGCTAAAAAAATACTAAACTGTAGGAAATCAAATTTCAATCAGTTTAGAGGTGCCCTTAAAGGAGTTTTCCAGGGAAATACTATTGAACACCTATCCTCAGGATAGGTCATCAATAGTTGATCGGCTCGGGTCCACCGCTTGGGACCCTGATCGATCAGCTCAGCAGGCGCATGCTGTCAGCGCCGCAAATATGCAGAGGTCGTAGTGGAAGCCTCTGCGCCAACATCCGTATAGTGGCCGGTGTATGTAACTGCAGGCATGACTCTCATGGAAATCAATGGGAGCTGTGACACCAGTTCGGCATTATTCTCCCTACACTCCCCCTATTGAAGGGTAACTGTTTGGAATAACAATGTGGATCAAGATTTCTGATGAGATGTATTTTACCTTTTTACTGGACTATATAGATCCTAAATAGTGCCCACTTTGTTCCCCTCTCAAAGTAATCAATCCTCAAAGTAATGCTCCGAGGTAATTCAGTGCCCAGACAGTGCCCCATCGGTGCCGCCAATGTTCTTGAGCCCCCAAATAGTGCCCTTTAAAGTAACAGTGCCCCTTTAAGGTGACTGACCCCCCAATTAGTACTCTGTCTGTACTTTTTAAAATAAAATAAGTGTCCCCTCAAGTTATCTCAACTCCCAAATAATTGCGCTTTCTGTACCTTAAAAGTAATTTAGCCCCTGAATCTGTGCACTTAAGACAATTTGGTCCCCAAATAGTGTCCCAAAAATAATAGTGCTCTCATAAGCTGAGGGAGCCCCAAATAGTTTCCCCTTTGAACCCTAAAAATATTAAAGCCCCCTCAAGGTAACTGAATCCCCAAATAATGCCCCTTTTGTGGCACCAAAGTAATTGTGCCATCTTCAGCATAATTAAGCCCACAGATCAGTATTTCCAAGTATTTAAGTCTCTAAATTGTGTCCCTTGCATAGTAATCAGGTCACCATACAAAATAGTCCTTCCTCTGTGCCGTTTTGCACTGCTGTCAGTCCCTCACTAAAGACAAGCTTAACAAACTCACTGTAGTGCTGCCAGGCCAATGCAGCTGCAGGTCGATCTTTATTACTTCCTCCAAAGATGCTGACACATCATGGCAGTGAACACAGGTCAACTCTTCCCCTCTTCCAGGGATTACAGTATGTGTGCTAAATGCCGCAGAATCAATGAATCCTGGGGGAGGAATTGAGCTGCATTCATGGTCGAGATGTGTCAGACTTCAGCAGCGGAAGGAGTAATAAATCTTGACCTATGACTGCTTTGGGCCTGCAGTAGTACCGGGAGTTAGTATGAGTTTGCCATGACCAAAGGGCTGTCTTGGACTGTACTGTGCTAGGGGGGGCCTTTGTGCACTCCCAGGCTAAAGGGCCCAGATGCAATTGCATCCCTTTTGGCTATGCCACTGACAAAAAAGCAGCATCAGCCACATGGTAGAAATGATAAAGAAGTGCTGAACAGTATAGATGTGGTTCCAGTGGCTGTGAGGCAGTAAAAAAACTATTAGCTTCGGTGTGTTATTATCTTTACTTCTCACTCAGCTCCTGCTCCTCCCCCCCTGTATTCTCTCCATAGACTTATATGGGCAGCATGTAACCTGATCTCTCAGTTAGCTGTTAGTCCATCTTGTCTGTCAAATTGGATTCGAGAAAGATTTTAGAAAGATGAAAGATTTAAGAGGTAGGACAGCGGAAGAAGGGAGTCTGATAAGTGGAGAAAGAAGCCTTTTTCTCTGATAATATATACTACAAAGTTTTTGTACTATTGATTTATACAACATTTTTTAAATGTTCAGGGTCCTTTTAAATAGAAAGAAACTAAACATAACACCATGTATCACAGCAAGGCAGACTTATCAATATATTTACATAGTTTTCTGGAAAACATTTAAAAATATAGGGGTTCAGGTATTACAAATGTGCCAGAAAAATTGGGTGAGGTTTCAGAGCTGCCATGACAAGGATGCATTTATCAAATGTTTGCAACACTTTCCCACTTAATGAAGTCCAAACAACAGCAGGCCCATTTAGGCTTTTTTGTCAATGGTAAATATGGTTATGCAGCTTGGTGTGACTATAGTTAAAGGTAAAGTCCCCTGGTGCAAGCAGCGAGTCATATCTGACTCTTTGGGTGATGTCACATTGTGATATTTTCTTGCCAAACTTTTTTTGGTGCTTTGTCATTGGCTTCCCCAGTCATTTTTTTTTTACTCAGGGAGCTGGGTACACATTTTACCAACCTCAGAAGGATGGAAGGCTAAGTCAACCTTGAGCCGGCTACCTGAACCACACGGGGATTGAACCTGCAAACTTCAGGTCGTGAGCTTAGGACTGCATTTCTGCTGTTTTAACACTCTGCGTGTAATGAGGTTCATGACTATAGTTAAAACACATGCTGAATTATTACTGATAAACTGATGGTGCAGGGTGCATAATCAATCTTCTCTTTTGGCTTCCATTGCGCAAAATAAGAGAAATGATAAGGCTACACATGGTCTCCTATGTAGTTTATAAAAAGCCTAATAAAGCAACTCTCCAAGGGCAGGAGGAGGGAGATATATTACCTGCAGTTGTTCTTCTCTGTTGCCCCTCTGTTCTGCTGATTTCTGGCCCTGTTTCTGGCCATCCAAAATGTCTGCAGTAATTTTCTAACTACTTATTTCACATCAAGCACTGCTCTATGATTGGCCAGCATTGATCACATAGGCAACTCTGGCCAATCAGAGAATAGATATACTGCATCAGTAGTCTGAAGATTGTGGTGATTAGGTAGTCTGAAGATTGCATTGGCTTTCTTGGATGGCTGAAAACAGGGCCTAGAACTGACAGATGGGAGGGACAACAGAAGAGAGAGATGATGCCTGATTCATACTTTTAAACTAAGACATGCAACCCACATACTGGGCTTTGCACAAAATGCAAGTAACAAATTAAACTTACATAATATTACAATTATACACTACTTTATATTGTAACAATTGCCTGTATGCCACGAGGATCTGGCAACTTGTCTATTTTAATCTTTTTAAAGTGGCTCTGCACTTCTTCCTGGGTTAAACCTGTGAAATTTAGTGGAGAGTTTACTTTATCATTTTGTATCTCATATGACTTTTCATTTTCCTCCGTGAATACAATAGCGAAAAAACTATTTAACAGATTTGCTTTCTCCTCGTCACGCTCTACAATTTTTCCTACATTATATATTAAAGGCCCAACACTTTTAGAATTAATTTTTTTACTATTCATATAATTGAAGAAAAGTTTAGGGTTCGTTTTACTCTCCTTGACAATGAATCTCTCTGACTCCACCTTTGTTGTTTTTATGTTTTTACATAATTTATTTTTTTGCTTTTAAGCTTTTAGTGCTTCTGTGCTGTCTTCTTGTTTTAGTAGTTTAAACACTTTCTTTTTTGCTGTTTATTGTCCAATTACATCTTTATTGAGCCACATTGTTTTTCTCCTATTCCTAATTCCTTTATTCCTGTAAGGTATAAACCGCTCACAGTATTTTTAAAAAAACATTTCCTATTTATTGTCTGTACTCTTATTTTTGAGAACATTATTCCAGTCAATAAAGTTTAGTGCACCTATGAGCTGATCAAACTTTGACTTCCTAAAGTTTATAACATTCATAGCCTCCAATAAAAATTCCTTTTGAAAGACAAGTGGAAATTTGTTATATTATGGTTAGTATTTCCCAGGTGCCCTTCAATCTACACTCCTGTTATTCGGTTAGGTCTGTGTGTTAATATTAAGTCCAGAAGGGCCACCCCTCTAGTTGAGTCCTGTACAAGTTGGGTGAGATAATTATTTTTAGTTATTAAAAGAAACTTGTTACCTTTATGAGATCCGCAGGTTTCGGTTCCTCAGTTTATATCCGGATAGTTAAAGTCCACCATAATAATTACTTCATTGTGATTTGTTGCTTCATCTATTTTGTTCAGTAATAAGATTTTCAGTAGCTTATGTTATATTTGGTGGCCTTTAGGAAACCCCTATGAGGATTGTATTATTGTTTTTCCTCCCATATATTTCTACCCCCTCCACTTGTTCATCTCTCTCACATATATCTTCCCATAGTTTAACCTTAAACAGGATTTTACTCAAAGACAAACCCCTCCTCCTTTCCGTTTTTTTTACAATCCCTTATGAACAAAGTGCAACCTTGTAAGTTCACTGCCCAGTCACATTTGTTGGCTTATTTAACCAGAGAAGATAGCACCTTCCCCCCAATTCTAGCTGTTTGTGATGCTGTTGGTCATCGAGCTAGTCAATCAGACATTTTACATCAACTTTTATACTTCTTGACTTGCTCCTATGAGCTACTGTTATTTCTTTTCCAACACTGTCTCAGAGTTGTGTGGTCAATCTAAATGGCACTTTGAGTAAACACAAAATTGTGGATGCTTTTTAATCCTTCCTTCTTTGACAGGATGGGTTTCCTATTGAATAGTAGAAACAGAATGTGGGCTTCTTAGCTCCTAAACCCATTATAGTTTATAATTTTATCCTATAGTACAGCCCTCTGCCAGCTATAATGTATGAGGCCATTATAGTTCCTATTCGTAAACTCGGGAAAACCTGATGAACTATAGTACTTATCGCCCATATCCCTCTTTAGCCCCTTAATGCCACATGACGCAAGATTACATCATGGCAGTGGGGTACTTAATGCAACATGACGTAACCTTACGTCATGTGGATGGAGTGGGATCGGAAGTGAGCCCACCCCATCCGGCAGTGAGTGCCAGCTGTTACTGATAGCCTCCCGATGCAACAGAGGGGGTGCATAAGGACAGCGACCCCCCGTTAACCCTTTACATGCCGTGATCTATGTAGATCGTGGCATGTAAAGGGTTCAGAGAGGGAGCGTGCTCCCTCTGTGACGTCATCGGACACCTGTGATGTAGTCACAGAGGGCCGATGTGTTGCCATGGCAACAGGACGCCAGCTACGAGCGTCCTGCTTTGCCATTGCCCATGATCGCTATTACAAGCGATAAGGAATTGCAGGACAGAAGTCCTGTAATGTTTTATCATAGCGATCATAGCTGCTATGGATCAGGTCCCCATCAGAGACATAAACAGTGTAAGAAAACTAAAGAAATAGTGGGGGAAAAAACATTAAAAAAAAACTTTTTTGCTCATTTTTCTCACGGACAGGTGAGTATATATATTTTTTACATTTTTTACTATAGCTAGGGATGATTTTCAGGGAAGGGTTTATATTTAAAGCCCTTCCCCGAAAATCACTGCAGGGGTTGCTGGCAGACCATTGCTTTCAATGGGGCCGCCGGCAGTAGCTGAGGCCCCATTGAAAGAAATGGGAGAGCTTTGTGATCCTCTGCCACAGCTGTGGCAGGGGATTCTTTACTCCCTGTGGGGAGTCCCCTTGTCCTCTTGTATAAGCCCACCCTAGGCTTTTACTCGAGTCACTAAGTTCTCCAAGTTTTTTTGTAGTAAACTTAGGTGTCTCAGCTTATATTCGGGTCGGCTTAGACTCTAGTATATACTGTATGTCAATCTTGCTCCTGTCTTGATTTGCATCAGGGAGCTGTCTGCATACTGGGTCTCTCTTCCCTTAACTCTAATGGGCCATATTAACGTATTGAAAATAAAACTAGTGCCTACGTTTCCATAATTCTTCCATTCATGTGCCTAAGAGATTTTTCCTTTTATTGTGTTGTATCGATGCGTTCATGTTTGAATGCTGAGCATTTTCTATGGTTTTCTTTTTTTAGTCAATAAGTGTTTCTTTAAGAATAAAAAAAGTATATTGGGATTGATGTGATAAAGAGGAACAGAATTGACTTGTAGATATGATTCCTTTCAATGGCTAACAAAAACAGATGATGTTACAGCACGTTTTCAAATCTACTTAGGATATATCTGAAGAAGTATATATATATTTGTAGTGGTGCAGTATCTGAATGACCTGCAGAGTGTGCTAGTTAGGCAATCCGATACCTGGAAAATAGAAGAAAGGGGTTAACACCTGATGGGTGTAGCAGGAAAAGGGTTGCATTTAAGCCTGTTCCTGCCAGAACCCTGGGGGAAAGTTACAGCTTGGCAGTACAGGACAGGCTGCAAGCTGAGGTCCAGTGTGGACCAGTTGGGTCTGTCACATTGCCTGACGGAGGAAGAGATGCCCTCCAGACACCCCAGGAGGGGTTAGTGACAAAGCCCTGTGGGTTGCGAACCCTATTTGCTTTTGTGGACTGTATATAATTTCCTTGCTGTGAAATAAAGGCTGGCAAGAGACAGATTTGAAAAAAAACTTCCATAACAGAAGCACTCGTGTACCGCGGGAGGAAGGGAAGAAGCCAACTGGTGGAGGCGGGGGAGCAGCAGTAGTTACCGCCGGTGCTCACCACAAAATCAGCAGTGCGTACTGGCGGCAGTGCAGAGGAGAGAGAACGCCTAACTGGTTGCGGGTTTGTTCGCAAGATCACGAGTTTGTTTGTGTGACTCTGATCTAGTTTGTGCAATCAAGTGTTAAACTCACAATCGCGCGAGCAAACGTGTGATCGCGATGGCCTGCTTGTATTTTGGCACGTTCGCTTTATAGGATGTACAGGCTTCCCACCCCCCACCCCACTTTGGGAGGATGAAAAGTGCATCTTATAAAGCGAAAAATACGGTAATTAGTCCACTGATAGGGATGTGAAAGTTTTATGGGCTCTAAATTGATGTTAGCGGACACTAGGCTTTTGTATTACCTCTTCACCAGATCTCTCACCCTGCGATAAAACCCTGAGAATTATTCAGGCCTGTGTTGAAAATATCAAAGATCGTCCTAGATTTTACTCCCACATTCTTCTGTGACATTGAGATTTGAAGTTGCCTTTTAATATAATAATCTTCATATCTTCTATGTTGTGTCCTTGGCTACCAAAATGCTCCGCCACAGGTAACTCGGTCTATCTTTCTGTAATTGTGTAGCGATGAGCTCTCATTCTTGCTTTTATATATGCACTTAGGATTCTTCATTAGCTATATCTGAAGTAGATTCAAAACCTTTCTGAATCATCATCTTTTTGTTAGCCATTAAAAGGTATCATATCTACAAGATTACTTTGTTTCTCTTGCTGAGAACAATCACATTTTGCTCTACTAGCTAACATGGTACCAAACTTTTTTCTTTTTAAGTTATATTGGGACACATTCGGGGGTACAGTCAGTAACAGATGGAGAAATCAATGTATTTAATTCACTTTAAACAACACGCCCATCATTAAAGCTGGGCAAAGTATGGTAAATCATAAAAGCCTCAGCCCTGAAATGCATTTCTTGTCCACCTTTTCATTAGGGAGAAATTGAATATATTTACATTTCACTCCGGTAGGCTAAACTTCTGAACCAGAAGTGCTTCACTTAATGGAATTTATATTTCACTTCACCAGAATACAGAAAAGTGCAAAGAACTAAGTAAAGCTCATCCAGTTCTAGTTGAAAAGGAAAAGTGGAACTACTATCTGCCATATGTATACCTCGGGGAGGGATGCGCCTTCTGAACAGTAATTGAGCAACATGTTGTGAAGAATGATTGTCCTTGTCAACAATTCAATTGACACCAGACTACAGCATTCATTTTTAAGATCTAACATTAAAAAATGAGAGGAATGGGAGACTAAGCTTTCATCATCACGAGGAGCTTTAGGTACTATTTCCTCACTTCTAACCAGCCTTGTTAATTTGCACACCACATTGTCATACCGAACGATCTAGAGCCAAGGTTGTAACGGTACATCATACATGGTTTATAGAAGAAGAAGAATGCCACATTATAGTCCTACAAGTATTCCTATCACTGAGGTTGTACAAACAGCACATCTGCAGAATACAACAGTTTTAGATACGTTTACACGGAACACTATTGGCCAAAATAGTCGCTCAAACAAGCAAAAGTAAATGACAGTCGTCCCATGTCAACATGACCACCACCCAGGTGACAAGTGCTAATTTATGCCTTGTTTTGTTTCAGCTCACTTTAAAAATAGTCACTAGTTGATGAAAAGTCGCTTGGTGTAAATGTATAGTCGTTTATATTAATGACGAATTAGATATTAGAAAAAACTTTCTGACAGTGAGGGTGATCAATGAGTGAAACAGGTTGCCACAGCAGGTGGTGAGTTTTCCTTCAATGGAAGTGTTCAAACAAAGGCTGGACAAATATCTTTTTGGGATGATTTAGTGATCCTGTACTGAGCAGGGGGTTGGACCCGATGACCCTGGAGGTCCCTTCCGACTCTACCATTCTGTGATTCTATGATATTTGAACAACTTGCAATCAAATCTGCCTGCAGAATACCTCCCCTCCTGAACAATTGCTTGCAGAACTAATAATGAACAATTCTTGCTTGCTGTAACAGCTTTCAGCCAACTCTCGTTCACACTCTTCAATGACTTTTCTGTGTGACTAATCTGACAATACTTGCTTAGGGTAAAGGTACCCTTATAGTGGAGCAAAATTGGGCAGATTTATTGTATGCAAATTGGTGTATATACACTGAAAGCATGGCGATCAAGACCAAAGCTGTATTTATGAAGCCCCGTGCAATACTTTTTTCCAGCAAACATATGAATATGTCACATAGAAGTGTCCATGCTTTCAGAGTTGCCACCGACCGCATTTCATTTACTAAGGATTCGCAACAGAATTGTAACTAGAAAAGTGTCTGAAAATAAAGTCAGATCTGAACAATTGATGAATCTTAGGACTTATTCACATGAGCGTATATCCGCTGCATTTTCACGGCCGGCCAATATATGTGACAATCTGATGCATTGCATTCCAATGCATCAGTTCGGATGTCTGATTTTCCAGTGCCTTAGAACAGCCGTCCTAAAAAGATAGCGCATATGGTGCGCATTTTTAAACCGGCTAGAAAAGATAATTCTTCCTATGGGAGCCTATGACAGCTGCCGGAAAAAGGAGGTGGGAGGGAGTTTAGCAGCGTCTCTGCTAAAATCCCTTCCCCTTTCCCCCCCACCAAGTCCAAAAAGCTGCATCCCTCTCCACCCCTTGCCGACTGTTGGCAAAGGGAAGGGGCGGAATATTAGCACACTAGCTCCCGCCCTGTCCCACCGCTTCCGCTTGCCAACAGCCGGCAAAAGGCAGACAGGGAGAGGGAGTTTAGCAGAACAGTCACGGCTGCCTCTCATTCATACGATAAGCCGCACTGTGGCCATGGCACAGCCGACTGAAAATCGCAGCACCATTATGAAGGAGTCCTTAAAGGGGTTCTGTCATTAAAAAAACCCATATTCTATACTTACCTATTCCTCCTCCATCAGTCTACTTACTAGATCTTCACCTCGCCTATCTTCTCCTGTCTCCTGCAGTCCGGGGAGGTCACCTCACCTCCAGCTGGCTGATTCCTCTGCTTCCTGTGAGGTTATGTACAATGCCGGCAGTCTCCTTCATGCCAGCCAATGTACATAACCTCACACTTCACAGGTCAGCAGGGGGAGTGCTGATCTTCATGCAAGCTGTCTCTGAAATAGATTAGCATTCCTTCCTAGCCAGTGAACAATGTGACCTTCAGTGACCGGCCTGGAAGAAGAATGTGAGAAATGCAGCCTTCATAACAAGCTGGCTGGCATGCGGTAAGGTGACCCCGGGGCACTGTAGAAGCTCAGCGAGGGGAAGATGTGATAAAGAGAGTGATGGGAAAGGAATAGGTAAATATAGTATTTTTTTTTTACAAAACCCCTTTCAGCAGACTTTGCAAGATTTAAACATTTGTGCACTAATTTTATGGTGGATTAGGGAAAAATGAATCTTCTCCATTATATTGAATTTAAATATTGTTTGTACCACATGATAGTCTATAAGGAAAGAGTGAGTACAACTTGAAGGAATCAAAAAAGTCTCTTAATTACTAAAAGAAAAGTTGCCTAACGAAAAGAAAATTAATCCTCATTTTGAAATAGCGCGTTGACAAAAGAAAATTGCTTTATGAATAATGGTGAAAAGTTAAGACAGTCTAAAACATAAGTGATGTTAGGATGGCAGAACAAATGCATCAGATTGATAAACAGATACATAGACTTTTTCATGCAGATGCAACTTTTTAACTTCTGTTATGCCCTCCAAGCTTCACAGACTGCCCATGACCACCTTAGCACTGTCACTGACTGTACGCCTGTAGGTTTTCTTCAACCACTCAGACTACCACTCAGACTACTCCTCACACTCCCTCTAACTCTCCAACACCTCTCACGTGCTCCGCTTTTCCTAACAGATTGCCATATAAGTTAGAGGTGTAAGGGTCTTAAGTAGTAGTTCACCAGAAGAAAGTTGGGTAAAGGAACCCATACATTATGGGAACAATTCATTTTTTATGCACATCCTATTCCCATACCATATTTTCTCACACAAGTCACAAAATGTCCCTACCCCCCTTTACTTATTTATTGGTGTAAAATTCCTCTTTTTTGTACTTTCGTTGCGTATGCAGAACAAATAGTATGTGGCATGGATTTAAGAAAATAGCTATTTACACAGAGTTGTTCCAGGCCCATTATCACGCATCCGGATAGTTGCCCACAGCAACTATGCTGTGTGTGAAGGTGGCCTTAATCACAGTACCAAATACCATGCCTGAAGAAGGGAGAGCATCCCTCGAAGCGTTGCTCAGTATGTTGGCGGAGAGTTCTAACTCCAGGACTTTGTAAGCGTGGTAGACGTCTTGCTATATTGCTATTTGGTAATATGATGAATTTTTGATAAAGTAGTTCAAACCTATTACAGAAGTGTCAGTTTTGTGCATTCAATTGGAAACAGGAGTGCGGGCTCTGTTCATTGACACTGGCCACCTGGAGTTCTCCTTGATTGACTTTTTGAAGGTGGCCTTAGTATTCATCAGACATGAGGACAATGGCTTTGGTTAGTACACCACAGCACATAAAACACAAAGACATACAATGGATAAGAGTTCTACTTTGAAGCAAGCCGCCAAAGCAATATCTGAAATCTCAGCAATAAAAGCTGATGAGGAAATATGTATTACATGACACGCATTCAAATGAATACACGGCCATGTAAAAAATTCCATCACAGACGTTGCTGCTTTTTCACTGTGGTTCTCCGATCTAATTAATATATCAATGACATTCATAAACCCTAAAAGCATATGGATATAACCCAGCTGTACTAACTAGCCTTTACATTTCAGATATGACTATTGAAAAAGAATTTGTTATAGATTTTAGTGACACCAAATCCACTATAAAGGGGCTACAACTAGAGATGAGCGAGCATACTCGCTAAGGCAAACTACTCGAGCGAGTAGTGCCTTATGCGAGTACCTGCCCGCTCGTCTCTAAAGATTCAGGTGCTAGCGAGGGAGAGCGGTGAGTTGTGGGAGTGAGCAGGGGGGGGGAGCAGAGGGAAAGAGAGTGAGAGAGAGATCTCCCCCCTGTTTCTCCCCGCTCTCCCCCACCACTCCCCGCCCCCCGAATCTTTAGAGACAAGCGGGCAGGTACTCGCATAAGGCACTACTCGCTCGAGTAGTTTGCCTTAG
This sequence comes from Eleutherodactylus coqui, assembly GCF_035609145.1. NCBI lineage: Eukaryota > Metazoa > Chordata > Amphibia > Anura > Eleutherodactylidae > Eleutherodactylus > Eleutherodactylus coqui. The sequence continues at coordinate 134,469,479 of NC_089841.1, forward strand.
CGAGTATGCTCACTCATCTCTAACTACAACATATCCATTCATAGCAGCAGTAATAAAGCATACATCAGAAAAAGAAGTTTTAGCAACTCCTGTGTCGTTTGCAAGTTATGCTCCAAGTGTTCCTTCAGCAGACAAGTGTCCTACAATCTTTATGGCAATCCCTGCTATCCAGACTTGATTACCGTCATCTTTGCAAGGAAAAGAGAAGGGCAAAGGAGGTATCAATCAAGCCTAGATGGGAGTGGTTGCCATAGAGGTTGCAAGACAATTGCCTGCTGAAGTAACTTGACACTTGGAAGAGTATTTGCCATATGTCACACAAGTCATTAAGGGTCGGGGGGTAACATCTCACCTTAGGGAGAGCACCAAGAAGGTGAGTGAGGAGACTTACAAGGCCATCCATGATCCTCTGGGTAATATACAAATAAGGAAGATGGTAGAATACCTCTGCAGCACCACCTATTGGATGGCAGCATTCCTTCGAATCGATGCTTGACCCTTTATACAGGTCTATAGAGCGATGTTAGGGAAATGAAAACCAAGCCAATATCCATACACAGATAGCTGTTTCGGGTTTTTTTGCCCCTCATCAATGTGCAGTAGGATCCTGGCTTGGCTAATGAGAGGCCTGTGACATGGGTCAGAAAGGATAACATCTCTCCTTAGGGAGAGCACCAAGATGGTGAGTGAGGAGACATATAAGACTATCCATGCTCCTCTGGGTAATATGCAAATAAGGAAGATGAAACAATACCTCTGCAGTGCCACCTATTGAATGGCAGCATGGATGGTTTTTATTTCCCAATTATTGCTCTACACACCAGTATTAAGAGACAAGCATTGATTCGAAGGAATGCTTAATCTAATACGTGGCACAGCATAGGTATTGCTCCATCTTCCTAATTTGCAGAAGTTATTAAACAATCCTTTTCTAAGGTATGCTTTATGATTTATGGTATATATTCGGAAATGTCTCTCTAATCCCTACACAGCAGGTATAATAGTTTAGGGCACATGTGCCGACGCCGCTCACCACTGCAGCAATTACCAGCTGGGGTGCTGCAGCTCCCGCTGGTAATCACGCCGGCAGCGCTGATCCCGGCGCAAACTGACGTCCGTCTGCAGCCAGAATCCTCCTCCCCGAGTCCCCTGCTCATCAGTTTCGCAGGAGAGGACTCGGGGAGGAAGCATGCCAGGCTACACACTGACGTCAGTGTGCGCCGGCCGGGCTCAGGGCAAGCAGAGAGGGAGCGGCGCTGACAGCAACAAGGAGGTAAGTATATGGGATGTGAGGGGCTTATTATGGTTACTGAGGGGGCTTCTTATTGCTGAGGGGGGCTTATTACTATTACTGGGGGGGGAGCTTATTATTATTTCTGAGGAGGGGGGCTTATTATTATTATTGAGGGCTTTTTTATTACTGTGGGGGGCTTATTATTACTGAGGGGGGGGTTAACGTTGCTATGGGGGTATTACTACTGAGGAGGTTAATATTACTAATTGGGCCACTGTGGGGGTCATTATTTTTACTGGGGTCACTATTAGGGCTCGTTCACACGGGTGTCATCGTATTTCGGTCGCGCAAATACGCTGCGTATTTGCGCTATCGAAAATCACTTAAGCTTGTATATTTGCGTACGCAAAAATGAACACAGATGGGCCCACTGAAATGGTGTGCAAATATGCAGTGAATACACAGGTTTCCTGCGCATTCACCACGTATTTGCGCGCCCCATGCACACAGGCGAAAATTCTGCGGCGGGATTTTCTGCTGAATATTCACCTGTGGAAGCTGCTATAGGATTGCGTTAGAAAACGCAATCCTATGCAGACGGATGCGATTTGTCCACGCGAAAACTAGCGCGGGAAAACAAATCGCGGCATGCTCTATCTCTGTGCGGGGCTCTGCGAGCCCCGCACATAAATGTCACTGTCCGGCTGCTGGCTCAGCTCTGCGCATGCGCCGGCTGCCCGGCAGCCGGCACATTACAGGGACGGAGCCGCGGGAGAGGTGAGCGCCGCGCTGGTTCCTGCAGGGGCGCAGGTCGGGTCCCGCTGCGAGAATTCTCATGGCAGGATTCAACCCCGCCGTCTGCAGGCGGCCTTACAATCGGCCCTTTGAAGGTCACCATAAGCCTGATGTGGCCCACGGTGAAAATGAGTTTGACACCCCTGGTTTAGGGTGTCAGAACTGATGGCCGGTTCCTGTTCAGTGTAGTATTGGACATAGAGAGTAGGGAATTAGCTGCTCCCCAAAACCACATTCAGCTTGTAAGCCCTGGGTAGGAGCAGGAATGTTGAAATCCAACTTTAAACAATGGAAGGTCTTTGCCTTTGTAGTTTGCATGCATGGCCCTGTTTTCTTTTCTTGCATTCTCAGGAACATTATTTGTTATTAGTAACAAAGACATGACTTGAAAACTATAAACAGCGGAAGGAATCCATGGGGTTTAGAGTAAAAGATCCAGAAGACAAAATCAGGCATAATGAACCAGTTCATGCTATCAATAAATAAAATGAAAAGCAAGTGTATTTAATCTCCATGGCAGGCAGTGGTTGAACCCCCAAGGGGGGATGCCTGGCTGGCAGCAAGTGACGGCTCATTATTTTTGATTTTGACTGTGTGATAACTTGTCAGATATATTTCTCACGGTTCAAGATGTTAACATATTTTTCATTTACATGAAAGCAGACAAAGTACAACTGAATGTAAATTTGGGCAAGCAATATTTAAGATGGATGCCTGAGATATCAGTTTGCTCTGTCAATAATAATACGGATCAGCTTCTAGTACATTTGAAAACCATGGAAGAATATTTACGATTTTGTATAGAAGCACTTAATTTTAGCAAAGAGCGAAAACATTTTTTTAAAGAGTTTAAGATTTTGCTTCGTGACTTGAAGAAAACAAACTTTTTTTAAGGTGGGGGTTAAAGGGGTATTCTCGGCATTTACGATTGATGATCTATCTCAGAATAGGTCATCATCAATAGTTGATCAGCAGGTGTCTGCCATTCGGAATCCCCGTAGATGAGCTGATCTTTGGTCACTGTCAGTGCAGCCAAAGACAGACGTCGACATCGGCGGTCAAAGCCGGAAGTGTAGTAAAAAGGCTTTGCTCCAATTGTATGGGTTAAAAGAAGCTTAGGAACCCCAGGAGCTAAGATGGAGAAATGTATAGACATAGACTGTAGTGATCACTACAATTAAACATCAGTAGGTGGAAAATCAATAGCTTTGAGATAAATTGTGCCAGGCCACAGATGCTAACTTTACCACGTGGACAATATACAGTGACTCCTTCAGGTGGTGAGTGCCAGTATGTGAATTATTATTTCTAAACTATCTGCCCAGCTTGGCCACCATAGGCAGGAGATGGAAAACAGGGTGATTGCACTATAACAACTACAGCAGCAACTTCTGTGCGGCATTGCTTCTCCTAGTCTACCTACCAAATAGCTTGTAATATGCATCTAATTGTGACATCTGCCCCCTAGTTGGTTTATCCAATATATGAATGAATGCTTGTAAATAAGGACCACAGGTTGGTGAAGAGGCTTTATTATTTTGTATCCTGTTGGTAGATGGTAATAAAAGCCTCTAAAGTGATTTATTCCTAGAGTTGAAGATATATTTGGATTGGAATTTTGATCACAATTATAAGGAGATCTGGTGTGGTGAATAACTCACTGCTGACCGTTGGCAAATGCTGCACCCAATGACTGATTCTCAATCTAATGACCTTTGTGGATTATTTTGGCGTTATTGGATTTGTTACATCCTCACCACTGATGTAAAATCATAAAATTTGAGTTTGATACATTGGGTGACCTATCAGGCCAGGCCAAAGTTCCTATGTTAACTCTAGCAGCGCTGTTGTGCGTCAGTCAACAGCACCGCTATGGAGAGTCAAGCATTGATGAGCGCTGTTCATATCAAGTACTTACCAGTTTGACTGTTGCCATGTCCCCAAGTTCAAGCCGAATCCTCGGCTCGACAGTTCTTAAAGCATTTACAACCATTTTTGCAACCATTTTATGTTTGCGTAGTTAACATCGGTCAATCTAGTTATGTTAACTCTGGAACTCTTAAGGATTTTGACTCACATGGACCTCCATTGTGAGTCTGTTAGACTCACAGTTAAATCTGAGCACTGTATCGCCCGTTTTGCAGCAAATGTGGTTTCAAAGGACAGCATCTTTTAATTATTTGTTACTTTCTATTATTTCACCATTTAGTGGTTGGGAATATCACTGAGGTTAGTTTCACATATATTCTTTTTTTCTTCAAATACAGGAAGAAAAAGTGCTGCTGTCTAAAAGCTGGACAGCTGGCAGAAAGTGGACGGACCCTGTTATAGTCAATGGGATCCGCCCAGTGCTGTTTGCTTCTGTCCAAAGACAGAAGGCTTGGCCACAGGGATTCTTCTTTTTGCTCCCCGAACGGAGCAGAAAAGCGGAATTCCTGCCACAGATATGAAAGCAGCCTAAACACATTATAAGTTATTGTTGAAACTCTTTATTAATCTCTTTTCTTACACAAGTTATTGAAACCAGCGTTACCAAATAAAACTGCACTGCGAATTTACTTTAAACACTTTGGGCATTTTCTTGTAACTGAAGAGTGTTCACTGCATATATTCTTACAATTACAGTTTTCCTGCACATGTCCTTTCTTTGGATCATATAGATGGCACCTTCTTTTCTCCGGTGTATCTGACATAACAGGTAAGCTTCCACTGGAAGGAGGACAAACGTTTTCTATAAGTTGAGTGATGTTTTCCTGCAGCCTGTTTTGACCTTCTTCTAATACGTTCCTGAACCAAATCTTCAGCTACATCATTAAGAAACTTTGAGTCTTTTGGTTTTCTATTTATTCATATTACAGTCAGAATTCTGTGCCAAACAAAATATGTATGACACATCTCCGGCTACGTCAGTGCAGTTCATGAATACTGTTGGTGGCCTTCTCCTTGTTTTTCTTTAACAAGTGTAGGTGTGTACCATCTGATCAAGAGTATTGATACCTCCTTTTGTGTTATTGTAATTAACAGTTATTTCTGCTTTGCAAGAGTCTTCCACAATAACGTAGAATCATAGAATGGTAGAGTCGGAAGGGACCTCCAGGGTCATCTGGTCCAACTCCCTGCTCAATGCAGGATTCACTAAATCATCCCAGACAGATATTTGTCCAGCCTTTGTTTGAATACTTCCATTGAAGGAGAACTCACCACCTCCCGTGGTAACCTGCTCCACTCATGGATCACCCTCACTGTCAGAAAGTTTTTCAAATATCTAATTTGTGTCTCCTCCCTTTCAGTTTCATACCATTGCTTCTGGTCTTTCCTTGTACAAATGAGAATAGGGCTGATCCCTCTGCAGTGTGACAGCCCTTCAGATATTTGTAGACCGCTATTAAGTCTCCTCTCAGCGTTCTTTTTTGAAAGCTAAACATCCCCAGATCCTTTAATTGTTCTTCATAAGACATGATTTGCAGACCACTCACCATCTTGGTAACTTTTCTCTGATCTTGCTCCAGTTTGTCTATGTCTTTTTTAAACTGGGGTGCCCAGAACTGGACACAGTATTCCAGATGAGGTCTGACTAAGGAAGAGTAGAGGGGGATAATTACCTCACGTGATCTAGACTCTATGCTTCTCTTATTACATACCAGAATTATGTTTGCCTTTTTGGCTGCTGCATCACATTGTTGACTCATGTTCAGTTTATGATTTATTAGTATACCCAAGTCTTTTTCACATGTGCTGCTTAGCCCAATTCCTCCCATTCTGTAGGTGCTTTTTTTAATTTTTCTTGCCTAGATGTAGAACTTTGCATTTCTACTTGTTAAATACCATTCTGTTAGTCGCCGCCCACTGTTCAAGCTTTTCTAGGTCTTTTTGAATACTCTGTCTCTTTTCCCTAGTGTTACAGTGCGGTGCATTATATAGAGAAGCACAACATTCATTCCTGCTTTGTGCACATAAGATACTAGGAGTAGTCTCTTGTGAAACTAAACTTTTTGTTGGGTAGAAATTCCTTTGGTATGAAAGCCATGTTTTGATGCACTATACCAACTAATGTTAGCCTGCTTTTCAACAAGTGGTCAGCGAGTTACATTGATGTAAAGAAATGGTCCATGGTAATATTTTGAGGGGTCCCAAAGACCCTTGTTGCCAATTCATTCAGCATCTTGAATACAATATTTGTTCCCCTCATGTTGCCTTCTTTACCCAAGTAGTGCAAGCTTTTCAGTGGGTAAAAGTAGCTGGAGTCATATATACAGAAGATCTTCATTCCATATTTTGCTGACTTTGAACCTGTATACTGATGAAAGAAACAGCAACCTGATAATGGGACCAACTGCTCATCAGTAGCAAGTTACCACCTGGAAGGTGATACTTTTGAAAATTGTGATTTATCTGGTCCCATATTTCACAAAAAAGGTGCACATTTGTTTGTTTCCCTTTGAACACTTCTTGACGACTTGTCATCAAATCCCAAAAGGTTTATTAGGTCTTTAAATCTTCCCTTACTCATCATGGTACCGAAATTTGGTGGACTGTATTTCTTATTGCACAGAATACAGACATTTGAGAAATTGCTTTTCATGTGACCAGCAGTGATCAGTAGTTCAATCAAAGCTCAAATTTCTACCGAATCGCATTTTTGTCACATGAGCAATGAATTATCTTCTTTATAAATCCTATTGTTTCCAAATTGGTGTACTCAACACTTTTTTCAATAATATCACTTGTGATGTACAAATCAAAAGCACCCATTGGACTCTCCAATATATTCAGAGGTGGCAGCTTTACCACATTTTGGTAAGTTTGTGACTTCATTATATCGTGTCTTCTCACTGTCATTTGGCTCGGGATCAAATTCGTCAGCATTGAACTATACCTCACTGATGTTTTCAAGTTATTTCTGCATCAATCAGTTTTCTTTTCAACCTGCCAAAACACTAGCAATAGGAGAAAAATTCTGAACACACAATCTCGTTCTCTAACTACTACTATCTGGCGACTGATGTTCAACAGATATCTCATAATTTTGGTAGGATCTACCCAAAACCACTGCGATTCATTATCCGTCCGACAGACTCAGGTTAGAAGTCTATGTAACAAAATTAAGTAATAGTATTTATCTGGTTCATACATAATGTAGAAAGAAAGTGCAAACAACATGATAGAGGATTAGTGAAGACAATATTGCACAAAGCTAAAAAGAAATACCGCAAATTCTCAAAAACATTATGGCATGAGTGTCTAAGGTTTATGTGCTGGTTGTAGGCAATTACTTTTAGAATGAAGTCCACATCTGAAACACGCAAACACAACTAATACGTGTTTTATGCATTTTTATTTCTTCTAAATGTCAGGTATTTTTCTTCAAACCAGCTCTCCAGAACTCAGTGTGAATGCCTGATAAATTTTTAAAATTCATGAAATGTAAACATATACAAATATAAAACTACAACAATACGAAAAAAATCACAGAGGTCATATGTGAAAAGAAAATCAATATCAAAAAGCGAGAGCACTCCGAGAATGACTAAGGACAACACTAGGTGAAATTCAAGACTAGAACACTCAACCAGTTGTGTGGTCCTGTAAGCCAGGAAAGTCTTCAATCAAACCTCAAAGGCATAGAGGCATCCTGTCACTTCATGACATCCAAGTCGGAGGATGCTAGATAAAGTTCAAGGATTCAGTCGGACTTGACAGATTATGCACCAGGTAGAAAGAAAAGGAAATGTGATATGTATACCAGCGCAAACGAAATAAGAAATAACAAAAGGGGGTATAATATTTACTCCATAAATGGAGGAGTTTTATAAACACTGCCCCACATCCTGCTAGATGTGCCCATAGGTCAATAACATGTCGTCTTAATCAAACAGACTTCAGTGCATGGCTTCACCATCCAAATGTATTCATATCTGGTTGCTTGCCGTTAGACCTCAGGAGCGCGTATCATTGGCATTTTTATAAATTTGGATGGTACCAGTAACCCAAGTCTGTTTCATTGAGACTATGTGATACTGAGCTACGGGCACACTGAAGGGAGTGGGGGGCGGGGGGAGGTCAGTGTTTATACACCCCCCCCCCCCCCCCACTTCATGGAATAATATCCACATTTTTTAAAATTCTTATTGTTTCTTGTTTGGGTTGGACTCTTCTGAGTGCTGGTACTCATATACATTTCCTTAGCTTTCTATCTGGAGCAGAAGTTATGTGTGGGTTTGTATATGAAATAGTCATATGACAACAGGAAGACGTGATGGCTCTCTGGAGTCCAAGGTTTGCATGGCTATACAATTTCCTTTAAAAGCCTAATGTCCTTCAACTCTAATGAACCCAGACCTCTTCATTCCACCTTTATTAACAAGCTTATCGATCTTAAACAGCTATCACCTACAATTGGTGCAATGAATTTTGCCCCATGACTGATAATTTTAAGTGTATCTTAAACAGTTGGATATCGAGTATTTACATAAAACAGGTACAAAAAAGTTGATTTTCTTTAATCTTATCGACTTATTTAATATTAATTAGTAATATGCAAGACCTACTAGTTCACAAAAGCTATAAAGTCATGGGCGTAAATGACCAATTCCAATTTTACTCTTTGCAATTTTTATCCATCGAAAGAATGCCACATTTTAAAACGCAAAATCACATGAAGTCTGGGACAGAAAGTCAAAGTCTGAAAAAAGTCCTGCAAATATTTTACTTCTGACCTTCACTTTTGCTTGGTAACAAATTTAATGTCAAAACTCCAAAGATGCTGCATACTTTGTGTACAAATAATTTCCAATTTCATAGCTCAGCGGTATTCAAAGTCACTGTCATCCTTCTTACAAACATGTTTTTTCTCCTATGTCTATCAAACACTCAGCCTTACAGCATGATTTATTCTGGAAATAGAGTAAGTTAACTCTATCCCATCAAAAATCCTTTTGGCCTTGTACAATAATTGAGCCCGGGTAAATATACTGTAGGAAAAACTTCTTAAAGAGAAAGCAAATTAAGAAATATGAACATTCATCATTTCAGTAAATCCCTACTACTATTATAATCTAGCATCCCTGCATATCATTTGTCTGAAAGGAAGGTGGGGTTTGTGACTCAGGCCTTTGTCAAAAATTCCGAACAAAGGGTGCTCAGCAATGTGGACTTTTTAAAGGCCCTTTCACACAGGACGAGTGTTGGGCAAACTATGCCAGGAGTGAGCATCGCTGGATCACTCACAGCGTGGCCAGCAGGGTCGTGGGGCGGGGTGGCTAGAGGAGAGTTCTCTTCCCGCTCTCCCCCGCCCCTCTCCATTCACTGTAAGCAGCGGTCGTTCAGTACTGAACAACTGCTGCTTACACTGAACGATCGTCGTTCAGGATTTTAAGCATGCTTAAAACTGAATGATTGGACGAGTCTCGTCCAGTTGTTCAGTTTCTGCATTTTTACACAGGACTGTTATGGTTGAAAACCCTGTGGGAGCGTGGGGTTTTTGAAGGATCAGAACGATAATTGTCCCATGTAAATGGGCTTTTAGTCATTTATAGCCCTCATTTGCATGTTTCTATAGCTTGACATTGCAAGGGATTGCAGAGAACCACTTTTTTTAGGCTGTATACCATAATAAGGTAACAATAGATTCTACCATTTTGTCGAGGTCAATTAACATCATTAAAATACACATTAGCAACATGGAAGCAGAGTGCTGCCTTAGGTTTAGTTTGAGTTTAGCTATTTTTCCCTAAAAATCAAGCCTTTTAGAACAGAATAGCTGTCTATATATGGCATCTAATGATGCATACCACCACATTACTCCACAATTACTAAAATGGGGCCCAAAGTCCCTTGTTCCTTCTTACCACATAACTGCATTAGGGAGTTTGAATAGCCCACTGGCTGAGCATTTGCCCTGCTGTTCTAATAAAAGTCTTTGGGACAGATGGAAGCAACACACCTACAGCGGGTAGAAATTGGACACTTGGATTTCCTATTCTATTGATTGATGGATGCACCACAGATCATACATTCATCATTTATCCTGATGATAGGTGTACTTTGTAAGAAGCCCCTTTAAGGCCTAATTTCACTATACTAATTCCATATATGTAGTCAACCAGTTATCTTCATGCCCGAGTCACCACTGTTTTCCTACATATAGTTAAAGGGATATTCCTAGTTTTTAAAATTTATGACCTATTCTTGTTGTTGTTAGCCGTTTAGTCATTCACGACCCTTGGTGACCCTAAAGGCGGGCTCCATGTTTTTTGGTTTTGCACTGCTTCTTTCAATTGGTTGATATCCATGCCAGTATCAGGTTTGACAGTATCGGCCATCGTGTTCTTTGTCACCGGGTTTTCTTTTACCACTGATCTGTCCAAGCATTATAGATTTTTCTAGTAACTCTGCTTGCATTACATGGCCAAAATATGTGAGCCTGAGCCGGGCCATCTTCCCCTCCAGTGATATATTGGGTCTTAGACGATTCAGGATTGTTTGTTACTCTGGGCATATGCAGCAGCTTTCGCCAGCACCACAGCTCAAACGCATCAATCCTCAATCAGCTTTTTTCGCAGTCCTGCTTCAGTGTTCCTGCTTCAGTGTATTTTGGGGTTTTTGCTTATTTTTCTGCATACTTTGTAGTGTAGTGGTAAATTGTATACTCCTTAGCTGTTGCATTCAGTGCATATCTGATCTAATATTTATGCAATAATTGGTTCACGGGTCTGTTAATACACAGATTTTGTTAAAAAGGAAAAACATGGTTTAGGTGAAATCAAACTCAGATACGACTAAATGGTTGCATCATGCTTCATCATCTATCCTAGTTTGTGGCATATATGAATCCTCTGCTCTCAGATCCAGGGTTAGACTAGGGGCCTTAGGAATGAGTTGGGACCGTCCTACGTTGGTGTAATCAGAGAACCATAGATGCTTTCTAGGAACCTCCATCTTACTGGTTAGGTAAGGCAACACATTTCCAAATGGTTAGATCAAGTTTTTGGGATGAGGTCATGTCGTTGGCTATATGGGGGGAGGAGCTGTATAGCATAATGAAGTATTAGCAAAAGGGGGACTAATAGTGAAATGAATATGACTCCATGTTCTATCTTATGCGTAGCCAATTTTCTTTCCCCCTAGCTATCTTGTATGCCCCTTTTCATCATATTCATTTGTCCTCTTTCTTGACAAATTATAAATATTAAATAGTTAGTCAAAATAAAATAAATAAAAATTACCTGAAAGCGCTGCAAAATAGGTTGGCGCTATACAAACAATATTTATTTTTGGGTTTTTTACAACTGACACAGTGCTGCTCATTTAGGGCTCTTTCACACAAGCGTATATCGGCCTGACGTTTTCACGGTCGGTCGATATACGCTGTGTTCTGATGCATTGGATTCCAATGGATCAGATCACATGGCCGTATTCCCGCGAAGTAAAAGCGTCCGGCCGGCCAATATAGAGCCAGGTGTTTTTACGTCGGGCCCAAAAGATAGTCCCAGAACTATCTTTTGGGCCGGAATACGTCGGCCGCTGCATAGGCTCCTATTGGAGCCAATGACAGAGGCTGGAGAAGGGAGTTGGGAGGTAGTTTAGTAGCGTGACTCTTCGCCCCTTTTCCGCATCTAGCAATAGGAGGAGGCGGGATGAGGTGGCACTTAGCTCCGCCCCCCCTCCTATTGCAATCAGCTGGAGGGGAGGAGGGAGTATGTGAGCTGGCAAGGGGGACAGAAGTGGAAGGAGCAACGGTGTGGTGGCCTCGGCGTATATGCACTGGTGCCTATGCCGTCTGAACGGGCGCACAAACGTTAGATTTGTGCGGCCGTTCACGAGTTTTTACACCTCTCATCATAGCGTATATTGGCCAACCGTGAAAACAGACGCCGAAATACGCTCATGTGAACGAACCCTCAGATTAGGATTTTTGTGGAGAGAACAACTGTAAAAAAAGAGAAACATGTACAATTTTTATTCAGATCTTTTTGGAAAAGACACAAAATGCAAGTAAATATTTGGATTTGGGACGAAACTAATCACAAGGTATGAAGATGGAAAAGCTTTCTTGTGATAGTCCATAATGCAGGATTAGCCACAGGTTCGCGTGCGATGCGCTGCTGCCGGTATGAAAACTTGTAAAAACTTGCACATGAACATAGCCCACCACAAAGCAGATGGGTATAGATCGTGCAAAGCCTCTTGGGCTCCGGTGGATCACGTGAATACACTGCGCTATAGAAACTTTATAGGTAAATTTGCTACTGCACAGGTCTGTTTTTGTCTATCGCCAGAGACCAAGGAGTTTTGTGTGTACTCTACATAGACATAGAAATGACTTACCTCTTTGATAGTTCATAAAATTGTTTATTCTAAGTATTATGTACACAATCTGTGTAAGGTATATTATGTCATTTACTGAATGCCTAAATGTTCATGATGACCTGCCTAAATGGAGTCCGCTCGCGTGGACCCCCATTTACATCTCGTGCGCCCCCAAATTTTTTTCGTGCTGACATGGACCACCAGCAAGTCAATAATCGACTCCTGGGGGTCCATATAGACCACTTTCGGAACCACTGATTTAGATTCCATATAAAGGGGCTGCATAAGTGTTAAGAATAATGCAAAAAAGGGAGATAGACAATACTTCTGCAGCGCCACCTATTGGAAGGCAGCATTCCTGCAAGTTAAAGTTAGACTCTTTATACAAGCGTTGTAACAATGACTTGTAATAATTACATGCGTAAAGGGTAGGATTGGTCATCAATAGTAAAAGCCCGGATACCTGATAATGAAGTGGTTATAGAAAGTTCTATCTGCTATACCACAGCACAAAAGCTTAATGGAACATAGGTAATCTATACAATAAATGCAACTGAAGAATAAAAAAACACATGCTAGACAATAGGAACATGAACAAGGGCAAGACATTTATGCAAGGTATATACTTATCTACCAAGAGGTAGGCTTATGGACAGAAGGGTCGCCTACAGATGCCAGAGTCAATGTTCAGAGGTGGCTTCTACCAGGTAAATATATATCATATGCCAACATATTGAGCATATAAAAGACTGTATCAATTGTTTGCCTTCAAACTGTTAGTGACAATTAAGCCCCATGAATGTGAAAAGGACTATTCTGAAACTCATGAGCGGTTTTCAATGTACTGCTACACATTAGTGGTCAACCTCTGCTGCATTTAATGTAAATGTTACGGTCGTACTAAAGTCTTATTAACTGGCAATCTGCTAGCGTAAAATACACAAGAGATTATTTAGGAAAATTGGAGAATCGGGGTGATATTGCCTACAACAAGCAATGAGATTGCAGGAGGTGAGCAAATAAAAGCAGCGGTCTGATCAGCTGCTCCGCACATCATTGCCACTTAAAAGTTTTCAACAATACTATGTGTTTGGTTTCCTTTATGTGGAATCCTACAGCAGTAATTTAGTGGAAAGGTCACTCTGACAAGGTATACTATCACATACTGAGCCCTTTATACTGCAAACATTACCTATTATTCGGTAATATTAGGAGGCGTTTATGTTGGTACAGTAATAGCTTTCTCATTGTCAATGCATGGCAACAGGCACCATCGTGGGCTGTGATATCAAAGCACATACCTGCATTACATCCAGAACACTGTAATCAATATCAGATAAATAGCTGCTAAGAAAACTACAGTAAGTGTTCAATCATTTAACCCTTTAAGGCAGTAGTGTACAAGCTTTCTTCTAATTAACTTACAGGATGCTAGAAGTTGTAGTCTTGCTACAGCTGGATAGCCCCAAGTTAGAGAACACTGCTAGGGGCTACGAAGTGCCGAAATAGAATATTCTATTTGTTGTCATGTTTGGGCATCTTTAGTATACATAACTGGAGTACCATAGGATACTATGGACCGGTATTGGTGTATCTTGACGCCACCAGGAACTCCTGGTGGAGTCAAGATTGACAGGGGTGACGCCCCCTGTTTGTGATTCGCTGCACATCTGGTAGCCATGTAGGTCCTAGAAGGCCACTACTGATTCAGCATTCAGCGGGGGAGCGGAATGGCATTGGTGAGCATGAGAGCGGACTGGCTTCAGTAAGCATGGGAGTGGACAGGCTAGCTGTGAGCGGAGGAGCTGCGGTGAGTGAGCAGACATGATGCGGCTCGGACGCAGCAGAAGCAGCGGCTGAGGAACTATTGCGATCGGTGAGCGAGGGAGCTTGTCAGGGAGCACATAGTTGCAGCAGACGGCACGTAGGTGACAGCCAGCTCCTGGAAAAAAAGAAAAACAGCTCTGAGGCGCCAAAGGGGCAGGAGGCGGGGGCCACTGCTCAGATGACAGTTATCGCTTCAGCATCTCCATTGATGTGTGCCAGCGCTGCAGCCTTAAGCTGAGGGTTTGTGGTCTTTTTAGCCTTACATCATTACATGTTAATGATGCCATGTTACTGCGCTAACATGGCAGCATTTACACCTCATAATGTAAGGCTAAGAAGACCACAAACCCTTAGCCTAAGGCTGCAGAGCTGGCACACATCAATGACCACTGTGCTGCTAGGACCTGCCTGCCTTGACCCTATCGGGAGCTGGGTGTGTGAGAGGGGCGTTCCTCCTGAAAAACCCCCAACTTCCGGTGGCGTCAAGATACACTAATACCCTATGGACCTTCATTGGCTTTTGCCATGCTCTATTTGTCCTGTGGCAGCATAGGATCATAACCCTTATGATTCCCTCTCTTGTGACAGCAGATTAGTAGTGTTCTCCGCCAGCAAGCTTCTATAATCTGAAACTAGATTATACAAATAGGACAACCATTTAACTAACATTATTAAACCTTAAGTGCATGTCCTGGGTTAAAAAAAAAAAAAATATGGCTGCTTTCTTTGGAACACAGCACCACCCTTGTCCGTAGGGTGTGTGAGGTACTGCAGTTCAGCTAAACTAAATTTGGACAACTCTTTTAAGGTTGTATTTACACAGGCGAGTTCAATATAGGTCCAAGAAAATTGGACCTATATCACATATATCACACTAGTTTAACCAGCAATTTTTCTGCAGTTACAATGTGTTCTGGTTTGAAAAATGCAACGCATCACTGTACATGCTTTTTTCAGGTATATGAAAAAAATTGCATGTTTTTCATAGTTAAAATAGAAAAAAATGTAACACTTTTACATAAGAGTGTGATGGTATTTGTTCATGCACCAATAGGAAATAATGGGCAATTCTTAAATAAAGCTGGGCTCACACTGGCAGGTCGGATTCTGCATGCAGGAGGCCAGCAGCAGAATCCGGCTGTGAGCCTGGCCAATGAGCCTGCCTGCCTCCATTAACTGTACTGTGGATGACCACAGAGGTTCGCAGGCTTATTTGTATTTCCCACGCCGTTGCTTAGCGATGACGCGGGTACCCGCAGCCCATACGCAATGTTAATTGTGTATGGGCTGTAGGCTGAACGGCCTCCATTGACATCAATGGAGACAGTCCACATGGAATCCAATGCAAAATAGAGAGGGCTGCGATTTTTCTTCGTATCTGCGTGTGTGAACGAAAAATCGAAAATGCATGCCTTTCAATGCCCTGGTTTTACCGCGGATCGTCTGCGCTGCTGGTGATCGAGGAATATGCAATACAAATCCGCCATTGTGAGCCCGGCCTTAAACTGATCTTGAGTTTTTGATAATAGGTTCCCTTTAAAGACGACCTGTCATGTCGCTATAGCACCATAAACTAAGTTATGGTGCAGTTAGGGGACGTGACAGGGAGCTGGGTCATGTATTTTATACTCGCCTGCTTCCACAATCCAGCACTGTCACCCTCCATAGATCGGGCAGAGAGAGTGCGGCACAACACTCATCAGATTTTTGTGCGATACCCCAACTTCAGAGGGGGACATTGCTGGATAGCCGGAGTAGGTGATTATAAAAATACCTCCCCCGGCTCCCCGTCACCTCCCCTAACCCCACCATACCTTAGCTTATGGTGCTGTGGGGACGCAACAGGTTCCCTTTAAGTGTTTACACTGCAGTTTATCTACATTCTTTTAACTAGATATACCACAAACTGGTTGAACATAGAAAAGGACTGGGATCCAAAACCATTTCTCAGTGTTGACGAAAGATTGTATCCAAGAGATGTTTTTGAATTGGAGACGGCAAAAGCCCTAGCTGGCTTCATTGAGGTTTATATCAAACCAGTTGTTTTAAGAGCAAACAAAATATAATACGCTTGAAGAGGAATAAAAAGCTCTCTTTGTGATGTGAAGTTTATACAATATCATTTCAGACAGATGAAGCTTTGTATTTGCTTGTACTAAAGGAGCTGTAATACTGAGCAGCTTGATGAACACTTGAGAAAGATAATTAGGATACTTTACATTTTACATATTAGCAAAATAAAATTCAAACCTCTGAGGTTATAAAAAGCATTGTGCGCTACTTTAATTAAGCTTAAAGAGTCTCCATGGCAACTCGTGCTTGCAGTGTTTGTTAATGTTTAGCTATCTAAAGTACATTTTTACTGTTCTGTAGTCTGCCTAATCCTTCCCAGTTACTTCTGAGCCTCTCAGACAGTCCACATCATCAGAATTATGGCACTTTTGTAGAACAAGATAGCGTTTATGAAGATGGATACAAACATTACAGTCCCTTTAACCCCTCTGCACAGCTCTTCAGCCCTTCTTCCCCCTTCTCCTGCTTCCCCACCATTAGAGATGACCAACTCTGCACCCTACCTTGCAAATCACACATTACTAAGTGTACATTTAACCTAATCCCATCTCACCTCATCCCCATTCTTACCACTGTGTTCATCCCAGCCCTAATCCACTTTTCAACCTTTCACTGACTACTAGCATCTCCCCTTCATCCTTTAAATATGCAACCTTACCCATTCTTAAAATGCTATCCCTTAATCCTTCCTCTTTGTCCAGTTACAGCCGCATGCATTTGCATTAAAACTCCAGGCACAGCACTCGCACCTTGAACTGTCCTCCTAACTCTCATCCAACTCACTATTCAACTACTACGATTTGGCTTCTAACCCTCCCCCGCCACTCTAATTAAACCTCCCTAACCAATGTCACCAACAACCTGCTAACTGCAAAATCCTCAAAAAGCCTTACTCCACACTACTCCTCCTAGACCTGTCCTTTGCCTTCCGTACAGTCGAACTCTCCCTCCTGTTATAAACTTTCTCATCCTTAGGCATCAGAAACCCAGCTCTCTTCTGGATCTCCTCTTACCTCATTTATTAAACATTTAGTCTTCCCCGCTCACACACACCACATCCTTGCATCTGCAGGAGTCCTCCAAGGTTTTGTCTTATGACCACTACTATTCTCTATTTACACTTTTGGCCAAAAAATTCCATGGCTTTCAATATCAACTTTAAGCCAATTACACTCTAATCTACCTCTCTGGCCTAGATGTCTCCTCTACTATCCAGAATCCCAACCATATTCTCCCTCTTCTCTTCCTGCATTCTAAAACTCAACATTGAGAAAACTGAACTCATCATCTTTTAGTCATCTCACTCCACCCTCTCACCAGACCTATCAATTGCAGTCAGTGGCTGCATACTTTCACCAGACCCACAAATCACTGTCTTGGTGCAATATTTGACTGCACTCTGTTCTTTAAACTGCATATACAAGCTGGCCTCCAACTCAAAATCAGTTCTTAGATACAATCTTTCCTCAACCCCAAGTCAACAAAAATTGAACTGCATGCCCCCATCATCTGCCATCTAGACTACTACAATATTCTTCTATGCGGTCTCCCATCCAATACTCTTGTGCCCCTCCAATGCATCCTCAACTCTGCTGCCGGACCAATCCACCTCTCCTGCGTTACTTCCTGTCCCCTCTGCTTATTCCTTCACTGGCTGCCGACTGTCCAGAAAATCCAGTTCAAAATATTATCAATGACATACAAGGCTGTTCACAACCTATCCCCTCCATACATCTCTAACCTAATATGCTGAAACCTTCCCACACATAATCCCCACATTCTTGTAAGACTTCCTCCTTTGTTCTCCCCTAGTGTACTCCTCACATACCTGTCTTCCAAGATTTCTCCATTGCATCACCAATACTCTGGAAGTTGCTACCCCAATACATCGGATACTCCACCTCCTTGGAAAGCTTCAAAAATAACCTAAAACCTATTTAGAAAAGCCTACAACCTACAGTAACCCTGCTGCCAGCACAACATGAACACATTCTTCCTCTGCTGTCTCCCTCCACCTGCTGTGTAGATTGTAAGACCTCATAGCCAGGGTCCACTCTCCCTCTATTTCAGTCTGCAAGTTATCTAGTTCATATTTATTATTCTCGTAGTTTTTTTAAATATATAAAGTATTTAAATATCTATTTTAATATGCACAGTCACTTGAAATTAACCCTTTCCAATCCACCGCCTGACGTCTGAAGACATTCTGATTGAAGGCTGTACAGTTCCGATGTCAGAAGACGTCCGTCAGGTTATTCTTACTGTATATTACTGGCCGCTCTGTTGTCAGGGGCCTCTCCAGCATGTCACATACTGCAGCACTGGCTCTAGCCAGCAGATTGTATAATGGCAGAAAGAGAAAGCCCCTAGGAAACCCTGAATCCAAAATTGGATTGCAAAGGGTTAATGGAACTTGAAAAAAATAAAATAATGACATTGGGGTTAGCCAATGGCTGTACTCCTTACAACCCAACAACAATTGAGGAATAGTAGGAATCAAGAAGAAAGGCACAGCATCCTGAACTTGGGTGATCATGTTGTGCGGCTTTCTCATGGAGTCAAAACCTGCAACAGAAGTTCCCTTGGACTTCCAAGTTCTACATCATGGATCTATTGGCAGCTCTATTGCAATTTTATCATAAATTTTCAGGCATCATGAATTCTTGTGCTTACGGTATCTGTAAATGTTCTACACATCTATCATATCCTTAAAGGAATAACTTCTTGCATGATAAGACTGATCTCACATAGTCAGGTGTTTAAAAGTACAGAAGCTACAAGTAACATGGTGGAGAGTAAAAAAATATTTATATCCATTGGCATTTTTGCACTTTGAAGGATTTTCTTTATCCTATCTAATAACATTCACCTTTCTATATAACAAGTTCTAAGAACATTTCTTGAACTGTTTCTTTAATCCATTTACTTAATCCATCAGTATAGCTACATTCTAATGTTCCACGGGTGACATCAAGGAAATGGGGAGCCAGGCACCCCTCCCACACCATCCTTATAACAACAGCAGTCAGGTGGCCCTTCGCCAGCACAGGAGCAGCAGCAGAAGCCAGGCGCTACTTCCCCCCACTAACAGAAGACACTGGCAATGAGGCCCAAATAACTAACATGGCAGCAGGACATTGCAGGATGAGTATTGTCTATGTTGCTCCCTCTCTAGCTCCTTCAAGACTGTATGACAGCATGCGTTTTCAGGCGCCAGGTCTTCCAGCAAATGTACTAGAAGACACACCATTGTTCTTCCTTCATTCCAGCCATGGGGCTCAGCAACGAGGATTATAACAAATGGCAACAAGACTGAAAAGTCTTGTTGCCATTTCCAAAATGCTGGGTGCATTAGCAATCATTTTGGTTGCAGCCCTGCAATAAAGTTAGTTTTATCGATGAGATGGTGGTAACAGGTTCTGTTTAATCCATGTGAATCTGTCTGATGCATCTCCTTATGTTCACATCATGTATATCTCATCTGTATATTATATCATACATCATTTTATGCACTGATGCACGACTTTACTCCACTGCTCCTCACTAAAAGGTCATTGCTCATAACAAATGATCCGAAAATCACCTGTTTCATAAAACGAGTAACATTGTATACATGGTCAGATTCTAATCAACAAAAGTTTTATGGTGATGAAATTAGTTATTTTTATGAACAAACCAAAAAACTGCAATATTGTGACTTGGAGTAGAAGAGATTTAACCTTTTCAATTTTAGCAATGTTGACAGAAAGTTGTTCAACCATGAGCTCTAACACTAGAGGAGTTAAATGCATGTCAGCACACATTACCATCCAGCAAGAAAATTCTTCTCAAAAGGTCTAAGGAAAATTAAATCATTAGTATAATGAAGATGAGGTGTAGTTATTCACAAAGTCATGGCTATCATGTGCTAATTAAAACTCTTGAGAATTACTCAAGTGCTTCTTGTCATAAATATGATTGGAGCCAATAAAGACATTCAGATCTGGTACCTCACTCTGCTATTTTTTTCCTTCCACTTTATGAAATTATCAAAATGTTTCTGCATCTCATTTCTCAGGGCCAGAAATAGAAACTGAAGCACAAACTGATCACTGAGGAACAATTTTAGATGTTTTATAACATGCATACCAAAGTCAACTGACTCATCTGCTCTCTGTGAGCAATAAAAGCCGCTGAGCTTGGCCTATCATATTTATTGACATCAAGTATACTTAGTGCTTAAAATGAACTGAATGGGCTGGAAGATAGATTATGGAGACGTTTATATGTCTTCCAAGACTAAAATAGCGGTGGCTGTAATGTGAATAGAGACAGAACACATACACCAAAGTCGTGGCAGAACGGGAAGGATTTCTAGAACATTTGCTGAATCCTTATTAGCACTTATGCTTCTCTAATTCTTTTAGCTGACCAATAGGACTTTTTCAGACAGCTGTATTTTTCATCTGGTGTTGCCCGTGTATTTCATGGGCAGGACATGGACCCATTAGAGCTGTGAGGCTATTCACATGAGCACTTTTTTTTTTTTTTTTTTTTTTTTTTTTGTACACAGACCGAAGGTTCTTGCAATACAATAAAACAAAAAATTGCTGCATGTCTAAGGCCACCTGCAGACGGGCGAAAATTTCGCGGCGGGATTCCCCGCAGAATTTCCGCCCCTGGGCGCCTGCATAGGATTGCATTACAACATGCAATCCTATGCAGACGGCCACGGTTTGTCTGTGCGAAATTCCGCGCAGCAAACAAACCGCGGCCTGCTCTAATTCTGTGCGGGGCTCGCACATGAAAGAGCTGAAGCTGCGGGAGCAGGAGAGTGACACGCTGCTCTCTGCAGGCGCTCAGGTCGGGTCCCGCTGCGAGAATTCTCGCAGCCGGATCCGACCCGGCCGTCTGCAGGCGGCCTGATTCTCATCCACATCATATATACCTTATTCTCATGCATTGTGCAATGTCCTCGCACATAGAACAGCACAGGTGTTCGTGTGCTGTCTGATGCGAGTTTCCTGCGCGTAACTCGCTGCGGACGTCTGAATTTGGCCTTAAGGCCTCCTTCACACGGGCGACACTGCATTGCAGCGATATCGCATTGCTGGTCAGTGCGATATCGCTGCGATTTTGTAGCACCACATGCAAGGATTTTCAGGTGGGAGGCTTGAAATATAAGCCCTACCTAAAAATATGCTGTAGCTGCAGAAAAAAAAAGTATACATAACCTAGAAGCGTCCTGGCTTCTGCCGCAGCTTCTTCTCGGTCCCCGGCAGTCGTCTTCTTCATCTCTTCCGGACCGAGATTAAAAAATCCCTGCCTCCTGATGCTTAGCCAATTACAGCCAGTGCTTAATGATTGGCTGTGATTGGTTCATCGAGCGCTGGCTGTGATTGGCTGTCAGCCAATCACAGCCAGCAATTCCAGGAGGTGGGGATTTTTCAATCCACGGCCAGAAGATGAAGAGAAACAGTGCCAGAAACCGAGAGGAAGCTGCAGCAGTGTTGGACAGCGATTCTAAGGTGATGTATATTTTTTTACATTTTTTCCTGCAGCTAGCACTTAGTTTAGGCTTCGACAGTAGGATTTCCTAGTAACAGCTGAGAGTGTGCTGCTATACCTAGCACAGTCAATATACAATACACAAGCACCTCTGCCATTTGAAGCAGGTGATTGATGAAGGGGGGGGGGGTCACAATTGGCAGACCACCAACGATCTGTTGACCTATCCCGAGAATAGGGCATCCATACAACTGACCATATTGTAACCTCGGAAAACTTCTTTAATAGAACAGGCTGACGTCAGATGATCACATATTATTCCCAAATATTCTAAATCATTGTATATCAAACAGAGGTATAAATATAACTTACTTTTAGTTCGGCCTCACACGAGCATATCCCACAGCGTGTGGGCTGTAAGATATATGTGCGAGGCATGCAACCAGCATGCAATGACATTGCAAACTGCAGATTTTGATGCAGAATTGCCGGCAGGAAGCTTTTTTCAATTCCACACCAAAATCTGCACGTTAGCAGTACAGATTTTGGTGCTGAATATTCTGCAGGAGGGAACATTTTGCAACTATGTTGCGCAGTGATGCGAGGCTGTTTTTACAAACACCTCACATCCCTTGGAATTTCACATGGGGAATACTATTACTACTGGGGCTAATATAGGGGTCCCTATTACTACACAGGGCCAATATAGAGGACACTACTACTACTGGGGCCACCAGTATAGGGAGTCGTTATTACTACACGAGGCGGATTTGCTGCAGAATTTACAGTAGCTGTAGCAGCACAGTGGAGGAGATTTTGAAAATCTCATCCACACGCTGTGGAAAAAATCTGCACAAAACCCATGTGGATATTGACATTTTAATTTTAAATATAATGTATATCAATAGCCCATCCAGTGCTCCAGCATGCTCC
Source organism: Eleutherodactylus coqui (assembly GCF_035609145.1). NCBI lineage: Eukaryota > Metazoa > Chordata > Amphibia > Anura > Eleutherodactylidae > Eleutherodactylus > Eleutherodactylus coqui. Next base: position 134,492,136 of record NC_089841.1, read on the forward strand.
AGGTAAAAATCATATGTTGTGATAAGCCACGCCTCTAAACCCTCCCTTGACCACACCCTCTGTCCCGCTTTGTGGCTCCATGGGAAGCCTATGCTTCGTAAAGGGCTCCATGGCTGAAAAAGATTGGGAACCCCTACTATAGGGTTTTTATTGTATATATAGTGTAGCAGCTACTAAGAATGTCTTTTTAAAAGGTCAAAATCAGGTAGCCAATGCTGTAAACAGGGGCGTAACTATAGGGGATGGGGTTGCACCTGGGCTCAGGAGCCTTAGGGGGCACATGAGGCCTCTCTTCTCCATATCAGAAGCTCATTACCATGTGTAAAGAATTATAGTTGGGGGCCCTGTTACAGATTTTGCATGGGATCCCAGGAGCTTAAAGTTATGCCACTGGCTGTAAATGTATGTGTGGAGTGGCGCATAGTGCTTGCTTGCAGATGTCCTTGAAGGTTTTGTCCAGGATTAGAGAAGAAAAATGCATTTTTTTCTCCAGTAAGGGCTTTTACCCACTAGCGTTTTTTTTTCGCAGCGATTTCGCAGCGATTTATTTTAAAAATGTCAATGGTACTCTCTAATGTTAAAATTGCATCGCACAAGAATTGCAGCAACGCAGACTTGCGATTTTAACATTAGAAAGTCCCATTGACATTTGGAAAAAAATATCGCAGCAAAAAAAAGAAAAAAACGCTAGTGGGTAAAAACCCTAAGAGAGAAGTATCTGTTCAAGGACTGCGTTGGATACAGCAATTCATCGCCATTTAACTGAATGGGAATGGACTCAATAATCAGACACAGTCCATGAAGCCCAAGCCACTGTTTCTAGGGGGAAAAAAGAATGTTCTCAGATAGAAATAAACTCTCCTCTAGAAGGAAGAAACTGTCTCTCTACTGCCACTTATAGGTAGCTACGCCAGAATGCAGCAAAGAAATCCATTGCACATCCGCCAGCAGATTTTCCAGCAAATCTGCCTCGTATCCACAGCAATATTTTTATGCATAACATATGGATTTTGCTGTAGATTTCACAACAGAGTTTATCCCTCTCCACTGAAAGTAGTGAAACTTGTAGTGAAAAGGTTGGATAACCCATTTAATGTGTTGGCCATTGATTTAGGCCGCCTACAGACGGGCGGGTCGGATCCGGCGGCGAGAATTCTCGCCGCGGGACCCGACCCCAGCGCCTGCAGGGACGAGTGTGTACTCACCCGCGCTTGGCGGCCCCGGCTCTTTCATGTGCCGGCTGCCGGCGCATACGCAGACTGGAGCCGGTGGCCGGGTGAGTGACGTTTCTGTGCGAGGCTCTGCGAGCCCCGCACAGAAGTAGGACATGCCGCGGTTTGTTTGCCGCGCAACATTTCGCGCGGCCAAACCGCGGCCGTCTGCATAGGAGTGCGTATTGTAATGCACTCCTATGCAGGCTTTCAGTGGCGGAAATCCTGCGGAAAATCCCGCCGTGGGATTTCCGCCCGTGTGCAGGCGGCCTTAGGCTACCTACACACGGGTGAGTGCGATATCAGGCCGAGATATTGAGCTTGCCAACGTGCATATTCACGCCGACACAGGGAATTTTTTGGGGAAAAATGCCTCCCATCACTTCTGCAAAGTAGCAATCCCCTTGCACATCTTTCAGGTGCGTTAGAGGATCGGCAAGTATTTCCCACTGTTTTCACCGTCAAGAGATGCTCCATTGGTATACAGGACTGAACGAAAGCCTGCCAGAGCACTGGAGACCAGCGAGAGGTGTCTGGACGGTGCCTACTAGGTGAATATTGCATTTTTTTCATGTAAGGTAGCTAGGGCTTATTATCAAGGCATGTCTTATTTTCAGGTAAACATGGTACCTATAGGTGGCACTAGAGCGATAGTCTTCTTCCTCTTGCAGGAGAGCTAAATTGCATACTTTTTCCGCAGAGAACACTGCCCTACACCAACTGGATCTCCATTAAGTGAACCAGAAAACCGACAAGAGTTGTAGTCTGTACAGATGTGGGTACATGCATGGATATTACGGAAGGTATGACGCCCTCTGGAAGAGATGTAAACAAGCGCTGCTGGATCAGTAGCTGTCATTAAGATCAAAGCCAAAAATATCATAAAAATTCATGTATATATTTCAGCACACTAATAGCAGTCTTTTTAGGCGTATCAGATTCTGCTTTTTAAGAGAAAAAAAATGGAAACTCAATTTGTGCTATCCACTGGGAATTAACATTTTATGTTCCCTATATTTTTGCATCTGTGCTCCTACAGTCTATTACTTTAACATTTAAAGGTCTTTGTTAGGGGGTTGATGATTCATTAATAAGGAACCCCTGTAATCTGTGTCGATTTGTAAGAGAAACACACGGTATATCCACTACTATCTCTCATCTTTTTTCATTGTCTCTCTCAAATAGGGTCATAGCTACAGATTCAGCAATTGTTAACTTGACAATTAATGCTTTTTGATAACTTAAAGGGGTTGTCCCGCGCCGAAACGGTTTTTTTTTTTTTTTAAACCCCCCCCCCCCGTTCGGCGCGAGACAACCCTGATGCAGGGGTTAAAAAAACCACCCGCACAGCGCTTACCTGAATCCCGGCGGTCCGGCGTCTTCATACTCACCTGCTGAAGATGGCCGCCGGGATCCTCTGTCTTCATGGACCGCAGGGCTTCTGTGCGGTCCATTGCCGATTCCAGCCTCCTGATTGGCTGGAATCGGCACGTGACGGGGCGGAGCTACACGGAGCTACACGGAGCCCCATTCAGAAAAGAAGAAGACCCGGACTGCGCAAGCGCGGCTAATTTGGCCATCGGAGGCCGAAAATTAGTCGGCACCATGGGAACGAGGACGCCAGCAACGGAGCAGGTAAGTATAAAACTTTTTATAACTTCTGTATGGCTCATAATTAATGCACAATGTACATTACAAAGTGCATTATTATGGCCATGCAGAAGTGTATAGACCCACTTGCTGCCTCGGGACAACCCCTTTAAGTGCAATGTCCTACGATGCTGCCAACTGAGTTATCACAATGTGCAAGTCATGTTAGCAATTGCTACATTTGCAGGGGGAGTTTGGTGGGGCATGTGCCCAGGGTAAAAAGAGGGCTTAAATCCTGGAAAGCTTAAAGGGGTTGTCCCGCGAAAGCAAGTGGGGTTAAGCACTTCTGTATGGCCATATTAATGCACTTTGTAATATACATCGTGCATTAAATATTGGCCATACAGAAGTTATACACTTACCCCCTTCGGTGCTGGCGTCCACGTCTCCATGGCACCGACTGAAGCTGCCTTCTCCCTCGATTAGACGCGCTTGCGCTGTCTGGTCTTCTGTTCTGTTAAATGGGGCCACTGCGGCGTGCTCGCGCCGCACAGGTCTTCTGCGAGCATGCCGGAGCGGCCCCATTCTACAGAACAGAAGACCAGACAGCGCAAGCGCGTCTAATCGAGGGAGAAGGCAGCTTCAGTCGGCGCCATGGAGACGCGGGCGCCAGCACTGAAGGGGGTAAGTGTATAACTTCTGTATGGCCAATATTTAAAGGGGTTGTCCCGCGAAACAAAGTTGGGGTATACACTTCTGTATGGCCATATTAATGCACTTTGTAATATACATCGTGCATTAAATATGAGCCATACAGAAGTTATTCACTTACCTGTTCCGTTGCTAGCGTCCTCGTCTCCATGGTGCCGTCTAATTTTCAGCGTCTAATCGCCCGATTAGACGCGCTTGCGCGGTCCGGTCTTCTCCGTGTTGAATGGGGCTGCTCGTGCTGGAGAGCTGCTCCTCGTAGCTCCGCCCCGTCACGTGTGCCGATTCCAGCCAATCAGGAGGCTGGAATCGGCAATGGACCGCACAGAAGACCTGCGGTCCACCGAGGGTGAAGATCCCGGCGGCCATCTTCGCAAGGTAAGTAAGAAGTCACCGGAGCGCGGGGATTCGGGTAAGTACTATCCGTTTTTTTTTCAACACATGCATCGGGTTTGTCTCGCGCCGAACGGGGGGGCTATTGAAAAAAAAAAAACCGTTTCGGCGCGGGACAACCCCTTTAATACACGATGTATATTACAAAGTGCATTAATATGGCCATACAGAAGTGCTTTACCCCACTTGCTTTCGTGGGACTACCCCTTTAAGAAAACATGGATTAAAAGGGAACAATTGATGACCAATATCAGCAAGTGAATGATAGTGAAATGGAAATTACCTGTAAATACCAGATGATCTTTCTGGTTTTGTAAAGCTGTACATCTCACCTACTATAAAGTACAACAGCAATTGACAAATGAAACATATTGATTGGTGTCACCCAAGTAGCCCAGCCTGTAATGAGGATTTCCAACAGAAAAGGCATATAATTATTTTCTCACAATTATGACTGATATGTGTCTTTCTCAACCTACAGTCCTCTACCAGAGGCATAGGAACTTGAGGGTTTTGCGCAAAATCTTGGCTATTCCTAGTATTTCATTCTTCTGGATAGTGTTTTTGGATTTGTTTGGAGCCATTCCACCAACTTAAAAGTTACAGCTCTAAGTATTTGTATCACCACTGGAACCATTTTGGCCTTCACCTTCCACATCCTCCCCAGTTCCTCTTCCTTGATGCTGCTGTCATTTCATTTCAGTACATCTATTACCACCACTGTCTTCTGCCACAATGTCTGATTGGTTGGTCAATATTTGTTTGTTTGTCCATACCTGGAAGTACCACAGGATCTTAGGTCCACATAGTTCTGTGGAGTCTCTCATCTGGATTTGGGAGAGTTTAGTTCATATGCTATGGAGATGTTCCTGTCCACAGTGCCAACTACTTGGTTGAACTTTTCAATATATGTTGTTCCAGCTTACATCTTGTGTAGTGGCCCAGAGTCAATGGGGTCCCCTCCAAAATGTTCTATGTCGTGTTTGTGAAGTGCATTATATTTATGTGTATTGGATGTTTGCAGGATTGAAAAGGTTAAGGTCTGGTATGTTCTGTCCTGTCTGGAAAATGTATCATTTTGTATGTATCGTTTGTGAGCACGTGATGATGCTTGATATATGCGTTTGCAGGAAGGCAATGAGACAGAGTAAGAGAGGAAGGGAGGAAAGAGAACAGAGAGGGGAGGAAAGAGAACAGAGAGGGGAGAATCCATCTGGGACACACAACAGAGAGGCTGTCAGGTCAGCCTGTGTGTGGAGTATGAAGCAGGCCGAGCGATTGCCTGCTGCTCAGCCTGGGCCGGTTCAATCCAGGAATCCTTGGTACTACTGTTGAGTACTGAGAGAAAGGAACCACTTATTAGTGAGAAGAGAAGAAAGCAAGTGTGAGTGTTTTTGCAGGTGGACAAAAATGATTGCCGGGAGTGAAAGAACCTGCAGATAACTTGGCCTGTGGATTGTTCCAACACCCCAGATATATAATTCCTGTATGCTAGGATTTCAGCAACTGTTATTGACTTTATGAAGAAGTTTAAGTAAATGGACAAGATCAGTTTTGTTCCAAAATATACTCTTCTGGTGTTGGACTATTTTATTCATCTACAAGATCTGCTCCAGGAGAAGGAACGGTGGTGTCACAAATGACAACTGGACTTAAGGTAAGCTCCGATTACTATATGCAAGCACCCCCAGCTAGTTACGAGGTAGCGTTCCTTAGCTTCCCTACCGGAAGAAGACGGTAGAGCCCCTTGACAAGGTTAACATCTCTATCCCGCTGTAGCTTTGGCTGAGGGCCTGCTCCTCGAACGCTGTACTGGACTCTACCACTACAAGTATGTGGACGGTCTCTGAAGCCTCTCTGCACAGTCTATACATTGGATCCTATCTAGTGTTATAGATCCCTGCTTCTATGGATCTATTAGTGCCTGTTCTTCTGCTGCTATGATCAGTGCCTCAGTGCTGTCTTTGAGTAAAACCTTCTTCAGCCACTGGTAGCTGAAGTGGCTGAAATTGAGAAATCCCATCCTTGATGGTATATCCTATGCAAGCACCTATCTTGCCATGGTCTTCCTTCCATGTCTGCGTCAGCCTTAGGTATTCTCTCAGCAGTTCATCTTTGGTTGGCATTTTACTGTCAAACTCCTGGATGCTCAGAGTTTCATTTAGGATGGTGCCTTTGAAACACATTAGACACCTTCCACCCTCGTACAGTCTATGGGTGTTAAACTTGAGGTGAAAATTTCAGTACATTGTGAGGAGTTTTTGAGTCTTCACATAGGTAGCCTCCATGTCTTTTTAAATAAATAGATACCAACTATTTTAATTCATTTTTCAGGGAGACTGATAGTACATAGGAATAAAAGTGGGGAAATGGCGCAGTGGTTAGTGACTCAAGAAAGCACATCTCATTAACACATATTGTAGTGGCGCTAGTGGTGTAGTAATGACCTGCACCCCTAAAGGACCTTTACAATGTCCAAAAATCAGCTGAAAGATTATGCCGATTGTCGCCCTGCGATCAGCCAAACGAGCAAATGATGTTTATTGTCTGATTACATCTTTTATTACCACATGAAAATGATAATTTAAACAAGGGATGCGCAGCTGACAGTATTGTCGATCTATGCTCGCTACAAGCACTTTATGGCCTAATGTACACGGCCCGATTTCCACAGCGTATTCCGCGGCGTTTCACCACAGCTATTAGGTTCTATTGAACCTAATAGCTCAATGTACAAGCAGCGGAATTTCACCGCGGAATTCCGCAGCATGAAATTCCCCGCGGCATGTCCTATTTGCCGCGGGTATACACACGGACGGCTTCCATTGTAGTCAAGCAGAAGTACAGCGTGAATACGCGCCCCACCCATCGCCGCCCGCGGTGGGTCATGCGCTGTACTGCGCATGCGCACCGGAGCATCACGCGGGACTTCACGCAGCAGATCCGGAGGCAAGTATGGGGTCTTTGGGTACTCCACTTGCGGAGCCCATCACGGCCGTGTGCATAAGGCCTTACAGCCCTTGTAAAAGGATATCCACAGCAATACAGCGATGTTAGTAAGTATGGCATGTGGCTGTTGGGGCTAGTCTGGTAAGGCACATCATTGCTACTGACAAGTCAATAAAGACCAGGGAGCACTACAGGGGTATAATAGTAGAGCAACAGAGTATATAACAGGAGAAAAAATAGGTTTTTTTTTTTTCTTCTGTTTATTTACTGCATATTATGCAGGTACTTTCTTTTTACTTCTAGTCAAATCTGCTATTTGTTTTTGTTTTTTTTCAATTTTTAATTTGCCCAAAATGCTGGTAACGTATATATTGAAATATAAAACACCCTACATATAAAGCGTTTTAGGTCAGTGAGATTTTATTTTAATGGAAAGATGGAACAATACCTCTGTAAGGAAGGCTGCATTCCTGCAAATCAATGTCAGACTTTTTAACAAGCCTTGTTACAATTACTGGCAATTGTGAGCCAAAGCCAGAATAACCATGCACAGACAGCTGTTTTGCGGTGATTGACCCTCATCAGTGTGCAGTAGGTTTCTGGCTTGGATAGTGGGAAGCCTATAGACATGGGTCAGGAAGGGCATTATTTTTCCTTAGGGAGAGCACCTCAAAGGTGTGAGGAGACTTATACAGCCACCCATGCTTCTCTGGGAAATATGCAAATGGAAAAATGAAACAATACCTCTGCAGTGCCACGTATTGGAAGGCAGCATTCCTGCAAGTCAATGTCAGACTTTTTAAACATACCTTATATCAATGACTGGGTTTTGTGAGCCAAAGCCAGAATAACCATACACAGAAAGCTGTTTCGGGGAGATTGACCCTCATCGGTGTGCAGCAGGTTTCTAGCTTAGCTAGTGAGAGGCCTATAGACGTCGGTCAGGAAGGGTATCATTTCTCCTTAGGGAGAGCACCTAGAAGGTGTGAGAATACTAATAAGGCCATGCATGCTCTACTGGGAAAGAAACTATACCCTTCCTGACCCACTCCATAGGCCTCTCACCAGCCAAACCAGAAAACTGCTGCACACTGATGAGGGCAATCACCTTGAAAAAACTTTCTGTGCATGGTTATTCTAGCTTTGGCTTACAATTTCCAGTCATTGTTACAAGGCTCGTTAGAAATAGCTAACAACTAGATGTCTAAAAAAGCACCACTTAAGTGTTATGCGTGAGCCCAATTGCAACTCAGCTGATAATATGGGGACATAGTCAGACTCAGTGTCCAGGTTAGCCTCATCTGTAAGCACTTACAGGTATGTATGCCTACGGCCAGCTGTAGACCTCATACTAGTGGACGTGGCTTCCAGGGTAACCTGCTTTCACACGTGCACAGTAATCTGGCATCCAGGACACAATGTGATGATGTGATTTTGGAACATTGTACTAAATAAAATGCCATCTGTTTGTCGGTGTTAAAAAGTAATTAAAGGATTATTATTAAGTACATGGGAAACTACAAGTATTGCCTCTATAAAGGAAATAATAAACAGCTTATCTACTTTAGCTAATGTAAATAGATTGTCTCATCAAGACTGCAGAATGCTAGTTAATTAACATGCACGCCGCGATGCCTACCTTAATGTTCTCCATAAACATACTTCTAAGCTAAACAATATTTCCTGATTATTCCATTCTGAAAATGGATTTATCCTAACATCACATTTATGGCGATAACATCGGCTTACAGATTTATTTATTTTTTTACCCAAATGTTTGCTTATTTTTTCTTTTAAAATGTAAAAAAATTAAGCAAAACACCAGCTAATTAAATGGCTAAAAGTTTTATTTTGCTTTTGTTTGCTAATTACTATACGTGTTGTTCTCCAACATTCCCTCTGTGAGTAAAGATGAGAACCTATAATTAAAATGATATTCACTTTTTACATGCCTTTCTCTTGCCTATTTTCTAGAATGGGATCCATTTGTGCGGCTTCATCATCTAAATGAAGAATATATTATAGGGTTTTATCTGCTTTTGAAGCTTTGCTGTGCTTAGTCACTTGAACAATGAACAGTAAAACTTTAATGGAGGGTGACAAAGCAATCATAGATGTAATGCGCATGGTACGATTTTAACAAATGCTTTCTACCCTATATTCTCTGTTTATGAGAAAAAAAAGGAAACAAATATATTTACTCCAATCTGAATCACTATTTAAATAAAAAAGTGTAAACTAAATCACTGGCGTCCGTAATGATGGTTTCCACGGGAAGCCCTCTGGAGTATTTAGCATATATCTAGGTGTCCACCACACTTCCATTCTTTAAGGCCGTTTTACATGAAATCGTTCAAACAAGCGAAAATGAGCCATAATCATTCAGTATAAACACAGCCCATAATCTGACAGGTGAATAGGCAAATATTAGGTTGCACCTTTAATTCCGGTAATTGAACCAACAATCCTTCTCTGCACCAACAGGATAGGAAGAGGTACTTCAATGGGATGCCTGAGACAGACTGAACTTCTTCAACTTCCTTTTGTCAATTTTACAATTAAAGTGTATCCCAGTTTTAAAAAAAAAGAAAAAATTCGAAAGCAGTCCAGGTCCTCATTAGTCGTTGCTTTGCTGCTGTTTGCGCCCAGTTTGAACTCTACCAATTTAGTTCAATTTTCCTATTTTCTGCTGTCCTGCTGTTTGCAAACCACTCTCAGGCGCAGTGTGCCCTAAGCCAGCCATTCTGCCACTACTTTACTGGCCAGGACTTCCTCTCCCACACTTTCCATGCTGCCTTGCATTGTTCTGCTCTAGAGATGAGCGAGTATACTCGCTAAGGTAGATTACTCGAGCAAGTAGTGCCTTAGCCGAGTATGTCCCCGCTCGTCTCTAAAGATTCGGGGGCCGGTGGGGGAGGGGAGCGGCGGGGGAGAGCGGCGAGGAACGGAGGGGAGATCTCTCTCTTCCTCCCGCTACCCCCTGCTCCCCGCCGCAACTCTCCTGTCACCCGCGCCGGCCCCCGAATCTTTAGAGATGAGCGGGGAGATACTCGGCTAAGGCACTACTCGCTCAAGTAATGTGCCTTAGCGAGTATACTAGCTCATATCTATTCTGCTCCAATCAACTGCAAGACAGCATCTGAATGTCCAGAACTCTGTTGCATGCAATAACTTTTCAGTGTCCCCATGTCTCTGTTACTAGAGAAGCCAAATGCCTAATGACAGGCAGTGGATTGCAAAAGTGCTGGAAGGGAGACCCCTCGTGGCAGCCACTTCAAACTTGATTTTCAGTGGTAAAAAATTATATTTCCAATACAAGTATATTAGAGGATTAAAGAGAAATGCATAAGCTGTTAAACGTGCATAGGTTGTGTGCCCTAGATGTAGGGATTTAATCAATAGCCTATTCCCTACTTTAGACAGTTTCCAGCTTACTAATATTCATAATCATTCGTACTCTCTAACCCCAAAAATATACCAAAGTACCAACCAGGTTATGAACTTACACTGTGCTGCACAATGCAAGTACCCCTAGAAACATGACCTGTACCCTTTGGGGTACACATAACACGGGTTAGGAAACTAGGTCCTAGATCACATATGATTTGCACTGATGTCAATAGTGACTTGTGACCAGCAACCGATTTGAGATTTTTTGTGACTGTGGTGCCACAGTTGCATCAGGTCATAGGTCGTAATGCAACATCATTGACAATACTGCACTACAATCTTCGTGTCGGGCAACACACATCACAGTGTAGGCCCAGCCTAAATGACTTGAGTCAACCAAACTGCTTGCAAGAAAAGCTAACCACGATATATATACATAGTATTAGGGGCACCTTAAAGAACAAGTCATTATAACTTGCTGCTACATCCCACTTAAACGTTGCTTCTGTAACAATTTAAACACAACTTCTATACCCTACAGTAAATGTCACTGCAAAAAGAGGTTTATATTAAGTTTAGTTTAACCACTTTCATATATCATTATGTCCTTTCTTACATGACCGTCAATTTAGTCTTTATGTAGCTCTGGAGCTGTTAAAAAAAATATGTAGTTTCTGTAGTCCGGCCAATAAACTTCAATCATGCAGAATGGCAAAAGAGAAAAAAAATGAGAAGCTCTCAACTTCAACACAGTTATCAGAGGAATCGTATTTTTCAGATGAAATGCGTAGTGACAGCACAAAGTGTGAATGTAACAGGCCAGTAATTGTAAAATTTCAGCCTTCAGCTGCCCATTCCGATTACCAGGAATGGCACTTCTGGTTATGGCTAATGACTGCCCACACGTCTAATGACATATGGGCAGAATGGACACTGGCACCTCATGTATCTGCATTACAATGTAACTTCTCCCAAAATATAGACTATGTAGCTACTTGACCATCACACCTATAAGGGCTTGATGCACATCCCATTCAAAAACCATGAGCGTTAATGTGGAGTTGGGCATGTTCACACCAAGCAGATTTGCCATGGATTTCCATCTGGATTTCCCTTGTAAATCCATGGGGAATCTCACAGCAGCTAATCTGCACCATTTTAGTAAAGATTTGCTTACAGATTTGACATTGTGAAATTAAAAAAACAACAAAAAACACCTTCTCTGTCTTCTCCCTGCTTCCCCCACTGGTCTCTCCTCGCCTCCAGTGAGGGCACCTTCACCCATGTGATTGGCTGCGGTGGTCACCTGTTATCAGCAGAGGCCAGGATGTAGAGACCGACAAAGGACCCAATAGAAGATGGAGAAGATGAATTATTGAAGTATTTTCTTTAACCTTATTTCAAGTTGTCATGTACCCATCTCCCAGAACACGACCTGATTGTGAACATAGGGGGTTGATCTATCGCACTCACATTCCACTCAAGATTGCAAATTTAGAATAAATCCCACTCCAACCCCAACCCAGTCCATACACTCCAGAAGTCTCGCTGCCATCACCCCTAGTAAGGCCAAGGCACCTGCATGCACCCAGCTCTCCAGGCCCGGGGTCTGAGCCACAAGGTCCACACTTATCAAAGTTTTAGACTTTAGAGGGGTATAAAGAGCTCTGTTATTGGCTGCAGTGCCTGTGATGTCCCATAAATCAGGCGCGACGGACGCTTGTAATGAAACAAAGCAATAGGGGACTGAATGGCGGCATGGGACACAGGTGAGTATATGCCTGCTAATTATTTTACTGCAAGTGGAATTCCGCTTTTTTGGGCTATATAAAGAAGAAGAAAAAAGCAGGTCGGAACTATTGGCTTTTACTAGTCAATTGGCGACCAATAAGGTCTTTGTTTGAGCAGCTCTCTGTTCCTTTACAGCATTTGCGCTATTGTGTTCGGGCAATATGTGCAACACGAATGGAACCCTGCTCAAATGAAGGCCAAACCTGCATCTTCGCTCTCCGTTTGACTTATGAAAACCTATGGCTCCATCCAGGGCTCCGGCTCATTTATAGTGCATTTAACAGCCAAAATTCTGCACCAATTCTGATGTGTGTGAACTCAGGCCTACATATCAGACGGGTGGGAAAGTTAGTAGTTATCATTTATATCTGCTAAGTCAAATCCAGGTGCCCTCTATGGCCACACAGAGTCCCTATGGGTCCATACTGCAGACCTGCGGGAACTAAACGTCGCCAGACAGTGCCTCTGCTCCTAGAAAAAATCTACAATATCTCGCAAATTGGAGCAAAGGAAAGTTTATTTCTTTTAATCGACTCCATAACAAAAAAATGTAAAATTGGTGAGACTCCATGTAAAAATTGGGGGCACCTTAAAGTGCAGTATGGGGTATTGCAGTCATCGGGTACCATACAACGAATGCATCCAACACATCTGCGCTATATATATATATATATATATATATATATATATATATATATATATATATATATATATATATATATATATATATAGCATTGGATATTTGCACACAAAGCATGCATTTTTTTACCTGCTCCTCTTGTCCCAGTGAGTGCAGGATGAGCTTCTTGGCCTCCAGGAAGAGTGGGTGCCCCAGGTCCTCATAGGCCTTGTAGTTGGGGGCATGGTGCCCCTGCTGGCACAGCTGCCTCTGCCTGCGGTAGTAGTGCTCCCTGAACACCTCCTCCCGGTTGCGCTGTGCCCAGCACCTATAATGGGAGGGGCTCCTGGCCTGGATCTTCAGCCCCTTCTGGCTGGGGATGGGCAGCGGTCTGATGAGCACGTAAGTTCTGGGGTCGCTTTGGCTCCCCGGCATGTCTCCTTACGTGCTGTGGCTGGCAGCTGCCGCCTGCTGGCATGCGGGGTGCCCGCTGTGCAGCACACACAACTTTCTGCCCTCCCGCTAGCGCCTCTGTAGCTTCCCGCAGCCTAGTGGTTGCCCCGGTTACAGGGACGCTTGGGTCATCGCACTGCAGACCGAGGGGGGGAGGGGGTGTTGGTAAACTACAGTATAGAAAAGCAAATACTTCTTATTTGGCCACGTTCTATTAGAGCATTTATGCTTTAGCTTAAAACTGTGCAGAGAAATAATACTTCACAGCTATTAACGGCGAATTTACAGCTTCTCCCCCTCATACTGTTACATTGGTTCCTTCCGGGGCATTGTAATCAGTGCGGCAGGACCAGAAGTCTGGTCTTCTGGAAGGGTCACAGTTGGGTTTAGAGTTACTTATAGGTGGTCTCTGCTGCTGTCGCTTCTGATACCCCCTGAGATCAGAATGATCAAAGGGGCAATTAATATTACTGTACAATTCCGCCACATCAGTCACTATTATTTAGATTATTATTATAACTGCGCTGTCCAACTGCACTTACCGGTAATTTAATTTCTCTCAAATGTACAGAATAGGTGATTCTAAGCATCTTTGCAATATGTTTTTTCAGCTATTCTGTACATTTTTCGAAGAAACCCCCTATTCAACTAGAAGTCATCGCTGAGAAATCCGTATTCAGCTAACTCAGGGAGCTTTTACACAAGACGATCTGTTGGGATCAGACGCTTGATAGGTCGTCCCAGCGATAATCGTTTTCGTGCACAGGAACGGTCGTCGCTAGTGAATGGAAGTGGAGTGAGCTGCCGATTATATTGGCCCACCCGCCTCCATTCACAGTGATCAGACAGTTATACATAAGTGAATGGCTGCCTGTTTACACCGGCCGATCGGTTGCTCATTTTTTTGCATGCAGAAACTGAACAGCAAACAAATTCTTCCTTGTCGTTCAGTTGGGGCATGCATTTACACTGAGCAATAAGGCCTCTTTCAGACTGACATAAGTTCCTACGCACCGCAAGTGTATCTCTGGTGCGTGAGCATGCAGCAAGTATGCAACCAGCTGCGTGCTGATAATCCCCATACACTATCTTGGCTTCTATGCACTCCTAATACGCACCAAGATAGTGCATGGCGTGATTTTTTTTTGGCCGCAGGACGGCGGTCACGGTCAGGGTTGCTGTTGAAAAGTAAGGTTCTCACCCGCAGCACAGAGGTCGCCCCATGTTGTGGAGGTAATCAACAACATTGGACCTGCATGTGTAAGTAAGGTGTGTCTTGTATTACTATTGGTAGTTTGTAGATAATGTCATACATAAAAAGAGTGTCTGTATACATTTGTGTATGAGCTTGAGGAAGGCCATCACAGCCGAAACGTCGCTTTTCATGTGATGGGGCAATAAAGGACTTTTTTGCACTATTTACATCCGCATATGCTGCCATTTACTCTATTACTTGTCAGAGTTGCTGTGTCAGCCAGGCCTGATAGAGTCCATGTAAGACTGGGTTCACACGGAGCAGATTTGCCATGGAATGTCCACAGCGGGTATTCTGCAGCAGATCAGCAGCGGAATGCCTGCCTCAAAGCCCGCACCATTTGTTCTGGATTTTTTAAGCAGGTTTTAGGGTGCATTCACACGAATGTATATCGGCTCGGTTTTCACGCCGAGCCGATATACGTCGTCCTCATCTGCAGAGGGGGGAGGATGGAAAAGCCAGGAGCAGGAACTGAGCTTTTGCCCCCTCTCTGCCTCCTCTCCATCCATCTGCACTATTTGCAATGGGGAGAGGCGGGATGGGGGCGGGGCTAATTCCCAGAGCTTAGCCCCGCCCATCCCACCTCCTTTCATTGCAAATAGTGCAGAAGGGTGGAGAAGGGGCGGGAGCTCAGTTCCTGCTCCTGGCTCTTCCATCCTCCCCCCCCCCCCCCCTGCAGATGAGGACGACGTATATCGGCTCGGCGTGAAAACCGAGCCGATATACGTTCGTGTGAATGCAGCCTTATTGTGTATTTCTCTGCGGAATTCTCCCCTTAATTGAAGAGAGGTGAATTCCACAGCAGAAACGGCGATAACATTGAGATGATGCAGAATTGAATTCTTCACTGTGTGTCAATTTCTGCAGGGTTTCGTACGAATTATTTCCGCAGCTTGTGGAGGAGATTTTCAAAATCTCATGCACTTTACTGCTACTGTAAATGCCTTGGAGTTTCTGTTCGGAGGGTCTGCATAAAAATTCTACAGTAAATCTACCCGGTGTGAACCCAGCCTAATAGTGCCTATTCAGTGCCTCTATAGTAGTATCTGCCATAGTGTTTTCATAATAGTCCTTTGTTTACATAAAACTTGTCCATATGGAGTAATCATTTATATTCATACAAGTACATCATGCAGGGTTCTGGCTTCACACAGCATATGCTGAGGTTTGTCACTGATTTGCACGTCTTTAAGGGAACCTGTCACCTTCCTACAACACCATGAACTAGATTATAGCACTATTAGTGTAGGTGACAGGGAGCCGGGCGATGTATTTTTTATACTCTTGTTCCTGCTATGTTCTCCTGTCAAGATCACTCGGCGCACAGATATCTGATTCTTTTTAGATTGGCACGCACATGCTGTCTCATATAAGTCTATAGGGGAGCTCGGTAATCTAAAGAGTCTGATATCTGTGCACCGCATGATCTTCAGATGGGGACATAGCGGGAACCATGTCACCTCCCCCAATAGCACCATAACTTAGTTTATGGATGAATGTTTTCATATGACCACTGGTATTTCTACATATATATATATATATATAATATATACAGTATATATGCAATATTATCAATTCACTCCTTGACAAATAGACACAGTGTGGAAAGACACTCCTTTAAATGGCAGGGCATGTAGAACACACTCAATTGCTTATTAGCAGTAATGTATTGCTGTGTTATAACATACAGAGACACGGTAGCAGCACATAATTTATGTGCTTATATCACACAGTAGAAATCGCAGATCGTTGGATAGAATTTCTGGGGAAGGAGATTCAGCCAAGACAGGAAGTGGATGGGTAGAGTTGTGTATTTTGCATTTCATCTGTTTGCATCAGTACGTTTTACTGGCTAAATGAAACTTTACTTTTAGTCCTTTCAGCCATCCACCTCCCCCATATGGCATTTTCACCCATCCTTGTTGACATGCTTGCCTTATCTAAGGAGAGCAGTAAATTCCCCCCCCCCCCTCCTTTTGGTCAGTAGGTTTGCAAAGCTAAACTCAGCTGCCTAGTCAATTGAAACTTGATTAGCCACTCCCATTTTTTTCCTAGTTGTACCTTAACTTTCATTATAAAATCAGTGTAAGCATGTACGCCACGCGAGTGGCTGCCTCGTGAATTTGAGCTGTATAAAGTGTGGCTGGAATCAAGTGTGATCCAGTTTGACCATGGCAGTTCCACAGGGTAGGAGACAGGTAAGCCACAAACTCTGCCTAAATGCCTTGCACTTCAAAGCTATCACTAATGCTATCACCTTTGTTCTCATCCTTGCTCTCAGTTTCAGAACCTCCTTCAAATGCCCACCTCTGGGGCACTTTATTCATATCAGCCCTTCTCTCCTGTCCTTGCCTATGCACAGCTCGCATGCACTCTTTACTTTCTTACTTAACCTCAAGCCCCCTAATGCCACTAACAAATATAACAGTCGCCCTCATAAATCTCCTAACCATCTGCTAACCCTTGCTATCTCGCTGCTTCTAGCAGCTGGGGATATCTTTCCCAATCCTGGCCCGCCCTCCACTGTTCCTATTACTCCCTACCTGACTCACTAAGAAAACCCTCAAGCCCAACTGTTAGCCCATGCATACCCTCCCCTGACTCCTTTAAATGTGCGCTCTGGAACTGCTAGTCAGCATGTAATAAACTCCCTACCATCCACGACTTTTTTAATGCTAAATCTCTAAACCTGCTAGCTCTTACAGAAACGTGGATACAGCAGTCTGACATGGCCCCTCCTGCTGCACTGTCTTACAATGGCCTGCAGTTCTTCCATACCCCGAGACCAGATGACAGGCGTGGTGGAGGAGTAGGTGCTCTTCTCTCCCCAAAATGTACCTACCAGGTCATCCCCCCTGTACCCTCACTCACTTTTCCATCATTTGAGGTACATACACTACGGCTCTTCCACCCGCTGTCCATGCGAGTAGCAGTTATCTACCGCCCTGCAGGTGCTCCTCGCCTGTTTTTGGACGACTTTGCTGCCTGGCTCCCCAACTTCCTATCCTGCGAAATTTCAACCCTCATCTTAGGTGATTTTAACATATCCACTAATAACCCTACCCCTCTATCTGCCTCTCAGCTTCTATCACTCACCTCCTCCCTTGGTCTCTCTCAACTCACAGCCTCTCCCACTCACAGGGATGGCAACACTCTCGATCTGGTTTTTTTCCGTCTCTGCTTCCAACTTCACTAACTCCCCTCTTACGCTCTCGGACCATAACCTCCTCTCTTTCTCTGTCACGCTCCCTAACATCTCTCTAGACCCACCTATATACAGGAACCTTAAGGACTTTCTCCACTACAAATTCATGCTCAGATCCTACAACCTCGCCCTCCACCATGCCAAACAAGTTTACTTCATCTCTCTCGTCTCCTCACTATCACACAACCCTAAATGGCTCTTTGATACTTTTCACTCCCTTCTAAGCCCTAAACCGCAGCTCCCGGTGACGGATTGCGGTGCTGAAGAGCTTGCTGCCTAGTTCAAAAAGAAAATTGATGACATCCGTCAGGAAATAACTTCCAAATCCCAGACTAGCCCTGACCCTAGTCTTGTCAGCACTGCATCTGGCTCTTGCTCACTGTCTGTACTCAGACCAACGACAGAGGAAGAAGTCTTCAAATTGCTTTTCTTTGCTCACCCCACCACCTGTGCTAGTGACCCTCCCCCCTCACACCTCCTCTGATCCCTCTCCCCATTGGTCATCTCACATCTCACCACTATATTCAACCTCTCTCTGACCTCTGGCATCTTTCTCACTTCTTTCAAACAAGCCATCATATCCTCACTGCTAAAGAAGCCAACTCTTGATGCGACTGACACTGCCAACTACCGACCCATCTCTAATCTCCCCTTCATCTCCAAACTTCTAGAACGCCTAGTTTACTCCCGCCTTACTCTCTCCTAGACCCCCTACAGTCTGGCTTCTGACCCCAACACTTGACAGAAACTGCCCTTACAAGGGTATCAAACAACCTCCTGACAGCCAAACCGATAGGCAATTGCTCCCTACTGATTCTCCTGATCTCTCCGCAGCATTCAACACTGTTGACCACAACATTCTCCTCAGTATGCTTCGCTCCATCGGCTTAAAGGACACTGCTCTCTCCTGGTTTTCCTCCTACCTGTCTGACGGCTCATTCAGCGTCTCCTTTGCTGGCTCCACCTCCCCTGCTCTTCCCCTTGCTGCTGGGGCCCCCCAGGGCTCGGTCCTCGGCCCCCTCCTTTTCTCCATCTACACAGTCCCTATTGGACAGACCATCAGGAGTTTTGGCATCCAATACCACCTCTATACTGACGACACCCAGCTATACACCTCTTCCCGTGACATCTCTGCACCTTTCCTCCAAAACATCACCAACTGTCTGTCCACTGTCTCTAACACTATGTCCTCTCTCTACCTAAAACTAAACCTCTCTAAAATCTAAAACTATATTTCCACCCTTCACTAACCGACCTCATCCTGACATCTCCATCTCAGTGTGTGGCGCCACCATAACTCCCAGACAGCACGCCCGCTGCCTTGGGGTCATATTTGACTCCGATCTCTCCTTTACCCCCTACATCTAATCTCTTGCATGAACATGTCAGCTGCACCTCAAGAATATCGCAAGAATCTGCACTTTTCTCACCGCAGACACGCTAAAAATGCTTATTGTTGCCTTCATCCACTCTCGGCTCGATTATTGCAACTCGTTGCTGATTGGCCTTCCCTGCACCAGACTCTACTCTCTCCAATCCATCCTGAATGCGGCAGCCAGGCTCATCTTCCTGCCCAGCCACTACTCGGACACCTCTGCCCTATGCCGGTCACTGCACTGGCTGCCTGTTAAATACAGAATTCAATTTAAACTCGCTACCTTCATGCACAAAGCCCTCCACAGCGCAGCGCCACCCTATATTGCCTCCATCATCTAAATCCATCACGCAGCCCAGGCTCTCCACTCTGCTAACGAAACTAGACTGCGCGCCCCTCTTATTCGAACTTCTCATTCCCACCTCCAAGACTTCTCCAGAGCAGCACCAGTCCTCTGGAACACACTACCAAAGGCTACCCGGGCAATCCAGGACTCACAGAACTTCTCATGCTCTAAAAACGCACCTCTTCAGGGAGGCATACCGCATTTCCTAATCAAACCCCTCTGTACTCCGCCTGATAACATGCTCCCTGACCTACTGACTGCAATCCTTGCCAGCCACCATCAACTGCCCTTGCAGTCATACCGATTCTGCCGTCACACGGCTAAATGTCTGACCATTGTCTGTGTATAGCATCCCTCACTCTCCACCTCGCCATACTGTACACATCTCCAGCCCTTTACCTTCTGTGTCACCCCATTACTTGTAGTATGTAAGCTCGTTGGAGCAGGACCCTCACCCCTATTGTTTCCATCAACTGATTACTATGTGACCGTGGTTCTGTAATTTTCGTACTTTTGTCTTTCTGTATTCCCCGTCAATGTATGTGCTGCGGAATATGTTGGCGCTATACAAATAAAGATTATTATTATTATTATTATTATTATTATTATTCAGGCAATATTTTTGTGTGCAGAGATCAGGAGTGGAGCTCAGACAATGCCAGAACCCAGATACTGGAGCGGATGTCAAGTCACCAGTCCATAGTGAGAGGGATACATATATATCCTTGTAGGTAGAAAAGAAAACACTGGAATATATACATTTATATAGATATAGTTATATGCCTTTCTTTTTATGTATACTAACTTTATTCTCATTTGTACTAACTATAAAAAACTTAATACGTCGCCTTACATCAGATATGCCAAGATGCTTTGCAAGGCAAAACAGAGGAAGAATGTCCAGAAGAACCAGACGCAAGGACGCATGTACTTGGCTGTTTTCCCAGAAGCCCATATCAAGATGTTCAACCATGTACATAATTTTCACTGTCTTAGGCCCGAAATCCGGACTTCTTAGAATTAAGTGGGTGGTTCTTTGTACTGGAGTTAATTGAATACGTGATTTTCTGTATAAGCCAGAGGCGCCTCACTGTCTAAGGCGGAAATCCGGACTGCCCATATATGGTTATGAGCCCATCACCCCCTAGTGGTGAGAGGGCAGAGGGTATAAGATCTCATGTAATCTGTAATAAAGCGCGCAGTTTTTTCTCCCGTGTGAGGAATGATACCAGATCCCTGTGTGGTGTCTCTTCTTACCGCCGGCAGCGGGGCAAGTGGGGTGGGGCCGATTGGTGTTGCACTTAGAATTTTTAACCCTCATAATAGTAATAGACATCTGTTATGTGACCCACCGAACGTCATGTGACTTTGGTTATTTAACTAATGCTAATCAGGTACCTAATGGTGAATTGTAGATTACTTAGGAGCAGAACTCCCACAATATTACTACAACAGCATTGTATCCTGTGGAGAAGCAGCTCTTATATTCCTCTCTCTGTCTCCTCTATGTAATGTGTTTTACCAGTTGTTCCAAATGCTGTGACTCTGGCAGCCTTATTATGGGTATGTTCACACAGCGGAAAATTTACTGTGGAATTCATGTGCATCAAATCCACTGGAAATCTGCACCATAGTCTATACAACACAGATTTAATTCTGCACATGGATTTCAAATCCACATATGAAAAAAAAATTGACATGTTATTTCTTGATGCTGATTCTGCATGAAATCCACTTTAGGAATTCTCTATGTCAATTTGTCCATTGTAAAGGATGAAATCTGTGTGTGGTTCTATGTGTAAACATGTGTATAGCCGATGCAGAAATCCATCAGTTTTAGAGGCGGAAACCACGTGTAAAAATTCAACATGGTTTTCACCATATGAACATACCCTTGCGATCATAGGATCTAAGACCTTCAGTAGGTCAATGGGACGAAGGGTCCCTCTTTCACTGTCTAACCACTTAGATGCCATGCTTAGCATTGACCATGGCATCTTAGGGCTTAAACTGACAGCCTCTGCAGGTAGGTGTCAGCTGTGCAATATAGTTAGCACCTGCGGCACATAAAGTGGGCTCAGCTCCTGAGCCCACTCCATTGAAGCTTCATGCACATTTACTGTATATACAGTATATGGTAGATGTCCCAACAGGTTAAAATATGGATATAATACAAATGCTTAATACAGACTTTATTTCATTTCCTTCAATTTGTTGGTGGAGAACAACGGCATTAAAAAACGCTCATGGCAACAAGGCCTTACTTCTTGTATATTTTCCATTTCTTTTGAATCCACTTCTGGCTTTGGATCTAAAAAATGCATGTGTGATTCCAGCCTAAGATTTGTTCTAGGAAGACTAGCTAGTGCACGTTCACTAATGAGGGGGAAGCTGCTGAGGAACCCCTTTACTTCTATATACTACTGTAATAAAAAATCTGAATCCATGCACATGTATTGCTTTTGTTGCAATGGACATTCATTTGATGTCTATAATATTATGTTATGTTATGAAAATAAATGTTGCTTATTTTTTTTTTCAATTTGTATTATTAAAGCTTTTTTTTTACTTGTCTTTGAAATGAATTCCTAATCTGTTTAATATGAAATAAGATTGATTGCCTAAACTGCACAACAACGTGTGTTGCTTAAATAGAGATCGATGGAAATTATGTACAGATCTGAATTGTTGTGCTCATTATCTGATTTATCTAATTGGAATGGATAGCCTTAGCCTGGCTGCTGGATATGGTGTGCACTCTTATGGACTTAAAAAAGGAACAAAAACAAAGAAATACTACTGAAGATTTAACACATTGATGGGGTTTCCCGGGACTTAAATAAAAAGGTTAAACGGTCTTAAAATGAAGAGAAACTGAATACCCACCTGCTGCTCCCCATCTGGTACTGTAGCGCCGCGCCGCTACACGCTAAACACAACCTGGAAGAAGTGGCGGGTGGTCACATGCCATTCATTATGCACGTAACCGCTCAGCCACTCACAGGCTTCAGCAGTAATTCTTTTATGGCTGCTGAAGCCTGTGAGTGGCTGAGTGGTCACATGCACAATGAATGGCTCTTGACTGTCCACCACTTCTTCCAGGTTTCATGTGATGGGCGTCTGGGCTGGATGTGGAGCCGCAGGAACAGGTAAGTATTCAATTTTTCTGTATTTTAAGGCGATTTTTTTAGTTCCCAGTAAACCCCTTTAAAGAAGTAAGGTGCCGTGAAAACTTGATTTCATAATACTGCTAGTCACTTCCTTGAGCATGATGGTGGAGAATTGTGACATGCAGTATCAGCAGTTGTAGTACTAAATGGGTACTCAATGAATTTGTTGGATATATACAGTATGGGAGGGGGGAGATTTATTAAGACTGGCATTTCAAACCCCGATCCTAATATAATGCCCGTGGGTGCACTTCATGTCTAAGACAAAAACAGGACCCTGAACTGCGGGATCAATGGGATGGCAGAAAAGAGCAACTAGAGGTGATAAACCATTTCCCCTCCCTGGTCCCAGGTCAGAATATTGTCCCAAAACCAGAAGGTCCCTTTAATAAAGGGAAGAATCTTATTTGGAACCTCCAATTAGTTTAAGTGGAGAGCAGCTGCAAAGAGCATTTCTATAAGGTGTCATGCACACAGTCATGTTGCAGGGCTACTCTAAATAGAGAGATTCCCCCCCCCCCCCCCCCCTGTCTGCTCGGACCAGTATGCAGTTACTCGAGAAGAGTGATGCTCGCTCGAGTAACTGCCTTAACTGAGCGTGCTCGCTCATCTCTATCAGCGATGCTTTTTCTTGAGAATAATCTTGCATCGCTGCCGCTTGCGGTAACATTGCAAGACTTTTTATTGCAAAATTCAATAGGACTTTCTAATGTTAAAAAGGTATCGCATGAAAATCACACGAAAATGCGATAAAAAGAAGGCTCCAAAAGGTCAACATGGGAGATTACAAAAATCGTACATCGCAAAAAGATAGAGCATGCCGCAATTTTTTTTTCTTGCAAGATCGCAAGAGTGAAAACATTGAAGATCTGAAGGAAACCATTGAAAATCATTGGTTTCATAATCCTGCATTTACACTCACGATTCTATCGCCCATGTGAAACCACCCTCAATAGTTACTAGTGGTACTAGAGCAATTTCTGATAATATGTTTTTTTAGTTAGTCACCAAGCCAAACTATTATCTTGGCCTCGTCCACCAGTTTTGGTGCCGTTTCGCCTCTTAATCTTTTCTTACAAACCTGACATTTCTGAGATGAACATCACATCGCTACGTGTCGTTGATTTAAATATTCCACTGCATGATAATCTTTCATCTTGTGTACACTATTTGCTAATGTATCACCTGCTGCAGAGTATTTGAAGATTGTAACTTGAAAAGGTTTCCATGACAACATGGTACTTTTGATATTTTTTATAATTTACAGTCAGTGAATTTTGCTAAGTAAAAGGGAAATTCTGGGAAATGGCATTTGCATGGTAGCCCTTTGAGTTAACGCTAGTTGCTCAGAACATGGCATAGTTCAGTGATGACAAGGGATATGACTGACATGTCTCCTCATCATTGTAGGAAAGCTCTTCTCACATTTCAAGTGTGATATTGACAGTCTCACACTAACAATGGGGTGAGTTAGAGAAGATTTTTGAAGGCATGTACTGTGATATCTGTCCTTAAAACTACATGTCAGTGTGAAAAAGATGAAGTCTATCCAATACTTGTATTACTTTAATGTATCCAATAATTATATCAGCCGATGATTAACTGTTCATGTGTCTTGTTTAAGAAAGAGTGAAATAAATTGGCAATTCTGTGTCTCTATTACAGGTTTGAACTTTATCTTACTTTTCTTTTACAAATTTTTCTAGTAAATGTTCAACATAAGACTTGGAGAAAATGACTATCAAGAGTCTAGCTAGGCTGCCTATTCTGGAGAGGGGACAACATGGCAAGTGATAAAGAAACGGTAGAGCTTATCTTAGCCAAGTATTTTTATTGACAAGGTCACGCATTCATGTTGTTTTTTGAAAGCTTAGATGACTATTAGAGATGAGCGAGCATACTCGATAAGGCAAACTACTCGAGCGAGTAGTGCCTTATTCGAGTACCTGCCCGCTCGTCTCTAAAGATTCGCCTCTGCCGGCGCGGGTGACAGGTGAGTTGCGGAGGTGAGCAGGTGGGAGCCGGGAGAGAGAGATCTTCCCTCCGTTCCTCCCCGCTCTCCCCCGCCGCTCCTCGCCCCCTGCCGGCACCCGAATCTTTGGAGACGAACGGGCAGGTACTCAAATAAGGCACTACTCGCTCGAGTAGTTTGCCTAATCGAGTATGCTCGCTCATCTCTAATGACTATATACCTTAAAGAAAAAAACATTAATGTCTGTCCTTAGGATAATTTAATGTGTGTGGTGAGAATCTGAACAAAGGGTCCCCCACTGACTAGTAGTATGAAGATACTCATCAGTGTGTGTGATGTGCCTAGTACTGCAGCCCAGCCAAGTTCATTCAGGCACAGTCACACATACAATACTGGGGCTGTTGAAAAAGGAACTTTTAAAAAGTTTTTGTCACTTTTTCACGTGTTGACTCAGGGGTTAAATTGCATGCTAAACCTGAACTACATACTGGTGTACCAAACAGCAGTGCATCAGTATTAAGAAATGTGCCCTCTTTGATTCATGGTACTCAGACTCACTTTAAGGCGAGTCTAGTGCATACATTACGGCTCCTGTCTAGAGGCCAAAATTGCAACAGTTAATAGGTCACAAAGTTTCAGTATTTCAAATGCTGATATATATATATAGCTACACTGTTGAAGATACATTTAGTTCTGGAAATACTTGACAACTTAGAACTCTGCAAAAAGTTGAGAAGGAGCATAAAAGATGAGACGTACGAGTGGTGTATGATTCAGGATATTAGCTTTGGGTAAGTGGCGTAGAGGAGTAGTAGGGTTGTTTCACAGGGTCAAAGGGCTGTGTGATTGAACAGGACACATCAGCTTACCTTGGGTAAGGGAGCACCAAAGGTGGACACCATATGCTGTTTATAATAAGGTATTGTATAACACAGTCATCTTAACATCATATGGGGGAAATGTCAACATAGCTACCACACATGGCACTAGCCAATGTAAGGCCAGTCCTGGTTATTTAATGGTAAAGCTGCACATTTCTTCCTTGTAAAACGTTGCTTTGCTGTGCTTCTTTTTTTTTCTTTTTAAAGTTCAATTGAGGTGTTTTTCATATTTGTAAGTGCATTTAAAAATATACATTTTCAATTGTTTTTTGTTTCTCTTAGGGCTCATGTGGCGCAGAGTGTTAAGGCAGCAGAATGCAGTCCTAAGCTCTCACTCACGGCCTGAAGATTGCGGGTCGACCTGAAAGTCCCCTTTTCCCTCTTTCACACTGTTAAGGGCAATATCAGTCTGTTATTCATGGCTCGATATTACCCTTACCATACATGTGAAACCCGTGGATGTGAAGTGTTTTCACATGGAAACAGCCTCGTATCACTGCGGGGTTGGAAGAATCCTCCGCCGTGGCTGTCACAGCTGCTGCAGAGGATCGTGG
Organism: Eleutherodactylus coqui; assembly: GCF_035609145.1. Taxonomy (NCBI): domain Eukaryota; kingdom Metazoa; phylum Chordata; class Amphibia; order Anura; family Eleutherodactylidae; genus Eleutherodactylus; species Eleutherodactylus coqui. The sequence continues at coordinate 134,517,998 of NC_089841.1, forward strand.
AGTTCTCCCTTGGTTTTCAATGAAACGGCGCTGCTGCCGCTGGCCTCGTTGACAACAATTGGTGATATTGCAAAAAGATAGGACATGCTGCAATTTCTTTTCCCGCATAGCATCGCTCGCAACGCGAAAACATTGCAAACGTGAATGAACTCATTCAGAAGAATAGGTTAAATATCTGTGCAAGATTTGTGAGTCTCACAACATCCAAATCTCACATGATTTTCACATCAGTGTGAAGGCCCCCTAAGGCATGTCTAGTAATACAGACAATCTCATAATCCAGCATCCTGTTCTGAACATGCCATATTATTGAAAGTTTATTGTATAAACATTGGATAGGAAGATTTGAATTTTTACAAAGCACTGAGACTAAGAACTAAATTTTGTTAAATTTTTACTTTGCTCAAATCAGTGAAGTTCTTGAGCTCTTTTTAAAGATCCCATTTGTGATTTCACTTTAATATGTAGCACATAACAAGCATTCAACAGACTGCACATTGTAGTAATAAGCTGTTAACAATGCATTATCTTCCATTCCACTGCATGTCATTTCATGCGTCATTTACTGCATTACTTTCTAAACTACGTGATAGACAATTTTTTAAAGAAGCTATAGCTATGCAACAAATGCACAATTAACTATAACCATGACTCTATGTGACCCTTCAAAATTCCTTGCAGATCTTATAATGATAAGATCTTTGAATATCTTCAGTACTGCTAGATTACAGGTAGACTTTGTTGATAATACTGGTAAAGGTAAAAGGGGTTTTGGGGTGGAAAGGATTTGCTGATCTATCTCCAGAAAAGGTCATTTATAATAAAGCAGCAGAAGTCCACTGCCCAGGACCCTCACCATGGGGTGATGGGTGAAAGCTGGTCCTTCTGCAGTGGTCTGGTATGGTAGTTTAGCTCTTTCCCATTAACTTTAATGGAAGAGTGTTGCTCTACTATACTGGGCCACTGCAGAACAGATGGTGTTTAGAGACTTTTGGCTGCCATTAGCTCCTTCACATCAGCCGATCAGTGGCAGAAACTCACTGATTTGCTATTGATGAGCTCTCCTAAGGATAAGTAATCGATAGTTTTGGACTGGGAAACCTCTTTAGTGCTGTCTTGTAGCTGCAAGTTAATTACCATCAAAACTTATACTGTGTAGTGGCAATTTTATAGCGCTAACTCATGACCTGAAGGTTGCAAGTTGAATCCCTGCAAGGTTCAGGTAACCAGCTTAAGGTTGACTCAGCCTTCCAGCCTTCCAAGGTCGGTAAAATGAGCACCCAGCTTAGTGGTGGTGGGGTAATAAAAAAATTATCTGAAAGCTAAGTTGGCTCTATACAAATAACAAGATTTACTTTCTATTTATTATAGTAAAGAAAATGATTTTTTGACTACAATTATTACATAATTATTATAGATGAGTGAGCATACTCGTTAAGGCGATTTACTCGAGAGAGAGCATCGCCTTTTTCGAGTACCTGCTAGCTCGTCCCTAAAGATTCGCAGGGGCTGCAGGGGGCGGCGCAGGGGAGCAGGGTGGAGAGTGAGAGATCTCTCTCTCCCTCCTGATCTCCTCCGCAACCCCCCGCTCACCCCCGCGCCCCCCCCCCCCCGAATCTTCAGGGTCGAGCCAGCAGGTTCTCAAAAAAGGTGATGCTCTCTCGAGTAAATCGCCTTAACGAGTATGCTCACTCAACTCTAATAATTATCACTAGCGATATCCAACTTAAAGTGTGCCTCCAGCTAAACATGGAAAATTCACATTACTCCAGATTCCCCATTTGTTATATGTATGTGAGGTATTTTCCCCCTAGGATCAGCAGCTTTTCGTTCAGACCTATCACTGTCTATTCGCTGAAAACCAAAAAATGTGTATCAAGTCTGATGGGGCTGTTACTTTGGTTCCCCATTCTCCTTTTTATTCTACAAGCTTGCATGATTACATCAGCATGTTCCCTCATCCTTTCCATTTTAGTTAGTGTGAGGGCCCTCTTCTATTTCAATGTGTGCAAAGAAAACACTTGCAAATAACATAGAGCAAGATAGAGGACGGCTTCAGACTGGCACATGCGCAAATATGCTCACCGCTATTGAGCGTATTAGAGCATGAACGAGTCAATTTTTTTTTTACCGTTCACATGCAGCAAATCTATCTTTTCCCTCGTGTAGTATTAACGCGAGAATCCCGCTAGTCAAAACAAACAATTGAAACCAGTGGTTTTGTTACATCAGGTTTTGTGGCTGTGATTTTCACAGCTGCAAAATCACGGCCATCTGAAGAAGCCCAGAAACATAGATTAGTTAGATGATTTTCCTAGATTATGTACAGTACACTCTAACACACCATGTTTTTTTCTTAACTTGCTGGGCATCTGCTATATGTTGGTTTATACACACAATTGAAGTGCCACTTTAAAGATCGTAAGACAAAATTATGCAACCAATCTACCCCATAAAATTGATGTTTGTTGCACATATTGTGCTTTTGTTGTGGTTTTGCCACACATTTTCCTAAAATCGTAGTAGAAGATAACAATGAAGCCACAATGTGTGGCCTCACCATTAGTCTATTGGCAGATAGAAGGAGTAAATTACTATTAAATACCTGGAATACTACTTATGATGTGAAGAAAATAGGATTTAGCTAGTAAAATTCAACTGGCAAATCTATTTTCTCCCAAACAATGGACACCTACTGTAAGTGTGTGTACCAGAGTGGATAAAAATAAGATTGTTAGAAATAGGGGGATTGTTACGGCACTCTGCCCCCCGAGCGCCAGGTGGGGTGCCCTGAACTTCCCGCACCCCACTGTCCCTGTCTACTTGCCTCGGCCCTGGCTAACCCCAGGCGGGCATCTGGGCGGCGGTCCCTGCTCTGGCTAGGGACCTGGCGACTACCTAGATGGAACTAACTAACAGGGGACAGAGTCATCACCGAAGGGACAAAAGGTTTCGATAACGACTTATGGAACACCCTGCGAACCCTCCTTTTGCGATTTCCAGAGGACCGGTACACCTTCTGTTCCACCCTGTATGGCTTAGATACAGACAGACTCTTTTGCACTTCCTTCCATCCCCCCTGCAGCACATTGGTGATGACATCAGCAGCAGGACAGGCAGACGGGGTAGGAAGGGAAGTCAGACCACAGGGACTGAGCGTGGTATCAACTGAGCAGAGAGGAAGCGGAGCAAGATGGCTATGGCAGGACGGTCCCCACTGGGTTAGCTCCCCAGTGGCCCAATCGAATTGGGGGTTGTGCAGCGCCAACCACGGCATCCCTAGTACCATGTCTACCGACATTTTCTCCATCACCAGGAATGATAGTTCTTCTGAGTGGGAACTCCCCACCGTGAACTGTAACACTGGGGTCCTCCATCGTACCAAGCCCGTAGTAAGAGGGGTAGCATCAATGCTAGCAAAACGAATTGGCGTCTTCAGCGCCACAAATTCAGCCATCAGGGGTCTAACAAAACGCATGCTTATCAGGTTAGCGGTTGCTCCGGAATCAATAAACGCCTGCCCTGGGCGGGAGAAGTTCCGGAATCTAACCTGGCACGGTACCAGAAGTTTAGTAGTCCTAGGCGATCCTCCCTGCAATCGCCTAGGACTTGGAGCTCTTCTGCCGGTTCAGACTGTGAGCGCTGAGGCCTCAGGGGGCAGGTTATCACCCGATGTCCAGCTTTCCCCCAGTAGAGGCAGAGACGATGCAATAAACGAATCTGGCGTCGCTCCTTGGGGTCCAGTGGGTCCAGCTCCATAGGCTCGGGAACAGAGACTGGCATGGAAGAGGAGGGAAAAGGACAAACGACCTCCCTGACTCTACGAGACTGTCTATCTTGCTTCCCAGCCCTGAGCCTCCTATCTGCCTTCACCGCTAGCTCCATAGCCTCCTTTAAGGACCCGGGAACGGGATGGGAAATCAGCAGTTCTTTAACCGCGTCCGAGAGGCCCTGCAGAAAAACGTCTTTCAGAGCGCTATCGTTCCATGCAGTATCACCCGCATAGCGTCTGAAATTGGAGCAATAATCCTCCACACAAAGCGACCCCTGATGCAACGCCAACAGCCGAGAAACCGCCAACCCCACACGATCCGGTTCATCGAAGATACCCCCGAGTTCCTGGAAAAAGGAGTCCACCGACTGCAGGCCGGGGGACCCCTCGGGAATGGAAAAAGCCCAGGTCTGGGCAGAGCCCCGCAGCAGGGACATTATAAGCCCGACCCTCTGGGCCTCCGACCGGGAAGAACGGGGGCGCATCCGAAAAAACAACACGCCTGTTGAAAAACAAAAAACTTGTTCCTCTCCCCTTAGAACACCTCGGGAAGAGGGCACTTGGGTTCGGGACTGGTTGAGGCGTCCCGCCCCTGCGACAATGCCCACTGCTCCTGGGCCACCATACAAGCTGATAAATCCTGGATCACAGGCACCAGGGCTTGCAGCTGGGTTGTGAGGGAGCTGATCGCCTCCATGGAAAAAAAAGTTTAAAGGGCCAGTTATTATGTTACGGCACTCTGCCTCCCAAGCGCCAGGTGGGGTGCCCTGAACTTCCCGCACCCCACTGTCCCTGTCTACTTGCCTCGGCCCTGGCTAACCGCAGGCGGGCAACTGGGCGGCGGTCCCTGCTCTGGCTAGGGACCTGGCGACTACCTAGATGGAACTAACTAACGGGGGACAGAGTGCCGACAGAAGAGGCAGGTGGAACAGACCAACAGAACTTACAAGACAGAGCAAGGCTGGAGATGGAGCTCACAGGCAAACTGGAAGGACACTGAGTAGCAACTAGAGCAGACTGACTGACTGACTGAGACAGGCAGAACCAACTAGTGGCTAGCAGAACCAATAACTGGCAGTGAGCTCAAGTCACTGCCAGCCTTATAACTGCAAAGCTCCGCCCATGGGCAGAGAGTGGGAGGAGCCAACTCTCCAACTGCTGTATAAGAAGGGTGGAGGAGTGTGGGCGGCATCCTACGGGCGGACACGCCCACACCACCGGCCGCCCCAAGCCACTGGGAGAGCCCCGACACAGAGCTCCAGGACGCCGGAGCCGACGCCGGAGCGACGCGCGCCGACCGCGGCTCCCTGCGCTACCCTGCATGGTAACAGGGATCTTCTGACAACAATATACTTGTCCATGGGTTTTACCAGAATTTCAAGTTATCCCTTATCCACAGGGTAAGGGATAACCTGAGACCCCCAACGATCTTGAGAAAGGGGTTCCTGTGTCCCTCTTCCTTCTGACTGTGGGGATACTGCACCCCTGCAGTAAATAGGAGACTGATTGAAGCACTGGTCGTCCAAGCGTGCCAGCATTCCATTCACTTTTAATGGGATGCCAAGACAACCAAGTGGTTGTCTTGAAATGAGGGCTGACAGAAATATCATCCAAGTGCGACCAGCACTTTATTCAGGGCAACTGCTGAGGGTGAAGCGATCTCCACAGTAATTGGAGAGTGGGAAACATGGAAGTCCTGTTCTCGAGAACCTTGGGGGTCTCAGCAGTGAGATTCCCACCAATCAACAAGTTAACTGAGGATAGGGAATAACTTGAAATTCTGGTACAACTCATTTAAAGAGCAAATCCAGTCAAAATGCTCTTCTGATATTTTATGGCTACATGTGAGAAAATGTCACAAACCTGGCAGAACATATAGGATTCCTTTTTGTTTAGGGTTAGTAGTAGCTGTTTTCAAAGCCTGGAGTCTAACTAGCCCCAGTCTTCACCAGGGACCACTGCAAGGCAATAAAGCAGTATGGACTTAGCTGCCAGAGACCTGCAGGTTGCAACCCTCCAACTGCTCCCTTTATGTAGTAGTTGGAGATAGACAGATGTTAGTTTGCAGAAGTTAAGCCAAATTGTAATTCAAGAGAAGAGCCAAATGAAGCCAAGGCCAGTGTCACATGCTCAGATTCAAATATGGTTAACAGGCATGGGTCAGGTTCACAGGCAATAGTTCAGCAGCAAAATCACAAATACAGGAATGCGGGAATCAAGATGGGACTAAATACTTTGGTGCTAAGAACAAGGTTTATATAGCCAATTCTGTTAGATTAGGTGTCATGTGACATGGCAGGGTGGTATCCAAAATTGGAGGTAGTACCACATGCCAGCCAGTAGAAAGAACTTTGGCATGTAGTAGCATTTGCTTAACATTAGTCGAATCTTTGGCGTTGGAAACAGCTGGAAGATGGCATCTCATAGAAGAGTTGTTGGAAGCATCGAATATGTCATGTAGAAGAAACATTGGTGAAATCTGTGATCTCAGACCAAAACCGATTTCCAGAATGATGAGTCTCTAAAGAATGCTTAATCCAGATGTTAATATTCTTACACAAAATCCTGATTTAAATGTCCTTTTTGTCAGATTTTAGTAACAGAAATCTCTGATCAGTGGCCATTGTTAAAGATTATGTGGAGTGCTTAGAAATGGCACATGAATGTAATTTTTCTGTGGGAATCCAATTGTGCAAAAAGAATACTAAGACCTTTAGCTGAAAAACGTAAGACTACAAAATATGGAATTACGTATCCGAAGGGTTACAAATAATGGCTCAGATTTAACTGATTTTAGTCTGGAAATAGGAACCAAAGCGTGGTTTAATGTATTGCTTCCAGTAAAATAAATTCGCATTCATTTTTTTTGCTACAGTTACCTCCGCAAACAAGAAACATGATTTTATGCAAAATACATCTGTGTGAAGCAGAAACCTTGGCAGCCAAATAGTAGGAAGCATGGAAATATAAAAATTATACTGAACAAAACGTAGTTTTGTATTTCCTATAGTAATGAATCAGAGATGCTGAGACGACCGTAGTGATCAATGCTGCCTTGTCTTCTTGCCCACATCGCCATGTTAATGCCCTGCAGAGTTTGCACACTGAGTTTTGCATCTTTGTTTTGAGGATTGAAACCAAAACACAAACAAAATGTATCCGCTAGATTATTTCACAGCCAGAGATACAAGTGTCGATTTCTAGTCTTTCATGCAATAACAGTTGATGTCTTTGATTGGGAACGCAGGATATTAACCTGGCATCGGGCAAGATTCCTCACTAAGCTGTCAGGATCTTCCCAAACTTTTGCAGGAGACTGGCAGCACAATTTGCTTTGTCAGCTTGCTTGTATCATTAAGTTTAATGGCAATTAAGCATCAAGTTAACACACTCCCTTGAGGATGGGCAAAAAGTTGTGCGTTTGTCCTTTGACATCTGCTGAATGTTGCTTTGTTTTTCTTACCTTGCAGTCATTGTTGTGGAGAAACAATTACATTTAACATTATTAAAGTAATTCGAGTAGGAAGGAAAACCTAATTTAGATGTCCACTGGGAGGAAACAACAAAGGAAAAGTAACATTAGTTGGAAAGTTTACAAATTCAAAATGACAGATTGTTATTGTGATGGCCCGCATTGGGTAGACTGCAGTCTTTATCAGTGCAAAGTATGGATATTTATGCTTCAGAACATTACATTAATGTAGGCATATGGAAAAATCAATTCACATAAAGCTCTACAAGCACAGATGACTGATCCAATGAAAACCATCTTATAAAAAAATGAAAATCTATTCCATTATGATAACATGATGCAAATATCTAATACACTAAAAGCATACCACAAAGCCAAATGAATGCAAATCTAGGAAGTCTATAAGCCATTATTATTATTATATTAGGCAATATCCCAGGGTTATAAGTGTACCTACCAAAGAAAAATGTCTGTTCAGAATATAATCATCAAACTGCAAACAAGCTGAATTATATTCACATAGAATTTCTGCCTGTTGACTGAACCACCCCAATAATTAAACGTGTCCTTCAAGTTTCCCCTTTACCCATCAATCGTACCAGCAGAATTTTTCTTAGGAGCGGTCAGCTGACATTCACATGTATATTCCTCAATTTCCAGCAGGCAGAGGGACAATGGGACTAGGTCAGCAATCTTGGACACTTTAAAAGCTTATTGTAGGTGACTGGTGATATTTGTAGTGTACAATTGGTGTTATTGCTCCCTATAACATGGGTTCCATGCAGAGGTTGCAATAATGGCAGTACAGCAGCTGCTATGAGGGCTGTAGCAAGTTGGGGTACACTTGCCTGCGGATCGCTGATCTCTTGCACATGAAAATGGCACACCACACATGTAGAAACTGCTCAGGAGATGTGGATTTCTTTATCTGGCTCCTGCCAGGCTTTATTTGTCATCACCGCAATCACAAAACACAGCAATATCATCCAACGTCAAATATACACAGTCCATATGCACCCCACTTGGGTGTGAGTCCAGGGTTGTCGCCCCTGTCGGACTCTGGCCTCTGCTAGGCCACCAGCCTGCAGCACCTCAGCTCTGCTGCACTGGTCCTCTCTCTCTTGCTTTTGGCAGGAAGTGGCTTTTATCCGATTCCTGCTCCACCCCTTGGTGTTAACCCTAGCAGCAGAAGTCCTGTCTGCAGCCCTCTACAGTCCCTTCAGTGTTGTGCACCTCTACATACCCCCCCCCCCCCTTCCTTTGATAAAGCCCATAGGCCGTATCACACTTTTCTCTTTTAGCCCTCCAGGGTCAAAACTCCAGGCTCAGGGGTTTCTTTCTATTTTTACTTGTCTGACAAGTTCTCTCTTCTTGTCTTCACTCGGCTCATCACATCCTTGCAGATCTCTCTCAGACTGTGCCCTCCCAGCTTGCAGGTTGACTTCCGAGTGCAACTTTGTATCCTCTGTGGCTTGTAACTCATCTTCAAGTTCCTCTACCTCTGAATCTAACTTTTGCTTGGTAGTATTCAGTTCACTGATGAGTTGGTCCTTGGAGCCAGCATCCCTGTGATAGGCTTTTACCACCTGGACAACCCGTTTCTTCACTTTCTGGGTTTGCTTTTTGAGGTCATTATACTCTTGCTGCAGTTCTTCCAAGATTTCTGCTACCACTTCTGAGACCTTCTCAGCTTCAGTAGCCTCAATTTCTGCCTTCTCCTTGGCCTCTTGTACTTCAGAGGTCTGTTCAGTCTGCATCTTTTGCTCAGCTCTCACCTAAATGACTTTTCTTTTGTTTACAGAAGTGATTTCTTTCCTCCAGATCATCCAAGTCTTTACAAATTGTTCACCTGGAGTGCCCAGGTCACCTTCATCTAATTTGGTATGCTTCACCACTTGTGTCTTATTTTTACAATTCTTCATTCCTGCCACCGGTTGTTGGACCATGCCGTTGCATTTTCTTTGTACGAGAGTTCGCTTTCCAGCATCATTATCGGGAATCTTCTACAATACCTTCTTCTCTTTTACTTGCTGTCTGAACTGGCTCCTAGACCGCACTAGTCTCTGAACCCTCTTTTCAGCAACATGACACTGTGCTGCCCAGCGTTTCATCTTCACGCTTGAATTCTTGGCGAACTTTTGGAACAGGCCCTTTTCCTCTGACATCATTTTCAGGGTGCGTGTCAAAGTTAACCCTTCAGTCTTTTTCATACAGACCCTTTCTTCAGCACGCTCACATTCAGTGACATATCTTGCAGACCTGCTTTTCTCCTCTGTAAGCTGCTGTTCACATATTTTCTGCGCCTTTCTTAGTTTGGACACAAGCTCTTTTTGGAGACCAAGCTCCACAGAAACATCTTCTATCTCTTGCTGAAGATGTACTTTAACCTTCGCAAGCTTATCACAGGCAGCTGTCTTCTCTTCATACTGCTGCCTTGTAGCATCTAATTCCTCTTGTGTTTCTCTTTTCTGCTCTTCCACAGAATCCAAGCACACAGCACTCTTCTCCAGTCTATATTCTAGGTCAGACACCTCAGCCTGAAGTGTTGCAACCTGCCCTGACAGATTTCTCTTAGCTTCTGCATCTTCCTCTACCTGCTTGAGGAACACATCTCTTGCATTGTCTTCAGGTGTGCACTGAGTCCAAACCTGTGATGCGTCTCTTCCAGTAGTAACTTCTGGAACTCAAGCTCCACCTGCAGTCTATTTACCTTCTCAGACAACACTGTCTGCCTTCTGTCACCTTCAGTGACTTTTACTTGTAGCTCTTGAAGCTGCATTTCTACTGCATTTCTCTTGCTTTCAGATGCTCACTTGTCTTACAACAACCCCTTCACCTTTTGGGTCAGCTCAAGATACTCACATTTCCATGTTTCTTTCACTTTTTCAATTTGCTTCAACTGCTTGGACAGTCTCCCCACAACTACAGCATGACTCAGTTCCAGCTCCTGGATCTGGGTTCCATGTACTTCAGCTTTCTCATCCAAGCTCATCTGTAGCTGGAACACTGGTCTCTCATGCAGTGCTTCCTGGTTTTCTTTGTAACCTAGTAAGTCTTTCAAGATCTCTGCTTGCTTCTCTGCCTGGCTGCAAGCAGCTTTCTCTATTTCCAGCTTTTCCTTAAGCTGACTTATCTGGCACTCCAAGTCACCATTTTTCTTTGTTAACTGCATTTTCAACTCTGCAAATTGATTCTGCAAACCTGTAGTTTGATTACATGAATCTGTAGAAGCTCTTTCTAACTTGCAAAACGTCATCTCTAACTCTTGGGTTTTCAGTTGCAGTTTCTTACAGTTCTGTTCATACTGCACAGATTGTTTCTCCAGACATGCTCTGCGACTAGCCTCATCTCTGGCTACATCTCTGAGGTACTGTATCTCTTCAGGGGCTGTTGAAAGATATCCCTCATACTTCTTTTTCTCACTTCACATCTCTTCTAAGCTCTGTTTACACTGAACATTCTTCTGTTCCAGCAACACCCGGTGATCAGCTTCCTCCTTAGCCAATCTCTCAAGACTCTCATTCTCCTTTAAGAGAGCTGCAATCTCTGCTCTCTCACCCTGGATCTCGGGATCTGCCCTGACAACCTCACTTGTCTCACTAGCAGAAGCCTTTTTTTCTTCTTTTTTCTCTTCTTTGCATCTTTAGTGCCATCTATCCTTTCGCTCTCTAAAGGCATAGTACGACTAACTCCAGCATTTCTAGTCCTACACACACTATCTTCATTATTTCCTCCCTCTTTCACTAGAGGTATATTTGCACTGGCTCCCACATGGGCGTTGGCTGCACTCCTCATTGCACCCTGTTCACATTCTGACTTCATTTGTGAAACATATCTACACATATTAGGCACAAAATACATTCCACCATCCCCACACATGACATTTCAGGGTTAATAGTCTTTTCTTGCACCACCCAGTTAGCAACAGAGTTCTCAGACAACTCTTCCTTAAATGTCCATGCACACTGTGTGGCTTTCATGGTATCATTTCATGGGTGCACAGTAAATATATCATGCAATACATTATGTACCGTACGGTTTTTGAGCTTTTTTGCACCCAATGCAGACACTGCAGTTTCCTCAGTACTCTCCTGCAAGGAAAACATTCTGTTGTGCAGCATTTAAACCATATTGGCATCAATTTTTCCACTCTCAAGTCCATACTGCCCAGAACCCACAGTCTCTTTAGTGGCCTCACCACTCCATGGATTCTTCTCCAGATCTCGGTTACAGTCCTTTGGCGGGGACACCTCCTGCTATGCCCTCAAAGCTTTGCAGTTAGCCTCCAACACAGACCAGTGGAGTTTTACTGGCCACTTTGCCACTGGACATCTGAACATACATAAGTCCATCTGCAAACACCCCCAGCATGGCTCTTTCTGGTTGCCTCCTGCACCACCCGCCATCTTGACTGCCTGGTCCTCTGTTGCTCTCACAGCAACCACAAACTTCAGCCTCCTGGCCCTTTAACCGCAGCTTCGGCCTCCTGGCCCATTAAACTCTGCATACAGCACCAATCGCACACTCGGCCTTCTGGCCCTTTAACCGCAGCACGGCTCCCAGCAGACATCCACATGTTGCTCCTGCAGCATTGTGCGCCACTTTAGATCATGCCAGCGCATCCTCCACCATATGTAGCAAGTTGGGGTACACTTGCCTGCGGATCGCCGACCTCTTGCACAGATGTTCAGAACCACACCTGACAAAAGATTATGGTTTTGGGGGCCCGCCAACCATGCGGTTGAGGAGAATCAGGAGTCTGGACCATCTTCAGAAAAGGAGTAAGCTATCTCAACATATACACAAGTAGTTAGAAGACACACCCATAACTGAACACCAAGGAGAGACACCAACAGTCAGACATCACCCATCTAACTTAGAGCCCTTTTACAAGGGCTGATAATCATTCAGATTCCTGTAACCCAGCAAGAATTTGAATGTTATCGTTCAGTGTAAATGCACGCACTGAACGACTAATTAATTTTTTTGCTTATCGTTTGGCATTCAGTTTATGTATGCATAAATTGAACAACGATCAGTTTGTGTTAACAGGCAGTTATTCATCTATGAATGGCTGCGTTTTAAGTGTGAATGGAAGCAGACGAGCCGGAATGATGTCCAACTCGCTCCACCTCCATTCACTCAGCAATGATTGTTCCTGTGTATAAGCACAGGAACAATCGTTGCTGGGAGGACTTGTCGGGCATCTGTGCCCAACAGTTTTTCTCATGTAAAAGGGCCCTAAAACAGTGATTAGACTCAGACAAGACTCAGGGTTCTAAACTGGGTCCAGACAAATACAGTCAACAAGCACTCCATCGCTGGACACAGAATCTAGACTCAAATACAAACTATCAGACATCACCCAGCTAAATCAACAGAGTCCAGACAAATCAACAGATACCAGTGCTACTCAGAGTTCCGAACGGGACTAAGACAAATGGACAGACAGCTGCACTGCATACACCATCGCACCGCTATGAACACAGAAAAATAGCCAGCACCCAGGTAAGGCCAGGGCCGGATTAAGTATACTTTACATCATGACTGATTGGCCAGTCAGAGGACACACCTTCCTGTTGACCAATCAGTCCATACACCATAGGAGAGATTAAAGCAGGGTAAAGAGAGGCCCCATTAAGGAATTTCCCACAAAGCGACCTTTAGCTGCAAAGCAAACTCTGATTTCCAACAGACAATACCTAAAGGATCTTCTGTAGTGACAGGTAAGAGGCAAACAGCTATGCTCAAAGGGATGGCCATATGGACCAGCTTGACATAGATGCCACCCTAGTTTCAATACCTGTTGTGGATGGAACACACGCTGCTCCTCTATCTTATTAGGGATGAAAAGGAGAAACGCGGACAAAGTTTGGATCCTTCTGTCCTGGATTTGGAGTCAGGTAGGAACTTTTCAATTGTTGATCCAGGAATTATTGTGACTGCCATTATGGAGTCGGGAAGAAATTTCCCCCCAAAATGGGGTAAATTGTCTCCTGCCTCATTGTTTTTTTTTGCCTTCCTCTGGATCAACAGGGGGGGGGGGGTGAAAATGGGCTGAAATGGATGGACATTTGTCTTTTTTCAGCCTAGGATACTATAATACTATGAGATGTGGGAGCAGCATGCAGCCTCCCTGTTAGAGCAGCCAATGGCTGTACTTAGCCCTTCCCCTCCAATTCGGTACCCAGCCAGGATGGGACAGGCAGGAAGCCTATACTTACCAGCACCAGTCTCAGAAGCGCTGACAGTCACTGTTTGTTCCCCTCTGCTGGCCAGAGCCACAGCCAGGAAGGGAAGTCACAGTTCAAACAGGCAGCCTGACGCAATGCTGGAGCTGCCAGGTGACACAATCCTGGCATAGTATCAATGGGGCTGAAGAAGAGAGAGGCCCCGCTACTCCCCCAAGTGTGGGGGAGCATTTCAGCACGATAGGCATTTGCTAAATATAGAGAAGGAGCTGCGACACAGCTCCGGTGACTGAGTAGAGGAGAGTGAGAGCAGAGCAGTAGCATGCAGCAGAGCTGACAGTGCAGAACAGCACCCAGGTCCTGGCGGTATCGTGGTGGTAGCCATTTGGAGAGGCTTCGGAGCAGTGACAAAAGATGCTTATAGTTATGTAAAGAAGTTATGAAAACGTCACATGCCTGAGGGCTCGTTCACACAAGCGTGCTTTTCACGCACTAATAGCATTGCAAAAAAATTGCAGAATGCTCGTGAGACAATAGGGGGACAGGGTGATTTCCAGCTATTAAGTCTCAAGCTTAATTAGCAGATAAATTGCCCATTCACAGGCAGCACAGACCATAGGTGCAAGCTTTGCACACGCATGTCCTATCTTTGTTATGTGCAAGTTTTCATGTGCCTATACTGCACTAAAGCCACGCTTGTGTGAATGAGGCCTTACTGCTGCCAGGAGGAACTGATGTAAATGTTGGTGAGAGATGCCATGTTATTATTTTTATTTACTGTTGCTTTAAGAGTACTATTGTTTATGACAGATGATAGATGTATATTAAGTAACTTTAAATTACACAAACCCTCTTTTTGAGCACAATACTGTCTATTTTGCAACTGTTCAGTAAAGTTAGTTTTATGGAAAAAAAAAACCCCACCATTTCTGCCTCTGTCCCGAACCGGTGTCGCACCACCATCCGCAAGCGGTTACAGACCAACAACTATTGCTCGTATTCTTCTATTTACACTTGCTGCTCTGTATTTATGTTTAAACATTTGTTAAATGTATGAAATTTGATGTAATTGAAAGGTTTGGTCCATGCATGGAAAGAAGTTGGACGTACACACCTCTGCTTTGTTCCATTATGATAAATACCTTGAATTTCCTGAATGGATAATTTGGCACTATCATCTAATTCTGCTTATAATTAGTCACTGTGTCAGTAGCCACAGGCGCACCTCATTATTACAGCCACTTAGATGATATTAAATATATCAAATCTAGGCTTATTCATTCTCATCCTTTTGTGTGCAATGCTTCCTGTGAAAGATCTGTGCTCTTACCAATCTGCCATGCAAATTGTGATTACCTATATCAGCCCGGTAAAAGCTTCATTATGGCATTGAATGCAGACTTTAAAAAACAGCTTATTTTTCTGTTATCACTGTAGATTAATTGACTTTTAGGCACCCTCTTTCATGTCCTATTATGGCTAAATACAAAACAAAGAATACAAAAATTAATATATTTGGGTTGACATGTTGTACAAATTTGAAAGCCTTTTGATGAAATTAGAAGCACAGTCTGCAGACTTTTTCTAATAAAAGTTTATGTGTGTTTATAAAGAGGTCAATCATAAAACAAAACAGCAATATACAGTTTACTTCTGGACATCAGACTGGCTGTGTTGATACTCAAAGGGAAGGTTTTGTATGTCCCTGTCAGAACACTTGTCAACAGCACTTTTGTTCTGTGATTTCTTGATTATGGAATATGGAATTCGAACCATTGATCAAAGTTCAATGTGGCTCACAAGGTACAAAATGTTTAGGACATTTGTATTAAACTATACATAATTGCCAATTCCTTTGGTAGAATGTTCCATACTTTGAAGCTATAACAGTTACGGCCCCATACACATTCAGTAGCTGTCAGCAGAATGTTTGTTTAACTGACAGTTATGTCTCCCGACTCCCCTAAACACATGAACCCTCATTTCAGTTGAGTATTCATGTGTTTTGTGGAGAAATGCACAGCCAGACAACTTTCATGGTAGCTTATCTTTAGAGAGGACTAGTTTGGGCATTGAAATTCAACATGCCTGATACTTCTTCCCTCTGGCATCTGCCAGGGAAAAGTTGAGAGGCCCCCATATACAGAGGTGGACAAAAATATGGAAATACTGTACGAAATTCACGGGATTTTAACTATTAGCACTGAGCTGCCCTTTTGACCCCTACTTGGCTGAGATTTTTCCCGGCAAATTTGTGTTTACTTCACCCCTTGCCCTGCTCTGGGTTGTTTTGGGAGCCAGATGGTAACAGCAGCTGAGTGGCTTAAACCCCTGACCAATGGAACCTTGTTGCTCGGACAGATGTTCATTTCTGCTTGGCAGCATCAGTGTCATATTACATCCACTTAAGTTACATAGATTATAAATCATTTTTCAATAAGACATGTAGAGACCAATTTTAAGGCATGCTTTTCGTACCATGTTTCCATATTTTTGTCAACCCCCTGTACATTTAACAGTTGAGTTACGGTACTAGTGGGGTGCTTAGGTACGCACGGCGCGGGGATCCCTGATCTACACCCACGCCATTGTCCCTTACTGGAGATAGCCCTGATGGTGGACACGTCCAGACCGCCAACTCTGACCCTACGCTTACTAGGGGGCACAGGCAGGGAGCACAGTACCTATCCAAGAGACAACTACCCACTAGCACCGACATGAAAGACAGATGACAAGAACCAACATGAAACAATAGAAACAGTACAGAGGCAGATGGAAAGGCCAGGCTGATAACAGAAAGTAAAGCAGACAATAGCAAGGACAAGCTGCATGAAGCAGGATAGAAAACGAGGCAGACTGGAAAACCCTGGCTGATAACAGTGAGGTCTAGCGGACAAGCTGACAGCAGCAGGATACAAACGAGGCAGACTAGCTAGCAGACTGAGAAACTGAACACTGAACACAAAGTACAAGACACTGAAACAAACACAAAGCACAAGACACTGAAAACGGAACACAAAGTAGCAGGGCCAGACCAGCTAGCAAACAGAAGACTGAACAGCAAACTGAACAAAGTACAGAACTGACAGCCGGCAGGTCAGAGCAGCTGGATTACTCTGAGGTCACTGAAAAACTGAACACGAAAGCAAGGTCTAGCAGACTGAAAATAATCGGCCACTCCCAGGCAGCATGAGCTGAATCTTATAGGAAGGTTGGAGGAGCCGATAGGTAGATAGACCTGTCAATCACCAGCACACCTCTCAGACACATAGCAGGGTAATTAACCTGACTAGAAGGCACAAGAGATGTTAACCCTGGCTCGTCTGGGCAGAACAAGATGTGCAGGCAAAATTAACTATGAGCTTACAGGCGTAACAAGTTGTCAAATCCCACTGAAATTGGGAAATTAATAGGTTCGGTCAACTAAAATCTAATGTGTATGGGAGCAATAAGGCTCCAAAAAATATGGAAACACGGTACGAAAAGCATGCCTTAAAATGCATTTTTGAATTAAACCTATTTTCTTTTAAGCACAAAACATATTCTCTGTCTTTTGCTTAACTATTTCATCAACAATTTATCACATATGTTCCGATAGGGCACATTAGCAATTTTTTCAAGCTATTAAATCTGGCCCAAGCCTTCTATCCTGCGAGGGAATAAAGAAATTCCATACTCCTTATTTATATAGCCATTACTCTGTACATTCTCTCTCCAGATCTTTGGATATTCTTGTCACTGATGTTCAATACTGAATGTTACAGACAACAGTCTACCTCCAATGATACTGGCGACCATATCTTTCTCTAGAAGTGTAAATGTAATGGTGGGAGATAAGGTCCTGTCAGGACTCAAACCTGGGAGCTCCTTTGCTCCAGGTGGCAGATCTGTATGTTGAGCTATCCAGCTTGCTGGACAGCTTCTCTGCTAAATCCTAGCATTGTCCTTGCTCCTGTTCCTGTTTCCCTGTCTGGCTCTGCCCGTTCCCTTGATTAGGCACACTATAAAAGACTGGACCTGCCACTTCCTTAGTGCATGTTCATTGTGCTCTGAACCGTCAGTCTCTAAACCAGCTCCTACCTCTACCTGCTCCCTTTAAAAGAAGATTGTTCTTCATGTATCAACCACTAGCTTGTTCCTGACTACGTCTCTGCTGAATCCTCTGTACTGCATCGCCCTCTTTATGTATAGACCACTGTCTTGTTCTTGACTACATCTCTGCTGAATCCTCTATACTGCATCACCCTCTCTTTGCACAGACCACTGGCTTGCTCCCAACTACATCTCTGCTGAATCCTCTGTACTGCATCTCCCTCTCTGTGTACCAACCCCCAGCTTGTCTGACCACATTGCCCGCCCTTGCTGGCTTCCACCCAAGACTCCAATGCAGTGCCAGAACATGACAAGTCCTGTCCATGAGGCAACCATACAATGATGGAAACATTGTATGGACAACTTGTAATGACAGTTTTGCAAGAGAGGTTTCCATGGTCGTGCATTTGCCTTAGAAGCAAGACCACTCAATCTCCTTGCTACACGGTCCTTCGCCACACATAGCGAGACACAATCGCCAACATCACTGGTGCCTTTTAAAGTGTCAATATAATACCATTTTCTCTTGAAGTGGTATCCTTTTCTAATGAACATGAAAATATCTTGTTTGCTCTCGATGTAGGAGATTAGCATAGTTAATTTGTGGTTGTGTGTAGAGATGAGCGAACGTACTCGTCCGAGCTTGATACTCGTTCAAGTATTAGCGTGTTCGAGATGCTCGTTACTCGAGACGAGTACCACGCGATGTTCGAGTTACTTTCACTTTCATCTCTGAGACGTTAGCGCGCTTTTCTGGCCAATAGAAAGACAGGGAAGGCATTACAACTTCCCCCTGCGACGTTCAAGCCCTATACCACCCCCCTGCAGTGAGTGGCTGGCGAGATCAGGTGTCACCCGAGTATATAAATCGTCCCCTCCCGCGGCTCGCCACAGATGCATTCTGACATAGTTCAGGGAAAGTGCTGCTGGTGCCGGAGCTGCTATAGTGAGAGCGTTAGTAGTTATTTTAGGCTTCAAGAACCCCAACAGTCCTTCTTAGGGCCACATCTAACCGTGTGCAGTAGTGTGGAGGCTGCTTTTTGCAGTGTTGCACTTTTTTTTTTTTTTTTTTGTATATCGGCCGTGCAGAGCATTGCGCCCTGCAGTAATTTTACATTGTCCAGGGCCAGTAGTGGTGAGGCAGGGACAGAAGACATATTTAGTGTATATGGGCAGTGGGCCTTTCCAAAAACATTTGGGAAAAAAAATCTATTTGGGCTGCCTGTGACCGTCCTCAGTGTACTGGGTCTCTGCTGGGGGTAGTTGTCCTAATTCATACGCAGCCAGCTAAGTGTTACAGCAGGCTTGCGCAAAATTCTTTCCTGCCTCTGTGTTGCCTCTTACATCACCGCTGTATTCCTGTCCACAAGTGTACTGGGTCTCTGCTGGGGGTAGTTGTCCTAATTCATACGCAGCCAGCTAAGTGTTACAGCAGGCTTGCGCAAAATTCTTTCCTGCCTCTGTGTTGCCTCTTACATCACCGCTGTATTCCTGTCCACAAGTGTACTGGGTCTCTGCTGGGGGTAGTTGTCCTAATTCATACGCAGCCAGCTAAGTGTTACAGCAGGCTTGCGCAAAATTCTTTCCTGCCTCTGCTGTGCGTTCCATAAGCGAAGTCAGCCTCCAACCACAGGCCAATAAGAGTCACATTTAATTACAGCGTTCTGTTTCTGCACTACTGGTAATACAGCATGCTGAGGGGTAGGCCTAGAGGACGTGGACGTGGGCGAGGACGCGGAGGCCCAAGTCAGGGTGTGGGCACAGGCCGAGCCAGTGCGGTGGCCAGGGGTAGAGGCAGGGCCAGACCGAATAATCCACCAACTGTTTCCCAAAGCGCCCCCTCGCGCCATGCCACCCTGCAGAGGCCAAGGTGCTCTAAGGTGTGGCAGTTTTTCACAGAGACGCCTGACGACCGACGAACAGTGGTGTGCAACCTTTGTCGCGCCAAGATCAGCTGGGGAGCCACCACCACCAGCATGCGCAGGCATATGATGGCCAAGCACCCCACAAGGTGGGACGAAGGCCGTTCACCGCCTCCGGTTTGCACCACTGCCTCTCCCCCTGTGCCCCAACCTGCCACTGAGATCCAACCCCCCTCTGAGGACACAGGCACGAGTGCCTACCGGCCTGCACCCACACCCTCACCTCCACTGTCCTCGGCCCCATCCAGCAATGTCTCTCAGCGCAGCGTCCAGATGTCGCTAGCGCAACTGTTTGAGCGCAAGCGCAAGTACGCCGCCACGCACCGGCACGCTCAAGCGTTAAACGTGCACATAGCCAAATTGATCAGCCTGGAGATGCTGCCGTATAGGCTTGTGGAAACGGAGGCTTTCAAAAGCATGGTGGCGGCGGCGGCCCCGCGCTACTCGGTTCCCAGTCGCCACTACTTTTCCCGATGTGCCGTCCCAGCCCTGCACGACCACGTCTCCCGCAACATTGTACGCGCCCTCACCAACGCGGTTACTGCCAAGGTCCACTTAACAACGGACACGTGGACAAGCACAGGCAGGCAGGGCCACTATATCTCCTTGACGGCACATTGGGTGAATTTAGTGGAGGCTGGGACAGAGTCAGAGCCTGGGACCGCTCATGTCCTACCCACCCCCAGAATTGCGGGCCCCAGCTCGGTGCTGGTATCTGCGGCGGTGTATGCTTCCTCCACTAAACCACCCTCCGCCTCCTCCTCCTCCTCCAACGCAACCTCTGTGTCGCAATCAAGATGTGTCAGCAGCAGCAGCACGTCGCCAGCAGTCGGTGTCGCGCGGCGTGGCAGCACAGCGGTGGGCAAGCGTCAGCAGGCCGTGCTGAAACTACTCAGCTTAGGAGAGAAGAGGCACATGGCCCACAAACTGCTGCAGGGTCTGACAGAGCAGACCGACCGCTGGCTTTCGCCGCTGAGCCTCCAACCGGGCATGGTCGTGTGTGACAAGGGCCATAACCTGGTGGCGGCTCTGCAGCTCGGCAGCCTCACGCACGTGCCATGCCTGGCCCATGTCTTTAATTTGGTGGTTCAGCGCTTTCTGAAAAGCTACCCACACTTGTCATACCTGCTCGGAATGGTGCGCCGGGTCAGCGCACATTTCCGCAAGTCCAAGATGGACGCTGCCACCCTGCGGACCCTGCAACATCGGTTTAATCTGCCAGTGCACCGACTGCTGTGCGACGTGCCCACACGGTGGAACTCTACGCTCCACATGTTGGCCAGACTCTATGAGCAGCGTAGAGCTATAGTGGAATACCAACTCCAACATGGGTGGCGTAGTGGGAGTCAGCCTCCTCAATTCTTTACAGAAGAGTGGGCCTGGTTGGCAGCCATCTGCCAGGTCCTTGGAAACTTTGAGGAGTCTACCCAGATGGTGAGCGGGGATGCTGCAATCATTAGCGTCACCATTCCTCTGCTATGCCTCTTGAGAAGTTCCCTGCAAAACATAAAGGCAGACGCTTTGCGCTTGGAAACGGAGGCGGGGGAAGACAGTATGTCGCTGGATAGTCAGAGCACCCTCATGTCTATATCTCAGCGCGTTGAGGAGGAGGGGGAGGAGCATGAGGAGGAGGGGGAAGAGACAGCTTGGCCCACTGCTGAGGGTACCCATGCTGCTTGCCTGTCATCCTTTCAGCGTGTATGGCCGGAGGAGGAGGAGGAGGATCCCGAAAGTGATCTTCCTAGTGAGGACAGCCATGTGTTGCGTACCGGTACCCTGGCACACATGGCTGACTTCATGTTAGGATGCCTTTCTCGAGACCCTCGCGTTACACGCATTCTGGCCACTACGGATTACTGGGTGTACACACTGCTCGACCCACGGTATAAGGAGAACCTTTCCACTTTCATACCCGAAGAGGAAAGGGGTTCGAGAGTGATGCTATACCACAGGACCCTGGCAGACAAACTGATGGTAACATTCCCATCCGACAGCGCTAGTGGCAGAAGGTGCAGTTCCGAGGGCCAGGTAGCAGGGGAGGTGCAGAGATCAGGCAGCATGTACAGCGCAGGCAGGGGAACATTCTCCAAGGCCTTTGCCAGCTTTATGGCTCCCCAGCAAGACTGTGTCACCGCTCCCCAGTCAAGGCTGAGTTGGCGGGAGCACTGTAAAAGGATGGTGAGGGAGTACGTAGCCGATCGCACGACCGTCCTCGGTGACGCCTCTGCCCCTACAACTACTGGGTGTCGAAGCCGGACACGTGGCCTGAACTCGCGCTGTATGCCCTGGAGGTGCTTGCTTGTCCTGCGGCTAGCGTCTTGTCAAAGAGGGTGTTTAGTGCGGCTGAGGGAATCATCACAGATAAGCGTACCCACCTGTCAACCGACAGTGCCGACAGGCTTACACTCATCAAGATGAACAAAGCGTGGATTTCCCCAGACTTCTCTTCTCCACCAGCGGACAGCAGCGATACCTAAGCAATACGTAGGCTGCACCCGCGGATGGAAGCATCGTTCTCTATCACCATCAAAAACGGGGACCTTTTAGCTTCATCAATCTGTGTATAATATTCATCCTCTTCCTCCTGCTCCTCCTCCTGAAACCTCACGTAATCACGCCGAACGGGCAAGTTTTCTTAGGCCCACAAGGCTCAGTCATATAATTTTTGTAAACAATTTTTATACGTTTCAATGCTCATTAAAGCGTTGAAACTTTCACCTGAACCAATTTTTATTTTAACTGGGCTGCCTCCAGGCCTAGTTACCAATTAAGCCACATTAACCAAAGCGATTAATGGGTTTCACCTGCCCTCTTGGTTGGGCATGGGCAATTTTTCTGAGGTACATTAGTACTGTTGGTACACCAATTTTTTGGGGCCCTCGCTACAGTGTAATCCAATTAATTTTTTGCCCTCCTGCATTAAAGCTGACGTTACATCAGCTGTGATGGGCAATGCAATGGGATATATTTATGTACCGCCGGTGGCTTCCTGGCACCCACCCATGCTGTGGGTCCACAGGGAGTTGTAACTGCATGTGTCCACTTCTAAAGAACCCCAGTCTGACTGGGGCATGCAGTGTGGGCCGAAGCCCACCTGCATTTAATCGGACGTTACCTCAGCTGTGATGGGCACTGCAATGGTATACATTTATTTACAGCCGGTGGGTTCCAGGGAGCCACCCATGCTGTGGGTGCACACGGAATTCCCATTGCGGAGTTGTACCTGCCTGTGACTATTTATAAAAAAACGCGGTCTGACTGGGGCATGCAGACACCTTGACAGAATGAATAGTGTGTGGCACATAGGTTCCCCATTGCTATGCCCACGTGTGCAGCTCCTGATGGCGGTGGCACAGGATTATATTTCTCATTGCTTCTGTACAGCATTGTGGACTATCGCCCCGCCCCTTTTAAAGAGGGTCGCTGCCTAGCCATGCCAACCCTCTGCAGTGTGTGCCTGCGGTTCCTCCTCATGGCAGACGCACTTATAAATAGACATGAGGATGGTGTGGCATGAGTGCAGCTGAAGGCTGCGCAGGGACACTTTGGTGTGCGCTGTGGACACTGGGTCGTGCGGGGGGATTGGGCAGCATGTAACCCAGGAGAAGTGGCAGTGGAGTGTCATGCAGGCAGTGATTGTGCTTTGTTGGAGGTAGTGTGGTGCTTAGCTAAGGTATGCATTGCTAATGAGGGCTTTTCAGAAGTAAAAGTTGTTGGGAGGGGGGGGGGCCCACTCTTGCCGCTATTGTGGCTTAATAGTGGGACCTGGGAACTTGAGATGCAGCCCAACATGTAGCCCCTCGCCTGCCCTATCCGTTGCTGTGTCGTTCCCATCACTTTCTTGAATTGCCCAGATTTTCACAAATTAAAACCTTAGCGAGCATCGGCGATATACAAAAATGCTCGGGTCGCCCATTGACTTCAATGGGGTTCGTTACTCGAAACGAACCCTCGAGCATCGCGATAATTTCGTCACGAGTAACGAGCACCTGAGCATTTTGGTGCTCGCTCATCTCTAGTTGTGTGCAAGAAATGGAAAAATCATGTATCAGATGCCCCACATTCTATATTTGTACTACTGAGTCCATGAAACACAGCATGATTTGTACCACTGAGTCCATGATTTAATCAATGGAACCTGGGTAACTTGATTGCTATTGTCAAACTACTAAAGACCACTCGTATGTAAATGCGTGCTTCTCACACTCCACCCTTGGTAACGCCATTGCCCCGCCCCTGGTTATGCCATCAAAGGTCCTACAACATATATAAAATACAGAGTCTGAGCGATAGAAGAACAACATAGTTACACAATGCAGCAGTTCTGACAGAACTGCCACCACCACTACAGAGATCTGGTGGCCTGAAGGACATGTGGTGATCAACATGTGGTAATCAAGCTGCTGTGAGGTGCCACCAGAAACACTGCTACTATAATGTCCTAATAATTACTAGTTTTACTATATTGACAAGCAGTCTTCCTAGGCTCTTTTTACACTTACCATATCCTGACATATACTTCCAATGGAAGGCTGTGATGTATGCCAACACTGTATAGTTGGTCAACTTTGTCCATTGACTTTCATAGTAAAAAAATATATACTGCATGTCATACATTTTTTTTCACTGAATCCATCTGTATAAGAAAACACAACATACTACACCTTCCTTTACTGTAACACAAAACTGTACGCCAATGAATATAGAGCCAGTGTACGCCAAAGGGATACTTTTTGACATGTTATAGGTGCATGAGTGTTTATGGATTTCTTTGGCTATGAACTAGTGTTTTCTCAGCTCGTATACCTAATGTGTTCACAAAACAATACCTGCACAAAGTATTAGAAAGTTTCTACAAAACTGGCCATACCTTTATTTGCAATTCATTTGAGAAATGATATAGATAGATTAATCAGAATAGATTATTCTCTTCGAATTAAATGTTAGAGCTTCACGAATTTGCAGTTGTACTTTACTTCAAAGTTGCTTGGTTTTTCACTTGAACAGAAGTAGTCTGGACTCAAATAAATTAAAAAAAGAAATAAATTGTATTTTTTAAAAATATATCTGTCTGGACACAGTCTAATTTTAAAAGATTGCAACCTATTATTTCAAAAAGGAGCTTTTTGTGATGATCTTTCCAGTCAAGATTACTTCCGACTTTAAGCCGTCTTCTCTTTTGGTGATAAAGTGTTATTCAAGTAAGCCTTTCTTCCTTGAGTTATCTGTTCTTTCTCTCTAGAGCTAAGGTTAAAATGAACAGTGAACGCTGCATTCCAATTCAGTGACTTTGAAAAAATACAGGTGCCAATTACCCAGCGACGAATGTAAGCAAACACATTGCTGTTATGGCTGTGATAATTATTTAGCAAGGACTCTATTCCTGCTGGGTTTTTGGTTGGATCACATCTTTAAGACGCCAATTTAATGTAATAAAAACATCAATATAATGTAAACAGCCACAAATCACCCAATGCACATGAATGCTACTGTCAAACATCTATGATGTTCAATGAATATGTGTATCTGTATTCCCAGTGGTAAGGAATGAAATAGCTGTCTATGAGAAATGATTTTTTTCTCCGCGTAAAATGATTTGTCTGGGTGAATTCATTGAGGCGTGTCTGTCATTCCTTTATTTGGAATACAAGTGGTGAATATATGTGATTCTGCTTCTCGAAAGGAACAAAATTACCCCTTGCAAAGATATACTTCAACCTAGCTGGAAGAATTGTGCATCTAATTGATAGGTCTTAACAAAAGCAAACCTGTGTTATCTAACCATTTAAATAAAGAACAATCATTTATGTATTGAGCAGCTGCCATTTGCTTGGGCTCTCCGAGTTGTTATTTCGGTGTATTCATTATTTTCCAATCACTTGACTGTGTGCTGTTCATTACATTCCTATGATTAAACAAACAGTTCAAGGTGAAATTCAATCAGACCAACGAGGGAAGATGTAAAGACAGAGTTTCCTGATTACCAAGGAGCAAATAGATACAAGAGTCAAGTAAAAATATCTGCGCCTTCTGATAACTATTTCTAATTACGAGAGGGCTGCAGAAATCAGCTACGTAGTGTTTCAGATCCAGTCTACTTAGTTGTTAAAGGGAAACACACTGAAAAATAAGGCAACATGGTAGCGGTCAAGTGTTTGATGGCAATAAAGGGCATCTGTTATCAGTTGTGTAGCTGTAAAGCCACCTACACCCATAAAACAACTAAGTAATGCAGATTTTGTTAGACATCCTGGTGAAAAAAAGCCTTTAAAAAGAAAGTATTCACATTTCCATGGCATCATGCAAATTCCTGGTAAGCAGTCCCATTGGCAGGATGGGCTTTGCCTGGTAGGCTGGCCGGACCATCCCTGCTAGCCTGCATACCTCCCCTAACTCCGCCCATCTCTGCTACTCGGACATGAAACATACTCCACGTCATCAATGTGGCAATTAAACTTATGAGCATCTACCAGGAGCTCTGAAAAACTGAAAGTTACACTGTGATTAGTTGTGTTGAGCAACAAGGCTAGTTTCTTTGCTAATTTTCATAAATAAGGCCCATTTGTACAATTATGAATAAAAGGGACATAGTTGAACCAGAGGAGTCCATAGGAAGGCAACCAACGTACTGTTATTAAGGGAATGGGTGGATTGCACTACCAAAACAGGTTTACCAAATGGGTATATTGAGCTTGAAAAAATGATGTCTTAAGGGCAGTCTAATTCTTTGTACAAATATATGACTGGACAGCACTGAGATCTTTCTAATGCTTTCTATTACACCTAGGCCTACAACCAGGACAGGGTATATTCTCTGCAACTAGAGGCAAGAAGGCTTCACTATCATCATAGACGTGGATTCTTTACTGTAAGAGCAATGAGACTAAGGACCTCTGCCACATGAGATTGTGATGGTTGATTCACTGAACAGGTTCTGGAAGAATCTGGAAGCCTTCTTTAGGCCTTATTCACATGACCGCATATACGCAGCTATTGTAGCGGCGTCCAAAAAACGCGACCATCTGAAGCATTGGATTCCAATGTATTTATTCCCTATCACAGAGGTGACTTTAAAAAAAGATAATTTTAATTAGAAAATTATTAAAATGAAACACATAAGGGCACAACAAACATGACAAAGACGTAGTGTAGCAATTGTTAGAACACACCTAACACAATTGCTGGAAAAGAGGGGTCGGTCAACAGGAATCCAGATCTAATGTGGGGGTCCCGGGTAGATCTTTTGGGCCCACAGATCCGCAATGTTGTGGCTTAACCCGTAAATCCTTCAGGTTTGAAACCACTCAATGTCCTGTACCATTCAATAAATATGGTGATAGAATGGGTACAGGGGTATTGTGGATCAAACGGAAGGAGAGAAACTGTTTTTCCGGCTGATAATTAATCACTGGCTAGTTGGTAATAATCGTTAGCTCAGATATCAGCAACGGATCAAATATGTGCAATTGTGTTGGGATTGTAATGGTAGCCTACCATCTGGGCTATGGACACCAGCCTTTTTTGTTTTCATCTTGTATCCATCTACTTTCTTCTGTCATTTTGACACCTTAGGGAAAAGAGGCCTGGGTGGGAACCTTCGGGTATTTATCTTAAGAATGGAGCTAGAAATAGCATAGCCTTTCTTATAACTGACGCGTTATACTGGAGCATTTTTCTCCAACTATGATCCACTGCGTCTGGATATAGAGCTATCTTGACACACATGTCGGTTTGAAGCTTTAACTAATTTTAAAGAGCAGATTAGATCCGGGTGAACAATCTTATAGACCTTAGGTGGGTGGATTGCCCTCATTTGACCAAGAGGCTTTCTTAAACCCTATTTTCGGTTCTTAAGGAACAACACCCCCAGGACATCAGCCCAGCACGATATTGCTCACACCCTAATGGGTCGCTGTTTGAGCTGTATGTTCTGGTTTTGACAGTAAAAAGGACCTAAGAATAGAGACTCCTCCTTCTTATGCAATGTTCACCTCCTAAACATCCTGCCGCAAGCAGATTAGGTTTGGGTGAACAATTCTATAGATCTAGAAGTGAGCTGTTTATCTTCATCAATTAGAAGTCTCTCTCTTGTCTCAATGTCTGCCTAAAAGGAGAAATACTCCCAGGACACCAGCCCAGCGCTATATTGTTAACACCTAAGGGGACGCTGTTTGAGCTGTATGTTCTGGCTCCTGATAGTACAAAGGACCCAAGAACAGAGACTTCTATTATATTTTGTTCACCTCCTGAATATCCTGCCGGAACAGTTGTCTCATCTTCGTTAGGACATCTGATTCAATATCCTGCCGAAACAGTTGTTTCCTCTTTGTTAGGACATCCGATTCTTTGTCATTGAGTCTATTAAGACCTTTCAAAATCTCCTCAATAAGATAAAAACCTTTAATCAACTCTAAAATCCTGATGATCCACGGAATCTAGTGGTGAAACGCGTTGAGCAAAAACGAGAGAGCAAAAACGAGCAATGTATTGAGTATAACTAACAATTGGAGCTTGGGGGTCTTACATAGCACCGACTATTATGACCCTCCTAATCAAAGCTTAAACTCTGTCAGGTCTCAGAAATTGTGGGGAGACTTTGTCAGAGGTAAGAGGTTTGGCACAGAGATTAGTACCAAATCCCTACAAAATTCATTGGTGTCGGGATCAATTCTGACTCCAACACTTATAGGATTCAAGTTATTGAAACCAACTTGATCATCAATGACGAAATCCCAACACAATTGCACATATTAGATCCGTTGCTGATATCTGAGCTAACGATTATTACCAACTAGCCAGTGATTAATTATCAGCCGGAAAAACAGTTTCTCTCCTTCCGTTTGATCCACAATACCCCTGTACTAGAGATGAGCGAACGTGTTCGTCCGAACTTGATATCCGTGCGGATATTAGGGTGTTCGGGATGTTCGTTATTCGTAACGAACACCATGCGGTGTTCGGGTTACTTTCACTTCCTTCCCTGAGACGTTAGCGCGCTTTTCTGGCCAATTGAAAGACAGGGAAGGCATTACAACTTCCCCCTGCAACGTTTAAGCCCTATACCACCCCCTGCTGTGAGTGGCTGGCGAGATCAGGTGTCCGCCTAATATAAAAGTCGGCCCCTCCCGCGGCTCGCCTCAGATGCCTTGTGAGTTAGATGAGGGACAGTGCTGTTTGTACCGGAGCTGCTGTAGGGAAAGAATTGGTAGTTAGTGTAGGCTTCAAGACCCCCAAAGGTCCTTATTAGGGCCACTGATAGCTGTGTGTTGGCTGCTGTTAGCAGTGGCAATTTTTTTTTTTTCTCAAAATCGCCTCTGCAGAGCGTTGCACCCGGCATTAGGGACAGAAGTGTTGCATAGGCAGGGAGAGTGTTAGGAGTGAGTGTAGCCTTCAAGAACCTCAACGGTCCTTTCTAGGGCCATATTTAACCGTGTGCAGTACTGTGCTGGCTGCTGTTAGCTGTGCTGCATATTTTTTTTCTTCTCAAAATCGCCTCTGCAGAGCATTGCACCCTCCATTGATACTGCAGGGAAAGAATTGTATAGGCAGGGCCACAACACAGTTATTATTCATTGAATATACGCAGTGCGGCCTTTTGCTTGTAAAACAAGTGAAAAAAATTCTATTTGACCTGCCTCTGTCCGTCCTAAGGGCTGTGGACACGTGTCGGCTGCGTGTGCAACGTTTAAAAATCAGACGCACCCAGCTACGTTTTACTGCTGGCTTCGCCATTTGCTTTCCTTAATTTGGAAAAAAATACCTGCTCTGCCAGAGTTATAATAACTCTGCTACCCTCAAGTTCTGTGCCACATTAGCAGGGCCACAGCACAGTTATTTAAAGAGGGTCGCTGCCTAGCCGTGCCAACCCTGTGCAGTGTGTGCCTGCGGTCCCTCGTCATGGCAGACGCACTTCTAAATAGACATGAGGGTGGTGTGGCATGAGGGCAGCTGAAGGCTGCGCAGGGACACTTTGGTGTGCGCTGTGGGGGGGAGGGGGGGCGGTTGGGCAGCATGTAACCCAGTAGAAGTGGCAGTGGAGTGTCATGCAGGCGGTGATTGTGCTTTGTTGGAGGTAGTGTGGTGCTTAGCTAAGGTATGCCATGCTAATGATGGCTTTTCAGAAGTAAAAGTTGTTGGGAGGGGGGGGGGGGCCCACTCTTGCCGGTATTCTGGCTTAATAGTGGGACCTGTGAACTTGAGATGCAGCCCAACATGTAGCCCCTCGTCTGCCCTATCCGTTGCTGTGTTGTTCCCATCACTTTCTTGAATTGCCCAGATTTTCACACATGAAAACCTTAGCGAGCATCGGCGAAATACAAAAATGCTCTGGTCGCCCATTGACTTCAATGGGGTTCGCTATTCGAAACGAACCCTCGAACATCGCGGGAAGTTCGTTTCGAATAACGAACACCCGAACATTTTGGTGTTCGCTCATCTCTACCCTGTACCCATTCTATCACCATATTTATTGAATGGTACAGGACATTGAGTGGTTTCAAACCTGAAGGATTTACGGGTTAAGCCACAACATTGCGGATCTGTGGGCCCAAAAGATCTACCCGGGACCCCCACATTAGATCTGGATTCCTGTTGACCGACCCCTCTTTTCCAGCAATTGTGTTAGGTGTGTTCTAACAATTGCTACACTACGTCTTTGTCATGTTTGTTGTGCCCTTATGTGTTTCATTTTAATAATTTTCTAATTAAAATTATCTTTTTTTAAAGTCACCTCTGTGATAGGGCTTTACTATAATTTCAGAGACTTTTCTTACTGCCCCCTCTGTGACTAAAATAATTAGAGATGAGCGAACACCAAAATGTTCGGGTGTTCGTTATTCGGAACGAACTTCCCGTGATGCTCGAGGGTTCGTTTCGAACAACGAACCCCATTGAAGTCAATGGGCGACCAGAACATTTTTGTATTTCGCCGATGCTCGCTAAGGTTTTCATGTGTGAAAATCTGGGCAATTCAGGAAAGTGATGGGAATGACACAGTGACGGATAGGGCAGGCGAGGGGCTACATGGTGGGCTGCATCTCAAGTTCACAGGTCCCACTATTAAGCCACAATAGCGGCAAGAGTGCCCCCCCCCCCACTGTCAGCATAAAGATCGTTCTCCTCTGCCACAGCTGTAACAGCTGTAGCAGAGAAGAACGATGTTTGCCCATTGAATTCAATGGAGCCAGCAATACAGCATGTTCCACTGAATGCAATGGGCTGCCGGCGATCGCAGGATGAATGGTCGGAAAGGGGTTAAATATATAACCCCTTTCCTGCAATTCATCCAGAAATGTGTTACACTAAAAATATATACCGGCGTATAAGGCGACCGGGCGTATAAGACGCCCCCCCAACTGTCACCTTATACGCCGGTAATACAGTGGAGCAAAGAATAAAAAGCATTACTCACTTTTTCAGATGATCTGCGGCGCTCCTGCAGGCTGTCGCTCCCTCCTAATCCACGGCAGAGTATTCCTTTCTGCACGAAAGGCTTGAAATCCCCGCCTCCAGAAACACAGCCAATCACAGCCAATGACAATGATGTCATTGAATGGCTGTGATTGGCTTGAAATCCCCGCCTCCAGAAACACAGCCAATCACAGCCATTCAATGACATCATTGTCATTGGCTGTGATTGGCTGAAGGCACATGTGTTTCTGGAGGCAGGGATTTAAAGCCTTTCGTGGAGAAAGGAATAGTCTGCCGGGAACCAGGAAGGAGCGACAGCCTGCAGGAGCGCCGCAGATCATCTGAAAAAGTGAGTAATGATTTTTATTCTTTGCTCCACTGTATTACCGGCGTATAAGGTGACAGTTGGGGGGTCGTCTTATACGCCCGGTCGCCTTATACGCCGGTATATATTTTTAGTGTAACACATTTCTGGATGAATTGCAGGAAAGGGGTTATATATTTAACCCCTTTCCGACCATTCATCCTGCGATCGCCGGCAGCCCATTGCATTCAGTGGAACATGCTGTATTGCTGGCTCCATTGAATTCAATGGGCAAACATCGTTCTTCTCTGCTACAGCTGTTACAGCTGTGCCAGAGAAGAAGGATTTCTCTTCTATATGTTCTCAATGGGGTCAGCGCTGCTGCCGCCGGCCCCATTGAGCGCATATAGAATGCATCCATAGCGAACCGCGGGAGGGGCAGACTTTTATATCAGGCGGACACCTTATCTCCCCAGCCACTCACAGCAGGGGGGTGGTATAGGGCTTAAACGTTGCAGGGGGAAGTTGTAATGCCTTCCCTGTCTTTATATTGGCCAAAAAAAAGCGCTAACGTCTCAGGGAAGAAAGTTAAATTAACCAGAACACCGCATGGTGTTCGTTACGAATAACGAACATCCCGAACACCCTAATATTCGCACGAATATCAAGCTCGGACGAACGCGTTCGCTCATCTCTAAAAATAATGTATTTATTCAGATGAATGATTTTTAAGCGCATTAAAAAATCCCACCGGGAAAAATAGGACATCAACGACCGATTTTATATGTAATGTCAAAAGATAGGTCTTACCCTATCTTTTGCCGAGATACGCTGGAAGCTACCATAGACGTCTATGGGAGGTGAAATAAAAGGGAGGGAGATGGAGTTTGGCTGTGTCCAACGCTGGGAAAAGAGGACAGCTGGCTCTATTTAAGCACTAGCAGTCATTCTGAGAATTTCTACACAACAGCATACTTTTTTTTAATCATGCGGCAGACACCTGTGTGAATGGCTGACAATACGCTAATTAAGATCAGGACTTGATCAAAACTATTCTTCTTTCATGCAATTTTTCACCACCTACAGCCAAGAGTAAAAACGCATATGGTTGTGCGGAAGAGGCCTAAAAGTAATAATATCACGACTTATGGGTACTAGATTTCTGGAGATGGGTGGTTGATTCAGTGTTTATTCTGATCACCATAATTGGAGATGAAAAGGGATTTTCCCTCTAATATGGGACCATTGGATCTTACCTCATGGGGTTTTTCCTTCTTCTGGATCAACACTGTAGGATTATAGGTTGGACTTAATGGACCTGTGTCTTTTTTTAACTTTATATAAACTATGTAGCTATTCAGTTATCTTTGTGAACAATAAACGGAATGTGATGCTCATGTAAGCTCTACAGCCTCTTCTGATTGATGGCGGGTTCAGGAAGCCAGAGCAACACCAATCAAACATCAATTACATTGTCATCAGTGTTAATAGCCCTTAAAACCCAGTTAAGGGGGTTTTCCCATTATCTAAAATTGCTTCACAACCACTCTGTCGTTCCTGGTTGCTGCTGACCAGGACTTGTGACTGCTGCAGACAATCACTGGCTATGGAAGGTCACTACTAGAGATGAGCGAGCGTACTCACTAAGGCAAACTACTCGAGTGAGTACCTGCCCACTCGTCTCAAAAGATTCGTGTGCCGGCGGAGGAAAGCGGTGAGTTGAGGGAGTGAGCAGGGGGGACCAGGGGAGAGAGAGTGAAAGAGAGATCTCCCCCCCATCCCGTTCTTCCACGCTCTACCCCGCCGACACCCGAATATTTTGAGACGAGCGGGCAGGTACTCGCATAAGGCGCTAGTCGCTCGAGTAGTTTGCCTTAGCGAGTACGCTTGTTCATCTCTAGTCACTACTATGATTGGCTGCAGCAGTCACAAGTCCTGGTCAGCAGCAACCAGGAAGGACTGAGCAGCTGTGAAGTCATTTTAGGTAGTGGGAAAACCCCTTTAAAGGGGTTCCATCAGCAAAATAAAAAAATATATACTCACCTGCATCCTGCCTTGCATCCCTTTACAGTCTAACCTTTGGAAAGAGAAAAGTAAAAAAAAACAAAGCAAACTCACTTAATCCCGTTGTACTTGGTCCCTCCGTTGTTTACCTGGCATGTGAGGGGTCGGCCCCAGAGGCTCCTGCATGCGCATGCGCAGTCCTGCCGACCTGGCCGTGTCTAACCTCTGCCGTCCACAGGGAGTCGACGGCGAGTGCACAAGCGCGCCAGTAAGGGGGACGCATGTGCACTCACCGTCGACTCTCCGAGGACGGCAGAGGTTTGACGCGGCCAGGCCAATCAGTGGACGAAGCATCACTTGGGATGTGTCAACCACTGACCCGGGCGGCAGGACTTGCTGTCCGGCAGTGATCAGAGCAGGGGCGGAAGCTGGAACTTTTCCAGCTTCTGCCCTGCAATCAGACGGCTGCCAGAGGGAGAGGAGAAGACCAGTAGGTTCCCCGTGACCGGCCCTGTAAGGCACAGGTGAGTATGATTTTTTTTTTTTTTTGCTGACAGAACCCCTTTAGGGTTAGGAGTAGAGATGAGCGAGTATACTCGCTAAGGCACATTACTCGAGCGAGTAGTGCCTTAGCTGAGTATCTCCCCGCTCGTCTCTAAAGATTCGGGGGCCGGCAGGGGAGAGCGGGGAGGAACGGAGGAGACACCTCTCTCTCCCTCTCTCCCCCCCGCTCCCCACCTCAACTCACCTGTCACCGGCGCAGGCCCCCGAATCTTTAGAGACGAGCGGGGAGATACTCGGCTAAGGCACTACTCGCTCGAGTAAGGAGCTCTGATGCAATCGTTGATTTAGTTTATGTTAATTGCCATGGCAATCTTTTATCTTGACTTGCTAATAAATATACAGTACTTGTTATTTCTGTGTGTGGAGCTGCTCTAAATGATTTTTTAGGATATTTAGTTTACAATGGTTAGTGCTGCAATGTTGGGCAATATATCTTTTTTCCTTCATTGTAATAAAAAGCACAATAAAAGCAATTCAGAAGTTGTATTACCTAAGACATATATCACAACATGGCGATTTAATATCTAACCATCCATTGGAGATTGAAGGGGATATACCATAAAATAGAATAGCTAGTGAAATGCCCATTGACATCACGGCTTGTTTAAATAATAGAATGATCTAGCACTTTCATGTACATTTTCTCACCTCCATTACTCCCAGTGGTCCTTTTTTCACAAATGATCTATGCACTCTTAGAGGACACGTCTGTGTATGGACAGCTTGCTGAATCCTGCTGACAACCGTGTTGGTGAGATATGCTTAAAAACCCATCGCTTCTGCATTATATATTAGAATGTGTGATTCCTGTGATTTAAGGTGAATTATGCCTTGAACATAAGGACAATAAATTATGCATTCATACAGTACATCTCTATCCCTGTTCTAATTGAGGTACAAGGTTGTTTTAAAACTACAGCAAAAAGCGGTATTAAGGTACCTTCACATGAGATGTATTCACTGCCAACTTTCCACAGCAGAAAACCGACAGTGAATATGCAGCAAATCTGCAGGGTAAATGGTGTGGATTGTGTAGCACATTTTCATTTCAACCTTTGCATTTCAAAATCCACAGCATAAATTGATATGCTGCCAATTTATAATCAGTGCGAAAAAAATAGAACACGCTCTATCTTTCTGTATATTTACGCACCCATGTCCCCCTAGAAGTCTATGGGGATACACAAATGCACTAACAATGCTTAAAATGCTGTGCCAATTCTATAAAAAAAAGGACACATCTATCTGGAACTCATTAGGCTAAATAGTTCATAGCGCAAATAAGTCGTGCTGAGGCATACACAAAATCGCATACATCTATGTGAAGGAAATATAAGAGTTCTTTGTATGTTTTATTTAGCCAAAATCATTAACCCCTTAATGCCATAGGATGTAAATGGACGTCCTGGCTGCGGGGTACTTAATGCAACAGGACGCACACTTACGCCTTGTGGATTGCACAAGATCAGAAGAGATCCCGCACTATCCGGCAGTAGGAGCTGGCTGTCACAGATTAGCCGGCCTCCTGTTGCAACAGCGGGGGTGCATCAGGACAGCAACCCCTGCTATTAACCACTTCCCTGCCACCGATTTATGTAGATCACAGCATGTAAAGGATTCACAGAGGGAGCACGATCCCTCTGTGATGTAATCGGACTCTCACAAGGTAATCGCGGGGGGGGTGGGGTGGGCTGACAGGTTGCAATGGCAACAGGACGCTAGAAACAGGCGTCCTGCTTTGCCATTGCCTATGATCGCTATTACTAGCGATAAGGCATTGCAGGACAATAGTCCTGCAATGCCTTATCATAGCCATCATAGCTGCTGTTCTACAAGTCCCCTACAGAGACATAAAATGTGTAAAAAAGAGAAAAATGTAAAAAAAAACCTTTTTTTGTGCTTTTTCCCATTTTAGCATAAAATATATATATTTGTTAATTAAAATCCCATATATTTGGTATCATCGTATCTGTAACGACACGTACAATAAATTAAACATGCTTTTTAACCTACATGGCAAAAAAACGTAAAAAACCCCCTAAAAATACTGGGGTAATTTTTTTTTCATTTTGCCTCCCAAAAAACGCAATAAAAGTGATCAAAAAAGCTGTATATACCCCCAAATGGTACCAATAAAAACTATAGCCCATCTCACAAAAAATAAGCCTCACAGAGCTCCATCCATAGAAAAATAGAAAAGTTATAGGACTTCGAATGCAGTGAGTTAGAAAAAAATAATTTCTAAAAAAGGGTTTTTGTTGCGGAAAAGTGGAAAAACCTCCAACCTGCAAAAAAAATGTATTGTGTCATTTATGCTGCATCATTAATGCTGTAAAAAAACATCTATGGCAGAATTGATGTGTTTTCTCTCCCTGCTATCATAAAAAATGTATAAGAGTTTTACAATGTAGTCTATGTACCCAAAAGTGACACCAATAAAAACTACACTTTGCCACGCGAAAAACAAGCCCTTATACGGCTGCGTCGACGGAAAAAAACAAAATTATGGCTTTTGAAAAATGGAAATGAAAATCCGCCAAAAATCGTTGCGTCCTTCTTTTCCCTAAAATAGGCCATGTCCTTAAGGGGTTAAAGGATCCAAAAAGAAGAAAAGTGTAAGTCTTGTCTTCATGCTTTTCCTCCCTTTGGGTTCCACTTCTGGTTCTGGCTACATAAGAAATACTCCAAGAGCTGCACTGTGTCATCAAGGCAAGGTACAGTTTTAGGTACAATTTTTAAAAGGATTTTCCAGGGCTATAATATTTATGGCTTATTCTTAGGCTAGAGAGCCTCGTGTGGCACAGAGTTGGGGCAGCAGAAATGTAGTCCTAAACTCTTGCTCACCACCTGAAAGTTGCGGGTTCAATCCACGCATGGTAGCCTGCCTTCCACCCTTCCGAGGTCAGTAAAATGAGTACCCAGTTTGCTGGGAGTAATGATGACTGTGGAAGGCAATGGCAAACCACCCCACAAAAACGGTCTGCCGAGAAAACATCATGATGTGACATCACCCTAGGAGTCAGTCATGACTCAGTGCTTCCACCAGGGGACTTTACCTTACCTTAGGCTAGGCTTTCAGTATCTGATTGCTAGCAGTCTGGGTTCTGACACTCCCAAGATCAACTGAATGATAGAGCATGGCCCTTCAGCTTTCTGCACCTCAGTACCATACAGGTGACATTTTATACTTTGGTACACATCCTCCAATATATGAGATCCATGTGATATTTCACCCCGCGGCTAATGAACCAGCTTGTCTCGTTAAGTGGTTAAAAGGAGATTGTCATCTACTTTTAGCCCTATAACCTACGCCCTATAAGGGTTGACAGTAGTTTTGTACTTACTGTCCTCATCATTATTCCCTGGTGTGAGTGCTGAAAGCTGCCACTGAATGCATTAAGCAGAGCTCCTACATAGTCCGTCCATCCTGCTTTTATAATGGGTGGATGATTTAGCAGCGTTGTTCAATGCATTCAGCAGGGGCTTCCAGCACTCACACTGGGAGGAACTATGGGTAAGTATAAAACTTACATCCTCGGACTCCATGGGTCAACTACTTTCAGCCCATAAGCTTAGCTTGTAGAGCTAAAAGTAGTTGGCAGATTCCTTTTAATGCCATACCTAATACACCATAAAAGTCCTTGGTTGGAAGAAAAAATTTTAACAGTATTTGACAGTGGAAAGCCCATTCAATTAACTAAAGCAGAAGAAATATACTTTTCATTTATTAGAATATAAGAAGTCATGTTTTCTAATAGGATAATCAGCAAGAGAACTGATTTTGCAGTTACACTATTATAATGATAAACTGTATATGAAAGCAAATAGGTAAATGCTAAATGTTCTTTCTCACTTCACTACTAATTTCTTTACTACCTAGAAAACATTTTATACCAACATAAAAATGCAACATTAGAGCAAATGTATCACAAAGAGCTTTCTGCATGCAATCGACTTAATAGCAGCAGTTTGACTTGATTTCAGAATTACTTGTTCCCATACAGGATATTGGATGCAATGCATTAGAGTGCAGAACTGGAACAAACTCCTGCATATACAATGACCAAGCAGTGCTATGAGCCAGCTCTAATATCCTTTTTTACAGTTATACTCTATTTATTGCTGACTGGAGACAAAACTTCTCCATTAAACGCCTGTTACATTCTAGTGGCATGTCTAGATGAGACAAATCCTTTTCGCAGCAAAGCACCATATACTGTTTTCTCTTATTGTTTTACTATTATTGTCTCATAGAGTTTCAAATTATATTCCTGAGTTCACAAAGCTTTCTTTGGCCAGAATTAAAGGAATGGTGCAGCATGATATTGATCTGGTCGTGCATTGATGTTGGCTGAGCCGTTCTTCAAAGATAAAATTGCAGCTCCTTTATTTTATTGTAAATGCCTGGCTTTGCTATCACAAATATTTGCTGAGCATTCTTCATTGGATCAGCAGTGCAGCAGTGTGGGCCAACAAATGAGAAATTGTATGGCCTAGGGAAATGCTGAGTGTCTTCATCGTGTTTGAGAAATTGCAATCCTAGTGTATCCATAAAATAGCCATTCAAACAATACAAATTAAGTTGTTCTTAGACTTTCTAAAAGCTCAAGTGCTTGAGGAAGAGGGGTGCCCTGTAGAGATGAGCGAGCATACTCGTCCGAGCTTGATACTCGTTCGAGTATTAGGGTGTTCGAGATGCTCGTTACTCGAGACAAGTACCATGCGATGTTCGAGTTACTTTCATTTTCTTCCCTGAGAAATTTGCGCGCTTTTCTGGCCAATAGAAAGACAGGGAAGGCATTACAACTTCCCCCTGCAACGTTCAAGCCCTATACCACCCCCCTGCAGTGAGTGGCTGGCGAGATTAGGTGTCACCCGAGTATTAAAATCTGCCCTCCCACGGCTCGCCACAGATGCCTTCTGACATAAATCAGGGAAAGTGCTGCTGCTGGTGCTGCTGCTATAGGGAGAGCGTTAGGAGTTATTTTAGGCTTTAAGAACCCCAACGGTCCTTCTTAGGCCATAGAAATCGCAGATCGCTCCTATGTGCGATCTGCGATTCCTGTTCTCTTCTCTATATGCGCTCAATGGGGCCGGCGGCAGCAGCGCCGACCCCATTGAGAACATATAGAAGACAAATCATTCTTCTCTGCCACAGCTGTAACAGCTGTGGCAGAGAAGAACGATGTTTGCCCATTGAATTCAATGGAGCCGGCAATATAGCAGGTTCCACTGAAAGCAATGGGCTGCCGGCGATCGCGGGATGAATTGTCGGGAAGGGCTTAAATATATAAGCCCTTCCCTGCAATTCATCCAGAAATGTGTTACAATAAAAATATATACCGTATATACCGGCGTATAAGGCGACGGGGCGTATAAGACGACCCCCCAACTGTCACCTTATACGCCGGGAATACAGCGGAGCAAAGAATAAAAATCATTACTCACTTCTCCTGGCGTTCTGCGGCGCTGCTGCAGGCTGTCGCTCCCTCCTGGTCCCCGGCAGAGCATTGCTTTCTGGACACAGGGCTTGAAATCCCCGCCTCCAGAAAACACACGTGCCTTCAGCCAATCACAACCAATGACAATGATGTCATTGAATGGCTGTGATTGGCTGAAGGCAAGGCACGTGTGTTTTCTGGAGGCGGGGATTTCAAGCCTTGTGTCCAGAAAGCAATGCTCTGCCGGGGACCAGGAGGGAGCGACAGCCTGCAGCAGCGCCGCAGAACTCCAGGAGAAGTGAGTAATGATTTTTATTCTTTGCTCCGCTGTATTCCCGGCGTATAAGGTGACAGTTGGGGGGTCATCTTATATGCCCCGTCGCCTTATACGCCAGTATATACGGTATATATTTTTATTTTTACACATTTCTGGATGAATTGCAGGGAAGGGCTTATATATTTAAGCCCTTCCCGACAATTCATCCTGCAATCGCCGGCAGCCCATTGCTTTCAGTGGAACCTGCTGTATTGCCGGCTCCATTGAATTCAATGGGCTAACATCGTTCTTCTCTGCCACAGCTGTTACAGCTATGGCAGAGGAGAACGATCTTTATGCTGACAGTGGGGGGGGGGCACTCTTGCCGCTATTTTGGCTTAATAGTGGGACCTGGGAACTTGAGATGCAGCCCAACATGTAGCCCCTCGCCTGCCCTATCCGTTGCTGTGTCGTTCCCATCACTTTCTTGAATTGCCCAGATTTTCACAAATGAAAACCTTAGCGAGCATCAGCGATATACAAAAATGCTTGCGTCGCCCATTGACTTCAATGGGGTTCGTTACTCGAATCGAACCCTCGAGCATCGCGAAAAGTTCGTCCCGAGTAACGAGCACCCGAGCATTTTGGTGCTCGCTCATCTCTAGTGCCCTGTAAAAGAGTGCATGCATGTCAATGGGTAATTGTCTTGGTCTTCTGAACAATCTGAAATTGTAGAAGAAAGGAGAAGAAAAACTCCAATATCTAAGATCCAATAAAATCCAAATCTTTTTAACCCTTTAAGGACTACCCAACTACCCTACATATACGGCTAGTGGTCACAGGTGATATATAAAGCAGGCTCAGGAGCCAAGCCTGTTCCATACCTGGTGCGTGATATTTCTGACAGCTGACACCTGTCTGTAACTGTAGTGATTAGAGATAGCTCTGATCACTGCAGTTAACTGTTTAGAAGTCGCTGTTGAACTTAACAGCGCATCTAAGCAACCGGTCAGATTAGGGTTCTAATCACATTCCCCCCCCCCCCCCAAAAAATATAAATACAATCAAGGGTTGCTAATAGATTCTCCTGGTAGCCCTAAGCCTAGGGAAGACTCCCAGTGCTGCCATGTATTGCTCTCTATTAAGCTCTGTCACAGACAGAGTTTAATATTAAAAAAAATATACAATATACTGCAATACTGAAATATTGCAGTATATTATAGAAACAATCACACTATTACCCTATGGGGACTAAAAATCATAAGAGAAAGTTGAATATTATTTTTAAAAATATAATTTAAAAATGAAAAGTTCAACTCCCCCTTTTCCCATTTCTCATGTAAAAAAAATTAAATAAAAAAAAGCCATTGAATCCAAAAGCACACCTTAAGGGTGCATTCACACGAGCGTGAGCCATACATAGGTGTGCACAAAACTGCACCCACGTACGTGCACAAACACGCATGAATGCAAGTACATACAGCATTGCTTTCAATGGGGCCGCGGCTGTTGCCAGCAGCCCCATTGAACGTAGTAGGATGCCGGCAACCCCTGCAGCAAAAAAAATAAAATATATATATATATATATGCTCACCTCTCTGCTGCTACTATGTTAATATTCCCCGCAGGAAGTCCCTCTGTCACTGAACACTAAATTCTATGAATGGCTGAGGGCTGTATCTGATTGGCTGAGCGCTCAGCCAATCAGATACAGCCCTTTTAGTATGCGGGGATTTTAAATCCCTCTCTGCTGAAACCGAGTAAGAGCAGTGCAGGGAGAAGACAGGCTTGTCATGCCTGAGCCCCTGCAGCTTTATTTTTAAGTTAATTTTAACACATTCTAGGGATGATTTTCAGGGAAGGGCTTATATTTGAAGCCCTTCCCTGAAAATCTCTGCAGGGCCTGCCGGCAGCCCATTGTTTTCAATGGGACTGCAGAAGTGCCGGTCCCATTGAAAGCAATAGGAGAACATTGCAATCCTCTGCCACAGCTGTCACAGCTGTGGCAGGGGAATTCTTCAGTCTCGCAGGGAGTCCCTTTGTCACCGAACACTGTGACAGTGCCATCACAGTGTTCAATGACAAGGGACTCCCCACTGGGGAATATTGACGCGCACCACGGACCTATGGTGCATGATTGTCCTATGTTTTGCAGGTACGTGCGTTTGCACACCTGTAAAACACGGTTATGTGAACACACCATAGGGAACAAATGGTTCTAATAGGCGTGCGTTTTTGTGCGCACAATTGTATGTAGATAAACACACTAGTGTGAATCCACCCTAAGTGAGAAAAACGCCAAAAAAACCCAAAACTGTTTGCAGTTCATTTCATATTTTCTTTTTAGGCTACAGCTAACATTGCATTTTTTTGCCAATAGAAAACATGGCAAAAAACTGTGGAAAAAAAGCTGTTTATTTTCTAAAAACACTATGGATGAGATTTTCCTCTTAAAGAGGTTCTGTAATTAGAAAAAAAACAGTACTTACCTATTCCTCCACAGGCAGTTTTCTTACCGCATCTTCTCCTCCCCAATCTTCTCATGGCTCCTACAGTCCCCCAGGTCACCTCGCCTCTAGCCGGCCGGATCCTCTTCTTCCTGTGATGAAGTGTCCATTCTTGGCATTCTCCTTCCTGCAGGGCAATACCGAGCTATTGCTAAGACTTCATGTACGCTATCTCACCATGAGTGTTCACCTACTATTGTCGCGGGGCAGCGCACATGTGCAGTCTCGGCAATAGCCCGGCATTCCCTACTAGGCAGTGAATGCTATGTCACTAGTGACGTAGCGTACTTTGCCTTGCAGGAAGGAGACCGTCGGCAATGTACATAACATCACAGGTAGAAGAGGATCTGGCTAGCTGGAGGTGATGTGACCTTGGGGACTGCAGGAGCCAGGAGAAGATCAGGGAGGAGAAGATGCGGTAAGAAGACTGACAGGGGAGGAATAGATAACTATTGAATTTTTTTTTCTAATTACAGAACCCCCTTAACAAACTTGACGCATGTCTGGCTTGTCTGCGCACCAGACTGAAATCCGTTTCTGGCATGAAGTATAGTATATCCGACGGCCCTGTGAGGCCTTGCCTCCTTTTATTAGACCCACCCACTTTTGGTAAAGTAGCGAGCAGGGTGCAAAAAGGTGCAAAAGTTGTAAATTTTTGAAATCTAGGGTAAAAGGGTTTGTGAATTCCCTGCTATGTGTGAAACCGCCATCAAATAGAGGATATTAGGTTATTTAATATAATGCAGCTACTTCATAGAGTATATCGGTCTGAGATGTCTTAACCCAGAGGAACACTTTAATCAGAATGCAATGCCTTTATTTTCCACTGCCAACCTAATTGAATGGTGACTGAATCATTGCTTGTTAATTTTAACACAGTTTTTGTACATTGTAAAATTGGCTTGTGACAAACATCTATAACACTCAGAAGATTTAGTTAGCCCTCTGGGTATTATTTGCAGTAAAATTTAAACATTGCTATTTTGACAAGGATAGTTAATGCAAGTAATCAAGTTTATAATTAGCGTTTCTGCTGCCTTCGGCTATTGCAAATCAATGTTCCAAAAGTTAGGAACTGAATGCCCGAAGTAATTCCCTCCATAGTTTTCAATGGATTAACTGCTTGTTGGGAAAATATAGCTTGGGTGAAGCTATTTGTAAAGTGCATTGGATACCGGACTCACACGATACGCAAAAAGTAGAACCCATTGATTTTAATAGGTTCATTGACGTGCACATATTTTGCGTACGCATTTCGGTCACGCAAAAAACCATGCCGCATGTTCTATTTTTCACAGGAAAAGAGAATATTTTGAAGTCATGAAACTAATTGCCCATTTCAATGGCTGAAAGTGTTGTGGCATATCTTGCAAGCAAAATGTGCATGATTGGCATGCGCAAAAAGTAAAGTAAAAATACCGTGTGCGCACAAAAACTCAACTCCCATTTCACAAAAATGCAGCGCAAATGTGAGCAAATACCAATACTCTTGTATGAAGTCGGCCTGACTAAGCTCTGAACTTACTTTTGACAATAAGGGCTCTTTCCCACAAGCGCATAATGGGTGTTTTTTCCGTGATCACAGCCATCGTTTTCTTTTTCATTCACATGACCGCGAGCATTGTTTTTAGTGAAAAAATACGCCACATCCCAGAAAACCCTCACTCTGTCAGAATCCTCAGGATGCCTTCCAGTACCTATATAGAGGCACCTGCAAGCTTTTCGGAGCGTTGGCACTGCAAAATGCCTCCTCCTCCCTTCTCTTTCCCTGCTCCCATAGGAGTCTATAGGACCCACCAGCGTATATTGGCCAAAAGATAGTTCCAGAACTATGTTTTGGCTGAGCGTATATGCGCCGGCCATGTATATGTTCTATGTTTCACGCTGTATATTTGCCTGTGTGAATGGCTGCATTGGAAACCAATGTTTCACATGGGTAGCATATATGCGCCTGGGTGTGAAAACGCAGCGTATATGCGCTCATGGAAATA
This sequence comes from Eleutherodactylus coqui, assembly GCF_035609145.1. Classification (NCBI taxonomy): domain Eukaryota; kingdom Metazoa; phylum Chordata; class Amphibia; order Anura; family Eleutherodactylidae; genus Eleutherodactylus; species Eleutherodactylus coqui. Next base: position 134,561,923 of record NC_089841.1, read on the forward strand.
AAGCCTTAGGAACATTTTCTCCTGAAGTAATTGGTCAGCACTTAATTATATTATTATGTCAAATTAGGAGAAATTCTATTTAAGCATTCTTTTAGTTGCAGTATATCTGTTTAAAGGACGCCCGTCATGTCCTTTGAGCATTTTAAATAAAATTTATGGGCTCATAGGACAGGGGCCGCCTACCCATTTCCTCCCTGTTTGCTCGGGAAGCTGCTGCTAAGTGCATGCCTCGGACTCATCTCTTCACTTAAAAGGAATATGTCACCCCGGTTTTTCATACTCACCTGCTTCCTGTTTCACATGGTGCCCAAAAATCTGACTCTTTTCAGAATCCTGTGTAAACACTCTCCCATAGACATGCCCTCACAGCACCAAAGGTTAGTTTTTCGTGCTTTAGGTAGGTGACAGGTTGCCATAGAGCGAGGAAATGAGGAAGCAGGAGAGTATCAAAAGCACACTCCAGAATCAGTAGCCCCTGTCCTGTGAGCCTATAAACTTCTCTACTTTATGGTCATCATAGGACCTGGCAAGTTCCCTTTAAAGATAGTTGAGTGTTCACGAATATGGCTATTTTTACAGTTGCCTTATACGTTGTCATTCAGTTTTCCCATGTAAAATTGTACATTTGCCTAGTTATGCAGTGATATGCGCTCTTCATATATCCAGAAAGACTTTTTATTGTGGACTGGAGAGCAAATACATTGGTACGCAACCAAACATGACTCAATAAAACGTTTACCAACTTTACAGAGAAGGGGAAATCCAACGACTTAGATGTGTTTTTTCAATTTTCTTATATACAGGTAAAATGCTTACAAATATTTCATTACAGAAACCCCTTAAGGACCAGGCTGTTTTAGTCCTAAAGGACCAGACACTTTTAGGGATTTTACCCATGTGGTGGTTTTATTGGCCTATTTTTTTTTTCTTCAGCTACCAAAATTATTTTGCTGTGTTTTTTTTCCGTGACATATAGGGCCATTTTGATATTTCTTTTTTACTGGCTTTTTTTTCCAGTTGTTTAGTTTTATTGGGGGTAAAACGTTAAAAAACTGTTGGTTTTTAAAAAAAAAAATGTATAGTTTATTTTTAAAATTACTCTATTAATGCTAAAATAAAGCATGGGAATGGGTTCCTCATTTTGTTTCAAACATTCAGATATCATTTTTATAGTTTTGGATTACAGGGCACATACGCTTTGGTTGGCGTCGGTGGTGGGTTATTTTCTTTTTTATACATATATTTTTATTTTATTCTGTAACTTTTTTAAACTCATTTTTTAATGATATTTTTTTACCATCTATGTCCCCCATGATGTCATATAAGACCTCTAGGGGTCATTCACATTTTTGTTTTTCTAGTTCATACTTTTCCACTGTAGCTGGGGCATCCATAGGAATCCCAGTTACAGGGGAAGGCGCTAGTCACACACCTGTAGTGACGCTAGTCACTAGCATGGCTGATCAGGGTCTGCTAGGACACTGCAGCTCTGCCGTGACAGGGAGCTCCTAGCAGTCAGGTGATCACCGGGTCACATAGTTGAAGTAATACTTCCCATTTCACTCTTTAATAAATAGCACTCATTAAGCGCTATGTAGCCTGGGAAGGAGAAGGCAGCAGTGGTTTAAAAATGCTTCTCCATTCTCCTCCAGGTTCTCAGCAGTGTCTGACAGCACCTGCTTGATTGCAGAGGCTTTAATCTTGCGCCATATTTTTGTTTTTGGCCGCAATTAAAGCCTAAGACTAAGCGCGTTTATTTTCCCGCACTAGGTCCCTAAGGGATTAATGAGAACCTACTATAGGTCTTTAGATAAAAAGACACCAAAAAAGAGAAATATTTCTGTTGTATATGCAATGAATACACCAGTGTACACCAGAGTTAAATTTTGTCCCAGGACTGGATGTAAAGGGGGTATTTTCCTTGCAGTTGTTCTTCTATGCTTATCCTCTGATCAACCGGTTCTATGTTCCGTTTTTGGTGATACAAGGTGGATGACGCAGTCTTTAGACTACCTAATTTGTGGGCGAAGCCACCAGCAAGTGTTTAATTTCCCCGCAAGGAAATGAAGCATGAAGATACTCCCCTTGAAATCAGTAAGCTGTCCATGTAATACATGACATGGCTCCTCAGAGAGGTGCTCTTTAGATGAAAGTCAAGAATGGAAACTGCCTTCTTCTGACAATTCACTAATAGGGTATTTGAAAATGAGTTTCCTTTTTTATGTCAGACAACCCTTGTAAATATAAACTGCTTTGCGTTGAGTAGAACACAAACTAATTTAAGAAAATGTCTGCAGGCAGCAGTAGGTTAACTTTCTGCTGTAGCTAAAGTCTACATGTTATGACCCTCAGGCATTCACCTTAAAATTCTGCACTCAAAAACTCTGTATTAAAGGAGATAGAAAACGATAAAACGTAATATATTATTACTCCATAAACACCCAGAATAATTGCCATATACCCATAAAAAGTAATATAATTGACAAAGAAGTCATTAGCACTCCATGATAAGATTGCAATGAACACAAACAGCTATTTTAATTTGGAGAAGAAGATAAATAAAAAGTATCATTTAATGCTGCGTTGGAAGAGCATGGTGTGGTTACATGGACAAAATGTAATGAAAAGTTTCAGAGTTCAAAGGCTCTGAGCATCTATGTATATCTTGAGAGAGCATCTAAAATTTGTATACTCATTCATGATGCATGGAGGTGGTGCCTTGCACGGATTATGGTGATACCCGTATTGAGGTCAATAGCAGTAAGCGTAGAGTATCGCGGGACCCGGGCTTAGGGCTTGATGAATAGACTCATTAGAAGCCTATGATCCAGGAACTCTCTGTTGCCTTGTTGGCGGAGAGGTAACACATATACAATAAAATGATAGTCAGTACTCATTCATTTTGGTGTTATTTGCGATTTCCTAACTTTTTTTTCTGAAATAAAGTGACTATTTTATTGGTGCCAAATAAAAAATCTTAGTTTTTACTTCCTGCTTACTTTTGATAAACAAGATACTAAACCACAGTGTGTAACATTTCCCTGCTGGTCCTCTAGAAGATCTATTCTAGATATTCATTTTACATTTAGAAGCATTTTGAGGAATATTTTACAAACACAACAGCCCCCCTCTATCCTCAAAAAACAGTAATTCTAGTTCAAACTTTTAAACTTTCTGTTACTCTGTAAAATGCTAATAATATTTTATATCTACTACCTATTAATTGAGAAAGGTTTTTTTTTTCTTGTATTTTCTGCACATATGCAGGGATCATATAAAATAGGATATCAATGTTTGTGTAGATTTCCAATTAAGATTCATATTTGTTTAACCCCTTCCAGACATGAAATTTTTCATTTTTTTTTAATCTTCACTTTTTGTTTCCAGTTTCCAAGAACCATAACTTTTTTCTTATTTTATCAACATTGCTGTATTAACATTATACTGGTCTAGAGATCTCTATATTCTGTGACAATGTAAGACCTAGTAAAGCAGCTAATAAATATCAATACAATAAGAATTATGCTGCTTTGCCTATAACATTATGTGAACGAAAATGTTGGGGACTCAAGGCCCACTTGGGTTAAATTGTAACCAATCCCACCACAGCCTTTGCCATAAGCTTAAACCCACAGTTGGGTCCCCTTAAAAAGTAACTTTTATTGATATGTAATAAAATATATTGTGGTAGAAATGAATTAAAGAGATCAAAGTCTCAATATAGTGTGAATAGGTGTAATGTATTAGACAAAACCAGCCTAAAAGAAACAATATTATGCCTTGCTAGTTATGCACAAATATCAGGATCCTGACTGTAACACTTGCTGCTAATGGTGCTACCATGCAGCAGCATACTGCTATATACTAAAGATTCAGCAAGTGATTAGATCCCTGCATGAACTGGTGATATGTGTGATAAATGCTGCCAGATAAACTGAGTCTGACATAAGCATAGCAGAAGGGACTACATGAGGCTCTGTGCTAAAAAAAAAAACAGCTCTCCCAACTAGTTTCACCAGAACTCTGGCAAAAGCGGGTTCCAACTGTAGGTTTCAGCTTATGGCAAGGTATTAGTGTATCTTGACGCCACCGGAAGCTAGGGGTTTGACAGAAGAAACGCCCCCCTCACACCCTCATCTCCTGATAGGTTGAAGGCAGGCAGGTCCTAGCAGCACAGTGTGCATTGATGTGTGCCAGTGCTGCAGCCTTAGGCTGAGGGTTTTGTGGTCTTCTTAGCCTTACATTATGGGGTGTAAAAATGCTGCCATGTTAGCGCAGTAACATGGCATCATTAACATGTAATAATGTAAGGCTAAGAATACCACAAACCCTCAGCCTAAGGCTGCAGCGCTGGCACACATCAATGGGGACGCTGCTGCGATAACTGTCACCTGAGCACCCCCCCCCCTCCCCATGCGCGCCTCCGACCCCTTCTTCTCCTCAGCGCTGTTTTTTTTCCCGGCACCCGGCTGTCGCCTACGTGCCGGCCGCAGCAACTATGTGGTCCCTGACAAGCTTCCCCACTTACCAATCGCAATAGTGCCTCAGCTGCTGCTTCCACACCACCGCCGTTGCCTCAGTGCTGTGTCCTAGCAGCTGTCTGTCAGTTCTGGCCCATGCGCCTCCGCCGCATCGTGTCTGCTCACTCACCGCCGCTTCCCCTCTCACAGCTAGCCTGTCCTCTCCCACGCTCACCAAAGCCAGTCCGTTCTCACGCTCACCAAAGCCAGTCCGTTTCCAGGACATACATGGTTACCAGATGTGCAGCCAATCACAAACAGGGGGCGTCACCCCCCTGTCAGTCCTGACTCCCCCAGGAGTTCCTGGTGGTGTCAAGATAAACTAATACCTTATGGCAAAGGGTGTGGTGGGATTGGTTGCCTATAACATTATGATAACTGCACATACCAGGTTGGATAAATATAACATCCGTTGATGCAGAAATTGTGTACAGAATCATTCACTTCTCATTCAGTATTTGCATTCCCTATGTGAAGCACTGAAAAAAAGTGTTTAAACTGCACGACAAGTGAACGAGCCAACGATGATTTTAAGTCCTGCAGAAACTGAAAGATGAAGATAAAGCAAACAATTCTCATTTGTCGTGTAAGTCGTTGACTTGCATTTAGACTGAATGATTACCATTCACTTACGTTTATTTGAATGATAATTTTGAATGATAGCGTTTAGAGATGAGCGAACCTACTCGTTTCGAGTAATTACTCGATCGAGCACCGCGATTTTCGAGTACTTCCGTACTCGGGTGAAAAGATTCGGGGGGCGGGGGGAGGCGTGGCAGAGTGGGGGATAGCAGCGGGGAATAGGGGGAGCCCTCTCTCTCTCCCTCTCCCCCTCACTCACCCATGGTGCCCCCCGAATCTTTTCGCCCTAGTACGGAAGTACTCGAAAATCGCGGCGCTCGGGCGAAAAAGGGGCGTGGCCGAGTAGGTTCGCTCATCTCTAATAGCGTTCCATCCAAATGCAACTTTACTCGTTGTAAACTCTTGAATGAAGAATTTAAGGAAAAATAGACGTAAACATTTTCAGCATAGATTGAGAGTTGGCACATAGAATTACAGTGTTTCCTCTAGAGGGTCCAAGCACTTAGAACTTTCTATATTTAGAAACTTTTTACATCCTGCACTTCATGAATGTTCTTCACAGGTGCCCCTAATTTTTTTTTCAAATCGTTTTTTAATTGACAATTTAGCGTAAACTTTAAACCAATTCTGCAAATAAAATGGGGGCAACATTAGATCATTATCATTAAATGAGCTTAGAGGGGTTTTCCGGGACATTAAAAATATTATAAAGTGTTAAAATGAAGAGAAATCGAATACTAACCTATCCTGGTGGCTCCCCGTACAGTGCTGCAGCCTTGGTGCCCACTGCACGGGGTCCGGAAGAAGTGGCAGGTGGTCACATGCTGTTGATTGTGCACATGAATCTGCTGAAGGTTGTCAGTGGCTGAGGGGTCCTGTGCACAATGAACGACATGTGACCACCTGCTACTTCTTCTGGACCCCATGCAGTGGGCACCAGGGCTGCAGCACTGGACGGGGAGTCGCTGAGATGGCTGAGTATTCAATTTCCCTTCATTTTTAATATCCTGGAAAACCTCTTTAACAGCTATTTATGACGCTTGCTGACAAGTGTGCAGAGAGAGGATGCAGTGCCAACTGAGCACCGAGTAAATCGAGAACAGAAAAAACATTGAATCTGCTTTACTCCTAATTAGAGATGAGCGAACGCGTTCGTCCGAGCTTGATATTCGTGCGAATATTAGGGTGTTCGGGATGTTCGTTATTCGTGACGAACACCATGCGGTGTTCTGGTTACTTTCACTTCCTTCCCTGAGACGTTAGCGCGCTTTTCTGGCCAATTGAAAGACAGGGAAGGCATTACAACTTCCCCCTGCAACGTTTAAGCCCTATACCACCCCCCTGCTGTGAGTGGCTGGCGAGATCAGGTGTTCGCCTAATATAAAAGTCGGCCCCTCCCGCGGCTCGCCTCAGATGCGGTGTGAGTTAGATGAGGGACAGTGCTGTTTATACCGGAGCTGCTGTAGGGAAAGAATTGGTAGTTAGTGTAGGCTTCAAGACCCCCCAAAGGTCCTTATTAGGGCCACTGATAGCTGTGTGTTGGCTGCTGTTAGCAGTGGGATTTTTTTTTTCTCAAAATCGCCTCTGCAGACCGTTGCACCTGGCATTAGGGACAGAAGTGCTGCATAGGCAGGGAGAGTGTTAGGAGTGAGTGTAGCCTTCAAGAACCTCAACGGTCCTTTCTAGGGCCATATTTATCCGTGTGCAGTACTGTCCAGGCTGCTGTTGGCTGTGCTGCATTTTTTTTGGGCTTCTCAAAATCGCCTCTGCAGAGCATTCCACCCTCCATTGATACTGCAGGGAAAGAATTGTATAGGCAGGGCCACAACACAGTTATTATTCATAGAATATACGCAGTGCTGCCTGTTGGTGGGAAAAAACTGAAAACAAATCTATTTGTCCAGCCTCTGTCCGTCCTTACGGGCGGTGGACACGTGTGAGCTGCGTGAAAAACATTGCTAAATCATACGCAGCCAGCTACGCTTTACTGCTGGGTTCGCCATTTGCTTTCCTTAATTGGGAAAAAAAAATACCTGTTCTCCAAGAGTTATAATAACTCTGCTACCCTCACGTTCTGTGACACATAAGCAGGGACACAGCACAGTTATTAAACTTCTCAGGTTCATTGAATATACGCAGTGCTGCCTGTTGGTGGGAAAAAACTGAAAACAAATCTATTTGTCCAGCCTCTGTCCGTCCTTACGCCTGTGGAGACGTGTGAGCTGCGTGAAAAACATTGCTAAATCATACGCAGCCAGCTACGCTTTACTGCTGGGTTCGCCATTTGCTTTCCTTAATTGGGAAAAAAAAATACCTGCTCTCCAAGAGTTATAATAACTCTGCTACCCTCACGTTCTGTGACACATAAGCAGGGACACAGCACAGTTATTAAACTTCTCAGGTTCATTGAATATACGCAGTGCTGCCTGTTGGTGGGAAAAAACTGAAAACAAATCTATTTGTCCAGCCTCTGTCCGTCCTTACGCCTGTGGAGACGTGTGAGCTGCGTGAAAAACATTGCTAAATCATACGCAGCCAGCTACGCTTTACTGCTGGGTTCGCCATTTGCTTTCCTTAATTGGGAAAAAAAAATACCTGCTCTCCAAGAGTTATAATAACTCTGCTACCCTCACGTTCTGTGACACATAAGCAGGGACACAGCACAGTTATTAAACTTCTCAGGTTCATTGAATATACGCAGTGCTGCCTGTTGGTGGGAAAAAACTGAAAACAAATCTATTTGTCCAGCCTCTGTCCGTCCTTACGCCTGTGGAGACGTGTGAGCTGCGTGAAAAACATTGCTAAATCATACGCAGCCAGCTACGCTTTACTGCTGGGTTCGCCATTTGCTTTCCTTAATTGGGAAAAAAAAATACCTGCTCTCCAAGAGTTATAATAACTCTGCTACCCTCACGTTCTGTGACACATAAGCAGGGACACAGCACAGTTATTAAACTTCTCAGGTTCATTGAATATACGCAGTGCTGCCTGTTGGTGGGAAAAAACTGAAAACAAATCTATTTGTCCAGCCTCTGTCCGTCCTTACGCCTGTGGAGACGTGTGAGCTGCGTGAAAAACATTGCTAAATCATACGCAGCCAGCTACGCTTTACTGCTGGGTTCGCCATTTGCTTTCCTTAATTGGGAAAAAAAAATACCTGCTCTCCAAGAGTTATAATAACTCTGCTACCCTCACGTTCTGTGACACATAAGCAGGGACACAGCACAGTTATTAAACTTCTCAGGTTCATTGAATATACGCAGTGCTGCCTGTTGGTGGGAAAAAACTGAAAACAAATCTATTTGTCCAGCCTCTGTCCGTCCTTACGCCTGTGGAGACGTGTGAGCTGCGTGAAAAACATTGCTAAATCATACGCAGCCAGCTACGCTTTACTGCTGGGTTCGCCATTTGCTTTCCTTAATTGGGAAAAAAAAATACCTGCTCTGCCACAGTTAATAACTCTGCTACCCTCACGTTCTGTGACACATAAGCAGGGACACAGCACAGTTATTAAACTTAGATAATTCATTCACTAGAGGCAGTGGGGCCTTTCGTTTTCCAAAAAGGGCAAAAATTATATTTGGCCTGCAGTCTTGCGCCAATTTATTTCCTGCCTGGGAAATCTAATCACTGGTAATACAGCATGCTGAGGGGTAGGGGTAAGCCTAGAGGACGTGGACGTGGACGTGGCCGAGGACGAGGACGCGGAGGGCCAAGTGAGGGTGTGGGAACAGGCCAAGCTCCTGATCCAGGTGTGTCGCAGCTGTCTGCTGCGCGATTAGGAGAGAGGCACGTTTCTGGCGTCCCCACATTCATCGCCCAATTAATGGGTCCACGCGGGAGACGGTTATTAGAAAATGAGCAGTGTGAGCAGGTCCTGTCCTGGATGGCAGAAAGTGCTTCGAGCAACCTATCGTCTACCCGCAGTTCTGCGCCGTCCACTGCTGCCAATCCGAATCCTCTGTCTGCTGCTCCTCCTTCCTCCCAGCCTCCTCACTCCACTACAATGACACCTGCTCAGGAGCGGGAACACTCCCAGGAACTGTTCTCGGGCCCCTGCTTAGATTGGGCAGCAGCGGTTCCTCTCCCACCAGAGGAGTTTATCGTCACTGATGCCCAACCATTCGAAAGTTCCCGGGGTCCGGGGGAAGAGGCTGGGGACTTCCGCCAACTGTCTCAACAACTTTCTGTGGGTGAGGAGGACGATGACGATCAGACACAGTTGTCTTGCAGTGAGGTAGTAGTAAGGGCAGTAAGTCCCAGGGAGCAGCGCACAGAGGATTCGGAGGAAGAGCAGCAGGACGATGAGGTGACTGACCCCACCTGGTGTGCAACGCTTACTCAGGAGGACAGGTCTTCAGAGGGGGAGTCAAGGGCATCAGCAGGGCAGGTTGCAAGAGGCAGTGCAGTGGCCAGGGGTAGAGGCAGGGCCAGACCGAATAATCCACCAAGTGTTTCCCAAAGCGCCCCCTCGCGCCATGCCACCCTGCAGAGGCCGAGGTGCTCTAAGGTCTGGCAGTTTTTCACAGAGACGCCTGACGACCGACGAACAGTGGTGTGCAACCTTTGTCGCGCAAAGCTCAGCCGGGGAGCCAACACCAACAGCCTCACCACCACCACCATGCGCAGACATATGATGGCCAAGCACCCCGCAAGGTGGGACAAAGGCCGTTCACCGCCTCCGGTTTGCACCCCTGCCTCTCCCCCTGTGCCCCAACCTGCCACTGAGATGCAACCCCCCTCTCAGGACACAGGCACTACCGCCTCATGGCCTGCACCCACACCCTCATCTCCGCTGTCCTCGGCCCCATCCAGCAGTGTAGTTCAGCGCACCGTTCAGCCGTCGCTTGCGCAAGTGTTCGAGCGCAAGCGCAAGTACGCCGCCACGCACCCGCACGCTCAAACGTTAACCGTCCGCATCGCAAAATTCATCAGCCTTGAGATGCTGCCGTATAGGGTTGTGGAAACGGAGTCCTTCAAAAGTATCATGGAGGCGGCGGCCCCGCGCTACTCAGTTCCCAGTCGCCACTACTTTTCCCGATGTGCCGTCCCAGCCCTGCACGACCACGTCTCCCGCAACATTGTGCGCGCCCTCACCAACGCGGTTACTGCCACGGTCCACTTAACTACGGACACGTGGACAAGCACAGGCGGGCAGGGCCACTACATCTCCCTGACGGCACATTGGGTGAATTTAGTGGAGGCTGGGACAGAGTCAGAGCCTGGGACCGCTCACGTCCTACCCACCCCCAGAATTGCGGGCCCCAGCTCGGTGCTGGTATCTGCGGAGGTGTATGCTTCCTCCACTAAAGCACCCTCCTCCTCCTCCTCCTCCTCTGTCTCACAATCAAGATGTGTTAGCAGCAGCATGTCGCCAGCAGTCGGTGTCGCGCGGTGTGGCAGCACAGCGGTGGGCAAGCGTCAGCAGGCCGTGCTGAAACTACTCAGCTTAGGCGATAAGAGGCACACGGCCCACGAACTGCTGCAGGGTCTGACACAGCAGACCGACCGCTGGCTTGCGCCGCTGAGCCTCCAACCGGGCATGGTCGTGTGTGACAACGGCCGTAACCTGGTGGCGGCTCTGCAGCTCGGCAGCCTCACGCACGTGCCATGCCTGGCCCACGTCTTTAATTTGGTGGTTCAGCGGTTTCTGAAAAGCTACCCACGCTTGTCAGACCTGCTCGTAAAGGCGCGCCGGCTCTGCGCACATTTCCGCAAGTCCCACACGGACGCTGCCACCCTGCGCACCCTGCAACATCACTTTAAGCTGCCAGTGCACCGACTGCTGTGCGACGTGCCCACACGGTGGAACTCTACGCTCCACATGTTGGCCAGGCTCTATGAACAGCGTAGAGCTATAGTTGAATACCAACTCCAACATGGGCGGCGCAGTGGGAGTCAGCCTCCTCAATTCCTTTCAGAAGAGTGGGCCTGGTTGGCAGACATCTGCCATGTCCTTGGTAATTTTGAGGAGTCTACCCAGGTGGTGAGCGGCGATGCTACAATCATTAGCGTCACCATTCCTCTGCTATGCATCTTGAGAAATTCCCTGCAAACCATAAAGGCAGCTGCTTTGCGCTCGGAAACGGGGGCGGGGGAAGACAGTATGCCGCTGGATAGTCAGGGCACCCTCCTGTCTATTTCTCAGCGCGTACAGGAGGAGGAGGAGGAGCATGAGGAGGATGAGGAGGAGGGGGAAGAGACAGCTTGGCCCGCTGCTGACGGTACACCGGCTGATTGCCTGTCATCCTTTCAGCGTGTATGGCCTGAGGAGGAGGAGGAGGAGGAGGATCCTGAAAGTGATCTTCCTAGTGAAGACAGCCATGTGTTGCGTACAGGTACCCTGGCACACATGGCTGACTTCATGTTAGGATGCCTTTCTCGTGACCCTCGCGTTGCACGCATTCTGGCCACTACGGATTACTGGGTGTACACACTGCTCGATCCACGGTATAAGGAGAACCTGCCCACTCTGATTCCCGAAGAGGAAAGGGGTTCGAGAGTGTTGCTATACCACAGGACCCTTGCGGACAAGCTGATGGTAAAATTCCCAGCCGACAGCGCTAGTGGCAGAAGGCGCAGTTCCGAGGGCCATGTTGCAGGGGATGTGCGTAGATCGAGCAGCATGTACATCCCAGGCAGTGCAACAGTCTTTAAGGGCCTGGCCAGCTTTATGGCTCCCCACCAAGACTGTGTCACCGCTCCCCAGTCACGGCTGAGTCGGCGGGAGCACTGCAAAAGGATGGTGAGGGAGTACGTAGCGGATCGCACGACCATCCTTGGTGACGCCTCTGCCCCCTACAACTACTGGGTGTCGAAGCTGGACACGTGGCCTGAACTAGCCCTGTATGCCCTTGAGGTGCTTGCTTGTCCTGCGGCTAGCGTGTTGTCGGAGAGGGTGTTTAGTGCGGCTGGGGGAATCATCACAGATAAGCGTAGCCGCTTGTCAACCGACAGTGCCGACAGGCTAACACTCATCAAGATGAACAAAGGCTGGATTTCCCCAGACTTCTGTTCTCCACCAGCGGACAGCAGCGATACGTAAGCAATACGTAGGCTGCACCCGCGGATGGAAGCTACGTTCTCTCTCACCATCCAAAACGGGGACATTTCTGCTTCATCAATCTGTGTCTAATATTCCTCCTCCTCCTCCTCCTGCTCCACCTCCTGAAACCTCACGTAATCACGCTGAACGGGCAATTTTTCTTAGGGCCACAAGGCTCACTCAAATAATTTTTCAGAACAATTTTTATAAGTTTCAATGCGCTTAAAAGCATTGGAACTTTAACTTGAACCAATTTTTCGTTACACTGGGCTGCCTCCAGGCCTAGTTACCACTTAAGCCACATTAACCAAAGCGATTAATGGGTTTCACCTGCCCTCTTGGCTGGCCATGGCCAATTTTTGGGATGTACATTAGTACTGTTGATACAGCAATTTTTGTGGGCCCTCGCCTACAGTGTAATCAAATTAATTTTTAGCCCACCTGCATTACAGCTGACGTTACCTCAGCTGTGTTGGGCAATGCAATGGGATATTTCTATGTACCGCCGGTGGCTTCCTGGCACCCACCCAGGCAGTGGGTCCACAGGGAGTTAAACCTACATGTGTCCACTTGTAAAGAATCCCAGTCTGACTGGGGCATGCAGTGTGGGCCGAAGCCCACCTGTATTACGCACGACATTACTACCTCAGCTGTGTTGGGCAATGCAATGGGATATTTCTATGTACCGCCGGTGGCTTCCTGGCACCCACCCAGGCAGTGGGTCCACAGGGAGTTAAACCTACATGTGTCCACTTGTAAAGAATCCCAGTCTGACTGGGGCATGCAGTGTGGGCCGAAGCCCACCTGTATTACGCACGACATTACTACCTCAGCTGTGTTGGGCAATGCAATGGGATATTTTTGTGTACCGCCGGTGGGTTCCAGGGAGCCACCCATGCTGTAGGTGCACACTGAGTTTTTAATACATCTGTACACTTCTAAAGAACCCGTCTGACTGGGGCATGCAGTGTGGGCCGAAGCCCACCTGTATTACGCACGACATTACTACCTCAGCTGTGTTGGGCAATGCAATGGGATATTTCTATGTACCGCCGGTGGCTTCCTGGCACCCACCCAGGCAGTGGGTCCACAGGGAGTTAAACCTACATGTGTCCACTTGTAAAGAATCCCAGTCTGACTGGGGCATGCAGTGTGGGCCGAAGCCCACCTGTATTACGCACGACATTACTACCTCAGCTGTGTTGGGCAATGCAATGGGATATTTTTGTGTACCGCCGGTGGGTTCCAGGGAGCCACCCATGCTGTAGGTGCACACTGAGTTTTTAATACATCTGTACACTTCTAAAGAACCCGTCTGACTGGGGCATGCAGTGTGGGCCGAAGCCCACCTGTATTACGCACGACATTACTACCTCAGCTGTGTTGGGCAATGCAATGGGATATTTCTATGTACCGCCGGTGGCTTCCTGGCACCCACCCAGGCAGTGGGTCCACAGGGAGTTAAACCTACATGTGTCCACTTGTAAAGAACCCCAGTCTGACTGGGGCATGCAGTGTGGGCCGAAGCCCACCTGCATTAAGCACGACATTACTACCTCAGCTGTGTTGGGCAATGCAATGGGATATTTCTGTGTACCGCCGGTGGGTTCCAGGGAGCCACCCATGCTGTGGGTCGACAGGGACTTCACAATAGGGAGTTGTACCTGCCTGTGTCTATGAATTAAAAAGCCCGGTCTGACTGGGGCATGCAGACACCTTGACAGAATGAATAGTGTGTGGCACATAGGTTCCCCATTGCTATGCCCACGTGTGCAGCTCCTGATGGCGGTGGCACAGGATTCTATTTCTCATTGCTTCTGTACAGCATTGTGGGCTATCGCTCCGCCACTTTTAAAGAGGGTCGCTGCCTAGCCGTGCCAACCTCTGCAGTGTATGCCTGCGGTCCCTCGTCATGGCAGACGCAATTCTAAATAGACATGAGCGTGGTGTGGCATGAGGGCAGCTGAAGGCTGCGCAGGGACACTTTGGTGTGCGCTGTGGGGGGGAGGGGGTGCGGTTGGGCAGCATGTAACTCAGGAGAAGTGGCAGTGGAGTGTCATGCAGGCAGTGATTGTGCTTTGTTGGAGGTAGTGTGGTGCTTAGCAAAGGTATGCCATGCTAATGAGCGCTTTTCAGAAGTAAAAGTTGTTGGGAGGGGGGGGGGCCCACTCTTGCCGCTATTGTGGCTTAATAGTGGGACCTGTGAACTTAGGATGCAGCCCAACATGTAGCCCCTCGCCTGCCCTATCCGTCACTGTGTCATTCCCATCACTTTCCTGAATTGCCCAGATTTTCACACATGAAAACCTTAGCGAGCATCGGCGAAATACAAAAATGTTCTGGTCGCCCATTGACTTCAATGGGGTTCGTTGTTCGAAACGAACCCTCGAGCATCACGGGAAGTTCGTTACGAATAACGAACACCCGAACATTTTGGTGTTCGCTCATCTCTACTCCTAATCCTATAAAGAAGCATTGTGCTGATGGCAATCACATGAATATAAGTGAATAAAAATACATGTACACCATACTTGTTTATAAATATTTAATACCCATATTTTTAGCAAGACAATCAAATGAAAAACACCCTCTAAATTCTTCAATATACATACAAACCTAGAGTTACATCACACCCCAGGTAAGTAAGCCAATTTTACTTTTCTCCCACAGTGCACAATGGAAAAGCTTAGACGCAAATCAAAGAACATGTAAGACCTCAAGAATATGAATCAGCGTTGCATGTTGGTCTACTGTTTTCATTAGGAGTCAAAGGCATCTTTAAATGACACATGTTTTGTAGTGTAACTGTTAGTGACTTGTGATTCATGTAAACTGGAAATATAGACATTGCTCCAAATAGATTGAGAAATCTCACCTCTATATGTGATGTCCAATACTGACAACTACTGTTCTGTAATATGTTAAACTGTATCTATTGATGCTGCTATCATTATATATAGTAGATATAGTCGAATATAGTAGATTTTTCAAGATACTATTTGCTTTGCTTATTGTGGGGGTTCGCACAGAGTGATAGAAAATAAACAGAATTACATATTTGCATTTTATTTGCAGGCCTTCCTTGTAAAACAACTGTTGATGGCACAGCTATGTAAAATGTTATACATCATTATCTAAAAATCAGTATTGGACATGTAGCCATTCAGCTGTCACTGCATCCAAGGCATATCAAGTGCATTTAATGGTTCCAGAAATATTGTATGCCTATGTCTAGAGTGAAACTCTAAGAAGGCTTAATTATACATAAAGCACAACATACAAGATACAATGTACTCTTCTGGGTCACTAATGCAGCTTTGTGTGGAATTCAAGTGAGATTCTCCAGAGGAGGCTTTACTTGGCTTTCGATTATGAAACATTAACGTCTTGGGGGTCAAGAGGAAGCTCATAGGTGTAAGTATCATCTCCTTGCTGATTGTAGGAAGGGACCAGTGGTGCTTCAATTATAAGTAGACCTTCTGGAGAAAGAGAGGCAAACACTGTCACGGGATCCACTTCTGGGGGCAATCTAAAAAGAAAGATATATGCTGTTAGTAATGTCATTGCAAACAATTCATGATACATACTCCTCAATTATTATTTACTATGCTTGAAATGGCAAAGACGAGTTATGTAAAAACAGAGCTGTAAAGACATACGAAATATACAGATCACTGTCAATATTTATATTTACAATTAATTATTTTGATCATGGACCATAATATGTATAGTCAGTGAAACTTATGTTATCAAAGTAATGTGATAAGCAAAATGCAAAAATATTGTTGAATTCCAATTGCAATTCACATTTTGAATCTTGTCTTAGCTGTTAACTAGAGACATAGAAAACTAACAGCAGAAAACTCCTGCTAACAGGAAATCCTTTTTTATGGAGACTGTACACATAAGTGTTTAACAACTGTTGTATCTAACCAGTCATAAAGATTTGGTTCACTAATGGACAAGTGCATTGTTTTTTTTATAGTGTGCTATAGTGCATACATTGAAAGGACTATATTGTTTTCATTTAAATTTTGACACTTTTTGACACATTTAACCACCTATACCTTTTCTTATGCCCAAAAGTCAATTTGCTTTACTTATAGCAATAATAAATTAACATTATCATGAAAACTATTCATGTACTCCATCTTCACTGCTTTCCTCACTAAAACATTTTTTTATAATAAAGAGATAATGACCATAAAAATGCAAAGATAGCACATAAGGGTGCATTCAGACCAGCGTGGTTTACACGCTGCTACAGCAAAGTGTAAACCACGCTGCTGACATGCAGGAATTCTGCGGTGAATGAGCTGCTCCGTGGAGCAGCCCGTTCACATGTCCGTGCTGCGAGCAGAGTGCTGCCGCGGCTCCCATTGGAGCCTATGGTCAGCACCATGGACAGCGGCACGGAGCTGACAGGCGAGTCGGCACTCACTGTCCTATCTTTTTTACCAGCGCAGATTCTGTGCTGGTAAAAAAAAGCTCAGTGCGACCTCTTGGTTGCTATAGAAGCATGGTTTACACGTTGCTGTAGCAGTGTGTAGACCACGCTCGTCTGAATGCACCCTAATCAAGAAAATAATGATTGCTCTCAGTAAATGAAACCAAGTAATCTTCTTTTTGCCTAAGGAAGAACCCTGAGTAGATTTGAAAACTCGCTATAACATCATGTATTTTTGTTAGCCATTTAAAGGTATCATATCTACAAGATTACTTGGTTTCTCTTACTGAGAACAATCACACTTTGCTCTACTGGCTAACACCATACCAAACCTTTTTCAAGAAAATAATGAGTCATGGATATCATACTTAATAGCCAGCTATATCTCCACTCTGAATATTTGTATGTTTTATTATTATTGTCATCACATATATATATATATATATATATATATATATATATATATACATATATATACATATATCTCAAAAAAGAAAAAGAAAAGGAACAGTTAAAAGAGTTGTACCAAGACAAGCAAGACTGAGTAGGTGTGACCACCTTGGAATATTTACTGAGGTGGCAGCAGAATAGAAGCATCAGGTAGCATTATTCTAACATTAGTCCTGGAATATCTGGTGACAGAAACATATTTTAATATGTGTAAATACAACACATATTCACAATTATGGGCTGGATGTAACTGTAGACAATATTTTTGTAGGGTAATTCCTTTAAGCATCACAGTATAACCCCAGGTCACTTTTAATCTGTTACAAGAGGAGAGCTGGACAGGGTCATAGAAAGGCATCAACCCAGAATGAGGACCTGTATCTGCTCCTTTGTGTGAGGCAGAACAGCATGAGCACTGCCAGAATCCTACAAAATAACTTCTATAACCTAAGGTGATTTCTACAGAAACAGGAAACACAGAGGGATTCTCAACAGATCACTTCTGAGTGAACATCTGCAATGACAGGAGACCCAGAGGGATTTCCAACAGACGGCACCTAAAGGACCTTCAGCAGTGACCAGAAAGAGGCATACAACAGCACCCAAGGCAAAATCATGTGTACCAGACTGATGTAGATATGCCACACTGGTTCCACTCTGAGATTGCTGATGGCTCACTGCCAAATCTATCATTGGAATAGGTTATCAATAGCTGACTGGCTGTGGTCTGCTGCTCAGGACCTTTGCCCAATCAGCTGTTTGGGCACCTGCTGTTGGCACCAAAAAACAGTGTACGGCACGGATGCAGATAGCTCTGACCACTGTGTACTGGCCAGCTCTGGTCATTGGAGGTGCAGTTCTCACTGATTTTACTAGGAGCTGCGCCTGCAATACCATCACCAGCCACTACAGAGTGGTCCAAACTATCTGCTTCTGCTTTCTACACTGGTTTTTGGCACAGTGGGTGCCTGAACAGCCAAGGTGGACCCCAACCAATCCATTATTGTCGACTTTTCCAGAGAATAGGTCGGAAATAGCCTGAAAAAAATAACTTTAATTCCTGGATATCTTTAAAATACTTCCATTGTGAAGCTTACAGTAAGTTGTATTTTCTTTTTCAAACATTCATCATATATTTAATATTTTCTAAGAACCCAAGACTCAATATCAAGGACAGATATGAGGTTTCAGGAGCTCAACATACCCATACAGAGCACGTACAGAGCCCAGACTATATAAATACTAGGCTTTGGTTTCTATCATTATATTAACAAAGTAAAAACCTCTAACTACTCAAATAGAAGTGTACGAAGAAGTGTACGTATTATCTCTACTGCCGATAGTACTTATTTTCACTCAGAGGTACAATTTCCACTTAAACATATGAATCATGATCCTATCTCTGTGGTAGCAACTTCAGTAAATCCTACAGTATCATCTGTTCCTATTCTTTGTCTGCTGACTGCCAGTTTCATACGAGGATAATTGATTGATGAGTCCATATTACAAAGTTTTATGGCATATTCTTGGCATAGGCTGTCAGTGATAGTAAAGAGGCAGTGATTATGGAGAGCTTATTACAGATGGGCAGTGAAATGTGGCTCACTTTTTACAGGGTACAGTACAGTATATGGGAATGGCACAAATTAATCTCTTATCTTGTACTTCCATATGGCAATGCAGATAAAACATTTAATCTCCTGTATAATTCTATCATTAATATGTATGTAAGCTAGATATATGCTTATTTGGCAGGTATTATGCTTGAGATTGCACTTAAAAGGGTGTTCCGGGACTTAAATATCAATGACCTATCCTTATGATAGGTCATCAATGTCAGTTTGGTGGCAATCCAACTCGCAGCACCCCCAGTGATTAGCTGTTTTAAAGGATTGCAGCACTCATGTGAGTGCTGTGGCCTTTTCATTGGATACCAGGCACAGCTCCCTACATTGAGTTGTGGCGCTGTCTGGTATTATAGCTCAATCCCACTCAATTGAATGGAACTGAGTTGCAGAAAGGCCATGTGACCAGTGAAAGTGATGTCACTGGTCCAAGAAGAAGTTACAGTGCTCGCTTAAGCATCGTAGCTCCTTCAAACAGCTGATCAGTAGTGTTGCCAGAAATCGGACCCCACTGATCTGATATTGATGGCCTATGCTAAGGTCATATGAATTTAAAGGGGTATTCCCATCTAGGAATGCTATTTCAATGTGTTCAAAACTGCAAAACAATACATTCACCCATAAGATGCTTATTTCCTAAATGCTCCGTTCTCCAGATATTTATATTGCAGCTGCTGATTCCTCTGCCCTCTGATTGTTTACAGCTCGTTACCAGGGTAACAGACCACTTTTTTTGTGGAAAGAAATGGCAGAGCACAACATTAGCAGTTGACCGGGCTGAAAGCTAGAGCACATGTGCTCCTGAGATCCCCACCATCAGATCTAAATGAAAGAAGTGCACAAGCACCAGCCTCCTGTGCCATATCTTTCCATAGAAGAGGTGGTCTGTCAAGATGGGAATACCCCTTAAAGTTCCAGAAACGCTCTTAAGGAGCAACATCAGCTATCATTTCTTAAAGGAACACCCCAAGCAACACTTAAACTATATGTTTTATATAGTGAGGGACTCTAAAAGGGTCTCTAAAGAGGCAATCCCTGTGGTATGTACCCGTGCATGGCCCTCTACTACGGTAGGCTTGATGCAATGTATCTGTGTTTCTAGAACAAGAACTTTATGCCTGCCATCCTACAGCAATTCAGTTTCTTAGTGGCTACTGTAGCAGGGGTGGTCTAAGTCCAAGTGGCGCTAAGTATGAAACGTGATGTGCAGGAATGGAAAGTTGTAAAAAAGTTACAATTTTTGCCCTCATTCTGTGTTCTACCGAATGAAAATGAAAGCAGAATAAAAATCCATAGCCAGATATGCAGTTTAGTAAGCATGAACATGTAAACGCTATTTGAAAGCTGCCCTAAGCATGAATCAATGACTTGTTTAGTCTTTTGTGGAAAAAGTATTCCAGTTTCTTTCTGCACACGTAACTCTGAGTTTTGTTTATCTAATGCTGCACAGTAATGATGTTCCCTTGCAGCTCATGGAGACACATTTGACTCTTGAGTCCTTCTTTAGCTGGATTCCTAACAAGTGGCAGCAGCAGATATTGCTTTGTGCCAATGATACCAGGGATGTCAAAGCATTACAGATACTTGGCACAAAGCTATGCCAGAGCTTAACAGAATGCCTGTCAAATTACAATATATTGCAATAAAGACGTATAATAGTGTATTGTATAGCAGTCTATTGTGCAAGCGAGCAAATGATCACTGGTCCTCTGTGGGGACTAATCAAAAAGTAAAAGTAAGTTGAGGGTTTTTTTAATTATTACAAGAAAATAAAAATGAATAAAAGTAAAAAAAAAACACTTTTCCCATTCTTAGCATAAAAAAACCAAAGCAAGAAAAATATTTAGTATTGTCACATCCATAAAAGTCCCAAAAAATTAAAATAATGCATTATTTATCCAGCAGGGTGAATGCTGTAAGGAAAAAAAATACACAAAGAGAGAATTGCGCTTTTTGATTAAAAGCGCTAAAATAATCCCATATACCCCAAAATGGTATTAAGGCCAGGTGCGCACTTCCAGTGTGTGCAAGTTGTGCCTAAGGGGCCCAGGCACAACTTACATAGGAAAGCATATAGACTCCTGATTTACATGGACACAACATATAAACATGCATTAGCATATTCTATGTCTCGCCCGTGATACAGATAGGACATGCGATGGTCTGCGTGAAAAAACATAATACTGCATAGGCCCATAGACTATAATGGGGCTGTGTGCTGCCTGGGAATTAACATGGACAACACACAGACCGAGATAGGCTAGTGTGCCGAAGGCCTACAGGTCGTCCCATAAAACAAAAAATTCCAACCATCCCATCGACAAAAAAATAAAAAAAGTTATGGTTATCAGAAGATGGTGACAGAAAGTAATTTTTGAAATATATCTAGTTATTTAAAAGTAGGACAACAAAAAAAGTATATAAATTTGGGAATATTGAAATAATAGTGGCCAATAGATTAAAGTTAACACATCTGGGATAACATACAGTGGACACCGCCAATAAGCTATTAACCACTTTTCCGGAAGTTTGGTCATCACATTAGGAAGGAGCATTTATTACACACACACACACACACACACACACACACACACACACACACATATATATATATATATATATATATATATATATATATATATATATATATATATGTTATAGGTCATATTCTGAAAGTTAAACTTTTGCTGCTCCCACCCCCTAATTCTGTTCCAATGAGCAAAAAAACTGGACTGTGGAAAATTTCAGGCTAATCAGACAACTGCTAGGCAACCCTCAAATGCCTTGAATTTGGAACATAATATACACATTACACATTATTAGTGATTAATTCCATTCAAAAACAATATACTCTTCCATATCTCGACCATTTTCTACTTTCTTAGAGAAATATATGTGGACACATCCAGGCAATTCCAGCATTTGTTTAAAAACATGTTTAAAACAAAAAAAATGTTTTGCTGAAAATAGGTAAATAGAATACAATCATTGGCTTCAATAATGAATTATTTCTGTTTTGTGGCAAAGACTAATACCTGGGGTTATCTGGCATAGATATTTAAAGGGGTTGTCCCGCGCCGAAACGGGTTTTTTTTTTTTCAACCCCCCCCCCCCCCCCCGTTTGGCGCGAGACAACCCCGATGCAGGGACTTAAAAAAAAAACAGCACAGCGCTTACCTGAATCCCCGCGCTCCGGTGACTTCTATACTTACCGGTTGAAGATGGCCGCCGGGATCTTCTTCCTCCGTGGACCGCAGCTCTTCTGTGCGGTCCATTGCCGATTCCAGCCTCCTGATTGGCTGGAATCGGCACGTGACGGGGCGGAGCTACACGGAGCTACACGGAGCCCCATTGAGAAGAGAAGAAGACCTGGACTGCGCAAGTGTGTCTAATTTGGCCATTAGACGGCGAAAATTAGACGGCAACCATGGAGACGAGGACGCTAGCAACGGAGCAGGTAAGTGAATAACTTTTGATAACTTCTGTATGGCTCATAATTAATGCACAATGTACATTACAAAGTGCATTATTATGGCCATACAGAAGTGTATAGACCCACTTGCTGCCTCGGGACAACCCCTTTAATAGTGAAGATGTGACAGCTCGACTCCCTCACCAATCCTGAAATTGGGGCTGCCCATGTGCTGGACCCTACCACACATTCATGAACTATCATATGGATATGCCATAACTGTTTAATAGAAACTATTTAAAAAAAATTGAACATTATTTTTTTCTAAGAGAGGATTTAGTAGCAGTTGGTTATTTTTTACCATCTCAGGCAATGATCTGTAAAACAAAATGTTGGACAGCACCTCCCCTTCCACCTTATGAATAATTCACTGCACTTAATGAGCTTTACCTCATTAAGTGCAGTGATAAAACCAGATAACATTCCCTGTGTATAACACAGACCAAAGGTGCACATCATTATACATAGGGAACCATGTTAGAAGTAGGACACCGTTAAAAGAGACGTTACTTTTAACCCTTTCCAATCCACTGTCTGACCTCTGAAGACATTATGACTTAAGGCTGTACAGCTCCGATGTAAGAAGACATCCGTCGGGGTTCTCTTACTGTATATTGCCAGTCTCTCTGCTGTCGGAGCCTATCCAACGTGTCACCTCATGCAGTACTGGCTTTAGCCAGCATATAGCGCCATTGTATAACTTCAGAAAAAGAGTAAGCCCCCTAGGAAAACCAGGATACAAATTTGATTGGAAAGGGTTAACGCTAAAAAAAATACTGCAGGCAACGTTATTGTGCAATGTGCATATCACATAACATAATTGTATGTTAAATCAGCTGTAGCGCCAGCTTAACTGAACAATAGCAATGCTAATTAAATTAATAAAAACTTGCACTAATTTCCATTCCTAGTGCTTACAGGTAAATTCTAAATAAAAAATTATCTGAAAAAATGAATTTTCAGGCGAAAATTTCAAAACCTCATGGTCGATGAGGGTCGCCTCGCAGTTGTCCAATTGAGCTAAAATTGTGCACGGATTGTTTTTTTTGCTGATTGGAACAAGATTGGGAAGTGGGAGCTAAACTTTTAGAAAGTTGAGAAATAATGGCCACCCTAATATATATAAACTTCATTTAAAATAACTTGAATTTCACTTCTATTTTTCCTTTAATGATGTCTGTGACTCCCAAACAATAAATGATGCCGCTCCCAACTTTACTACATTTATGGTCTCAATAATTATCTTTCCTTCCTGTGTTATAAAAGTGACATCAGTCTATAATTAAAACTTTATGAACTTTGTCATAGAACTTTATAGTGTATATCTAATGCTTACAGTAAAAAATAGACTTCCGTGCCTGGAATAATTTACAATGCGATCCTGTATGTGCACTCTGCATAGAATCCTGCTCTAGAAAGTGCAGACATGGGGGTCATTTCCTGTGAAATAGAAAGCGATAAAGAGGCGAGTGCATGTTTAAATAACTTCTGCAACCTGTTATCGGCTTTATGTTAACTGGAATTGGTCTCCTGGCCCATTCACTGTTCACATCGCATTTACTAAAGAGTCAGGATAGTGTCAGAAAATCCTTTCATTTACAGAGACACTAATGTCTATATTTTCTCAGCTTGCAATGCTGTTGAATGAAACCTATTGTTCCCTTAAGCAGCCGTTGCATACTGGGTACTGCTGGCTGCAGTGCTCCCGTGACCTCTACTTTATCTTGCATATCTCCAGTGCTGATAACTGCTGGATATATTTGGAATATGTGTGAATTAGGTGAACAGAATTCTTTATGAACTGCTCTTATATATGTTTATATCTTAGGTTTGGTGATCCTTTAATACAGGGGTCGGTTGTAGATTTGTTCCTGGTTTTGCTCTATCCTTAATTGCTTACATCCACCTTGTGGGCTCAGATCTCTCTTATAATCCAAATGATTTAAAGGGGGTCATCCAACCTGATTTTTTTCCCCATGCGCAAAAATAATGAACAAGCCAGCTCCAGGTATCAGAGCTCAAACATTGAGGTGTGTGATTGGCTGCAGCAGCCTGTGGCGTCCTGTTTAAAGGACTGCAACCTTTAAACACAGCATCATGGCGGAGACCGAGAACTGTGGCTCATGAGTTATGGGAACCGAGGTGAGGGGTTATCACACAGTTATAATAAAGGAGATCACAGCTCACACAGCTTATTTAAATGAATATAGAGGGTAATGGTATAATTAAACTCCCCCCCCCCCCCCCCCCCGCAAAAAAAATGGTATAGCTTTAACTAATGCTGGGCTGATGGATCATGAGATTGATTAAAAGTGAAAGTAAAAAAACCCTCAACACCAAGATCATGTCTGATAAGCATCAGACAAGGGGCGCACTGCATAAAAGTGACCATAATATACATAGGAGACATTTAAAGTGTGCCCAGCAATCAGGTAAGGGGTGTAGGGATGGAAAAATGTGTTTTCACAAGTGTAGCCCTTTAAATACCATTCCAATACTTTTGCCACCTGACAGGGTTACAGCTGATTACTCATTCCCCTTAATTTCTTTCAGAAAATCTTTTAAAGTTTGATTAGACTGATTTAGGCTTAATGTCCACAGATGGGTTTGTTTTGCGGAATCCATGCAGGAGATCCGCAAATCAAGCCACCCACAGGAATGCATCCGCGTGCGCAAATTAATTAAAGAATGCGGATTTCATTTGTGGACCTTCTAGTCCAGAAAACAAATCACAGCATGTTCCATTTCTGTGCGAATCCCGTACGGACTGCTTCCATTGAAGCCAATGGAAGCCGTCCGATCTATGGCACACCCGCAGCTGACACTGCTGATGTGCCACTGATCCGCGGGAAAGCAGAACTTTGAAAAAAAAACAAAACTGTACTGCACATGTCCGACGGTGAGCCGTGAGGACCATGTACAGTACAGCAAACCCAGAAGGGGAGAGGTTCGTGCGGACGCTGCTGTCGGGGAAATACAAATATGCAGGGTTCACTTGCCATGAGCAGTGCTGGATTCCATGCGGGATTCCCCTCATGGAATCCGACCCGCCGGTGGACATCAGGCCTTATTCATACTGAATTGTATGTTGCTTTAAGAACTGGTTTTAGCATTTTCCTAAATGTTTTACTAAGTGTGAAGGATGGCACTATAAAAAAACAAGACAAGTGGAAACGCAGGCAACTTTTCAATAGTTTTAAAGTATCCAAATGCTAAAGGTAAATACTATCCAAAAAGGGTTCTTCCCATTAATAAGGTGATGGCTAGAGATGAGCGAGTATACTCGCTAAAGGCAATTGCTCGAGCAAGCATTGCCTTTAGCGAGTACCTGCCCACTCGAGACAGAAGGTTCGGGTGCCCGCGCGGGGGATCGGTGAGTAGCGGCTGTCAGCAGGAGGGAGTGGGGGGGAGAGAGGGAGACAGAGATCTCCGTTCCGCCCCGCTCTCCCCGGCAGCTCCGTGCCCGCTGCCGGCACCCAAACCTTCCGTCTCGAGCGGGGGAGATACTCGCTAAAGGCAATGCTCGCTCAAGCAATTGCCTTTAGCGAGTATACTCGCTCATCTATAGTGATGGCACATCACTCCTGAGAATGAAGGGGGTACTGCTCTAATTTAGAGCTATGCCTCCTAATTTTCCTTGCACTGCAATGCACTAGGCCGCTCAACTGTGAAGTGAACTGCAGCCAGCCCCCTTCACTTGAATGAGACTACACTGTAGTTCCCTGCACTGCAGATGGCATGCATAGTCATGCAAAGAAAAGCAGTGAACATTGAAAAGCAGCACTGTGGCCCGTTCATTTTCAGGATCAATATCCTAGCAATATGCCACACTTTATAAGATGAGAATATCCCTTTAAAAGAAGGATGCCTTTAGGGTCACTGTAGAAATGTATTAATAAACATTCATACATTAAATTGAAATAAGCAATACTTTAAAAAATAACAACTTTCGGTCCAAAGTAATGAGTGCTCCCAACAAGGGATAGCAGAAGGCATTCTTAATCATGTAAGGGCTGCAAAATTAATTTCACCTTTGATCACAAGAGCCAAGGGAGAACAATTATATGCATAAACCATGAATAAATAATGTTTGTAGTAGCTCTATGCTAGTAGACACATGATATCAAAAGAATGCAGCTCAGCCAACGCAATGCTCATCTGCATGAGCTCAAGGTCCTTTAGAGGAGGAAAACAATTATTGTAATAAACATGTCGGGGAAGCTATTTTGCTGCTGTGTGCTAGATATACTATGCTATTCCCTTCCCCCTTTTAGTTTCCATCAGACACACATCTTCCCACAAAAAAAAACCAACCTTTCTAATGAAACAGTCCATAACATTGCTTAAACTATTCATTACACGTCTTTTACCAAAATCCCTATTTTTCCGATCACTGCTGTGTTCATGTTTCAGGAGTACAAAGAGGAGTCCATCTGCTTGCACTGACTCAGATGCTGTGAAGGATGTTTGGTAACAAATGGTAGCTTAAAACATTCCCTCCTGGATTTCCGAGCAGCAAGCTACCTCTACTTCCGCTAGGGAGGGCAGAGAATCAAGTATTCAGGAGTGCTGCCAATGACCATGAGTGGGCTAAAGCTGAATAAATGTGTATATTGGAGTAATCTGAGCATTTTACCCAACCCATTCTAATGTTCAATAGGCTAGCCAGGTTGTGTCCTTTGTAGAGATGAGCGAGCATACTCGATAAGGCAAACTACTCGAGCGAGTAGTGCCTTATTCGAGTACCTGCCCGCTCGTCTCTAAAGGTTTGGCTGCTGGTGCGGGTGACAGGTGAGTTGCGGCGGTGAGAAGGGGGGAGCGGGGGGGGGGCAGAGAGAGATCTCCCCTCCGTTCCTCCCCGCTCTCCCCCACCGCTCCCCGCCCCCTGCCGACACCCAAATCTTTAGAGACGAGCGGGCAGGTACTCGAATAAGGCACTACTCGATCGAGTAGTTTGCCTTAGCGAGTATGCTCGCTCATCTCTAGTCCTCTGTTATCCTGAACAATAATAAATCTTGTTATTTGTATAGCGCCAACAGGTAGTTTTTTTATCTATTGCCCCCCACCAAGCTGGGGAAGGGACTTGGTGGGAGGTAATGCATTATTGTAATAATGTATTGTAATTAATGTTATAAAGCAATGTTATTTGTATAGCACCAACCTATTCTGCAGTGCTTTCGGGTTACTTTTTTGTTTATTACCCCCCCCAGCAAGCTAGGTACTTATTTTACCGACCTCGGAAGGATGGAAGGCCGGGTCAACCTTGAGCCTTCTACCTGAACCATGTGAGAGCTTAGGACTGCATTTCTGCTGCCTTAACACTCTGCACCATACAAGGCTCCTAGTAGACATAGGGGTAGGTGGGCTCATTTCTTGAGTTCAGCTGTGATTTTATGGATGAAAGGTGGATAATTTACAGTGTACATAGATTCTGGAGTTTTACAAATGTGTATACTTTATAAAATAAATGTACTTTATTGAGGTGCAGGTTGTAACTTTAAGGGTCATCCTATTTATTAGGTTCAGATTTGGGTGATATGTAAGAGAGTTCAGATTTTTTTTACAGTAACTTAAAGCCTGCAAAGTTTAAATAGATTAATGGACTTGAAAGTTCACTATTCTGTCAAGATGACCATATTCTGGATACAACAACACTCAGATGGTAAGTGAACACCCAGGCTAGTGATGAGCAAACTTTTGAAAAGTTCGGCTGGTTCACCGAACTTTTGCAAAAAGTTTGATTCGGTCCGAATTAGTTCAAACCGAACCTAAAGTTCATCAAAGCCACTAACACTGGTGTATTACAATGTCTGAGATCTGTTAGAGCCCCGTATAACACTGTTTTACGGCTTTTACGGCTCTCAGACAGTGTTATAAGCCAATGTTTAGGACTAGTGTCCAGCGAATTGAACCAGTAGAAACCTGTTTTAGGTAGAACTTTGCTAGCACAGTTTGATCTGAAACAGGGTTCTAATTCTTTGATTTGCTCAACACTAACCAGACCTTTAGATTTATCAACTTCAGCAGTTGATTATTCAAAGCAAACTACACCATATACTTGGAATTTGGTCATGTCCAAAATTGTTTAACAATTTAGCGCCAGGACAAATAGTTTGAAGGTATCATCAAAGGTTGGATTATGGTAGTCTCCAAGGAAACACAAGCTATTGGGATACACTCGTCATCACCCTTCTATTTGAGGATTGTAAGGATAAAAAACTTGAGTACAAAAGGTACTTTGGCTGGAACTCAAAGTATGCACAGTTTGTAAATATTTGCAGGCATCAAAGGAAATTAACTCAGCCACAAATGTTGCAACACATAGCGTGAATAGTTATGCTAATTGTAACTCATCATATGTTATCTATCTTATTACCTGCATAATGTGGTGTGATCATAATCATAATACATCACTTGTATGACATGTCGTTGTTTTGCTTTCCTTCAAAAAATGTTTATATGTTTTTTTTTCTTTATATGTCTCCTTATATGATTTCTTTATATATATATCTTTGATCAATGTTTTGTCATTCTCTTGTGATGGACGAGTTGATTCAGGCGGTGATATTAGATTGATGTCTTTCCGACTCTCTCTACTGCTATGATTAGAAACTTATATTTGAAAAGCATAAATGCTTCTCTGCTTGATGAATTTTAAAATTTCTTTGATGCAGTACAGCCGCATTTTATACCTGATCCACATGGAGTGCTGGAATTTCTCTTAAATTATTTGTAGGCTTTGACAATATACTGAAAGAACCATTGCCAGATTTACCTCAAACAGCCACCGAATCTCAGGAAGTGACCTCCAATCACAATCAGAGACTGACTCTTTCCATAGTAACACTAAGAGATACAAGATCTGTACCCACATCCTACCATACTCAACACACAATTACAAAATTACTTTCCTCTGTACATGCTCTAATATGGTGCACATAATACAAGGTGCTCTGAAGCAGGGGCGTAACTATAGGGGATGCAGTTGCCCCCCGGCCCAGGAGCCTTAGGGGGCCCGTAAGGCCTCTCTTCTCCATATAGTAAGCATATTAGAAAGAATACAGCATTATAGTTGGGGGCCCTGTTACAGGTTTTGCATTGGGGCCCAGAACCTTCAAGTTACACCTGTGCTCTAAAGGAATCTACATTGGAGAAAGGAAGCAAAAACTACAATCCGGGATGAATTTGTACAGACATACAATAACGAAGAAGTCTGATACATGGAATACATTTCTGTGAAGCAGGACACAGTGTGACAGATTTGAGAGTCTTAAAGGGGTTGTCCCGAGGCAAAACATCAAAATTTTACATTAGCTCATTCCCCCTGTCACCCCCGGCATAAAATAGCATTTTAAAGCGGTTTTTAAACCGCTTGCTACTCACCGATGTGCTGAAAGATGAACTTATAAAATTCTTCTCCCAAGATGGCCGCCGGTGCTTTCCCTGGGATGCACTGCGGTTTTCTCCCATGGTGCACCGCAGGTCTTCCCCCATGGTGCACCATGGGCTCTGTGCGTTCCATTGCCGATTCCAGCCTCCTGATTGGCTGGAATCGGCACACGTGACGGAGCAGAGCTACGCGATGACGCGTAGAAGGGGGCGGAGCCAGAACGCCGCTCGTGCCCGGACCGACCAGAAGGAGAAGACCCTTCTGCGCAAGCGCGTCTAAAAAAACAAGAAGACCCCGAAATTAGATGGAGCCATGGAGACGGGGACGCCAGCAACGGAGCAGGTAAGTGAATAACTTCTGTATGGCTCATATTTAATGCACGATGTATATTACAAAGTGCATTAATATGGCCAAACAGAAGTGCTGAACCCCACTTGCTGCCGCGAGACAACCCCTTTAATACTGAAAAGTCTTTTTAAGAATAATAGAGACAGAAAAAATGGGAATTCAGATTGTTTACAACTTTTCAATCTGGACGACAGTGACCCCGTGTACACATGGCTGGCGACTGGGCACTGAGCAGCAAATTGTTCACGTGTCACTTGGTTTTTAGGTCACCTAAAGTGACTGTTGCTCTGTGTAAACAAGTGTTGCTCAATATTTAAGTGACTGTCTCTTTACTGTGAATGGTGCCAGGTGGCCGGAAGAGATCCTTGTCCGCTCCGCCTTCATTCACAGAACAACTATTGCTCCTGTGTATAAACACAAGAGTGATAATTGCTGAGAATGCTGTCGGGCACCTATGCGCCCGACAGTCATCCTGTATAAAGCTACCTTAAGTATTCACCTTTAGGCCTCATGTCCACGGGGAAAATCAGATCCGTTGCAGATTCTCAATGGAGAATCTGCAGCGGGTCCCTCCTGCCCCGCGGACATGAGCGCCGAAAATAGCAATTTAAAAGCATTTACCTATCCGTAGCGGGCGGGGACGCTCTGCTCTTCCTCACGGCCGGATCTTCATTTTCGGCCGGCGGATGAATTCCTGACGCCGGCGGCACGTCGCCGGCACGTCGTCGACGTGCCGCGCGCATGCGCCGGGCACATCAGCCGAGCCGAAGCAAGGGAGATGCAGCCGTGAGGAAGAGAAGAGCTTCCCGGCCCGCTGCGGGTGAGTAAATGCTTTAAATTCCTATTTTAGGTCTCCCGCGGATCCGGACGGCTTCCATAGGCTTCAATAGAAGCCCGCGGGAGCCGTCCCCGCGGGAGACCCGCATGAAAATGGAGCATGGTCCAGATTTTTTCATGCTCCATTTTTTTTAAAATCACTTTTATTGACGATCCGCGGGTATTTATGTACCCGCGGGTGGTCAATGCATCCCTATGGGGTGCGGATCCGCGTGCATGTAATCCGCTGCGGATCCTAAATCATATTTTCCCCGTGGACATGAGCCCTTAAGCCCTTCCAAAACCTAGACTTGTATTACTCCAGCTTATCTTAATGATGTTTCACCTCTTGGAAAATGTCTTAATTTACTATAATTTA
Organism: Eleutherodactylus coqui; assembly: GCF_035609145.1. NCBI lineage: Eukaryota > Metazoa > Chordata > Amphibia > Anura > Eleutherodactylidae > Eleutherodactylus > Eleutherodactylus coqui. Next base: position 134,592,997 of record NC_089841.1, read on the forward strand.
GTGTGGTTTTCCTTCATTTCTTCTTTTGTGAACCTGCCTGATGAAGGGGGCCTCTGTGCCCAAAGCTTGCAATTACAAAGGTGAGTCAAAAATCATCCCTAATCCCTAGTTATATTAAAACGTCTGTTGACTGTCCTGTCTTATCAAAGCTTTTCGTTGTAGGTCACTGTCTTGGCAGGTTTGAACGTGTTACGTCAGTTAATTTGTGAATGCGGTGAAAGAAAAAATTGCTACCCCACTTGTCATTTTCATGAAAGAAGGCAAGTGTGTAGTGATTTGTTTTTTGAGTCTGTTGCCCTCTGCTCTTAATCATACATCTACAAACCAATTTACAGCGTCCGGCAGGCCTGCTAGCGACCTTGCAGGACTGGTAAGCTGGGAAAGGGCTTAGCCCTTCATTATTTCCTATGGAGGGGGCGGTCTTCTTGGTGGTGATTCGCTCGCTAGACGCTATGTGAGGAAAGGGGTACCACAGGGTCAGTACCCCTTTCCTCACATAGCATCTAGCAGGCTTCTACAAAGTGGTGCTGTCTGGCGCTTGTAAGATGGCGCCTTGGACCCCCTTTCTATCTCCTTTTTCCTAGCTGTGGGTCTGGCCGGCAGAGTGGACCTCCACATAGCACCGCAGTGTTCACCAGACCATCGCTTCTAAGTGCCGGTCTCCTGTCTCTCAGCTTCCCCTCCAAGATGGGTAACGGACCAGAGGGCATGGCTCTCTGGCTGCAAGTGGCAGCACTGTAAGTGTTGCCCCCTTATATGTACACAAAAAAACAGGCAACCCAAATGGGTCAATTACCTCAATATCTCCATATTTGTCCCAAACAAAACAAGATACTTGGTATTCAGAATGAAAAGCACAGAACCTGCGAGTCAAAACTAAATGCTTAGTGTGGCAATAATGCAATAAATCAAAAGCAATCAGCATTGGGTATACTGCAGTTGGGATGAGTGAACATGGTGTAGCGTTCCGTGAAAAAAAACGCAGCATGCTCTATTTTAGTGTGCATTTGCGCGCCAAAGGCTCCGTAGGCCCCAATTCTGTGGGGAACATACCACGTTGGGAACTAATTAGACTAAATAGCTACTTGACTCAGGGTGAAACTTTCACGGTGCAAAAGCACTGCGCTTACATGAGCATTTTTACGCATACGCCTGTGTGAAGTCACCCTTACACCATAAAAGCCACTTTTCAAATATGTGGGCAGGGCTTCACAGAAGGGGCGTGGCCTCTTATGGCCCAACAGATTTACAATAATGGATAACAGAAGCTGGCACTCATCTACATTGGCTCAGTTTTGATTTTCTGGCACATGTACCGCCAAAGTTGCAGTACTCCAGCACATTTTATATTAAGCCAGGCATATAAATCTGGAGCATTGACTCCTAACTGCTACATTTTTACACATGTTTCTGATAAATGTGGGCATCCTGAAGAAGGCTTTTACGAATACCCATCCTTTACTCCTCTCTGATAGTTTAGTGTGCCCGCGTTAAACAGACCTGGGCCTCCCAATCCCTTGATTTATACCCATCGCTGTGTACAACAGATGCATCCTATGGTGTAGTCATGAAGTTCTTAGGAATTTAAATCACTTTTATCTTCCTCTTTTATGGCACCACTTGTGAATGATGCCCTATTTGCTGTTGTAACTAGAAATTGAAACAGATGGATTGAAATTATTCAATGTTAACTTTTTCAGTGCCAATGAAAAGCTTTAAAGGAAAACTACTGCACAAATAGTCACTTTATAGAAGATTTAGCCCAGTGGAACAAAACTGCAACTACTTAGCACCAAAATATATGATACAGCCTAGGGAAAGACTGATATGCTTTTCAAAGTAACATTTTACATTTTACAGGTCTCATTCGCATCAGCGTTGCAGGTTCTGTTCAAAACTTCTACCGCTGATTCCTACTAAAACTGGATGAAGTAGCGCAGCATGCTGTAAAATGATGGATGGCCGGCTGCAAACCGAATAGAATTTATTATAGTCAATGGGTCCTGTTCAATGGCATGATAAATTTCTTATGTGGATCAGCATGATTACTGCGATACCAAGTTTGTATAGATTTTTTAAATTTTTTACTTCTTTTGCACAATAAAAACACGCTGTCGGCGGCTCCATTGAAAACAATGCTCTGCCAGTCCCCTGCATTCTTTTTCAGGGAAGGGCTTTACATATAAGCCATTCCCTGAAAAAAAACAAAAAAAAACTTACCTCTCCGCCACTACTGTGTTCCCCGCTGGAATGGGGAACACATCTGCTGCATGTGGCAGATGTTTCCTTCACCCCAGCTAGTTAAAAGAATTCCCTGCTGCTACACCTGCCAAATCTGTGGCAGATGCAGCAGAGGAATTCTTCAATTCTCTACCGCAGGTGTCACACATGTCAGCTGCGGTAGAGAATCCTGCTGCCAGCATCCCCGTCAATGGCTTTTCATGGAAGGGCTTCATAAGCCCTTCCCTGAAAATCCATTTAAAATAGTGTTAAAAAAAAAAAAAAATACTCACCTCCCTTCAGCTGCCAGGCTCAGCTGCGTCTTCTCCTGGCTGTCCCTGACTCTGTAGATCTCAGCTATCAGCAGGCGGGGATTTAAAATCCCTGCCTGCTAATAGCTCTGATTGGGATTGGCTGAGCACTTCAGCCAATCCCAGTTAGAGCTACCAACAGGCGGGGATTTTAAAACCTTTCATGCTGATAGCCGAGATCTACAAAGCTAGGGACAGTGGCATAAGTAGCGGCCGAGCCCCAGCAGGTGAGTATTCATTTTTTTTTTGTACAGTATTTTCAAATGGCTTTTCTGGGAGGGGCGTATGAAGCCCTTCCCTGAAAAGCCATTGACAGCTGCCGGGGCTCAGCGGCGACTTCTGTTGCTGTCCCCGGCTCTGAAGATCTCAGCTATCAGCATGCAGGGATTTAAAATTCTTGTCAGCTGGTAGCTCTGATTGGAATTGGCTGAAGCGCTCAGCCAATCCCAATCAGAGCTACCAGCAGGCGGGGATTTTAAATCCCCGCCTACTGATAGCTGAGATCTACAGAGCCGGGGACAGACAGTGGAAGACGCGGCTGAGCCCCAGCAGCCAAAGGGAGGTGAGTATTTATTTATTTATTTTTTTACACTATTTTAAATGGCTTTTTGGGGAAGGGCTTATAAAGCCCTTCCCTGAAAAGGCATTGACGGGGATGCCGGGAGCAGGACTCTCTACCGCAGCTGACATGTCTGACAGCTGCGGTATAGAATTGAAGAATTCCTCTACTGCATCTGCAACAGATGTGGCAGATGTAGCAGCAGGGAATTCTTTTAACTAGCGGGGGTGAAGGAAACATCTGCCGCATGTGGCAGATGTGTTCTTCATGCTCACGGGGGCCACGGCAGCGGGCGAAGGTTAAGCTTTTTTTTTTTTTCCTTACACTAAAATGTTTCTTTTTCAGGGAATGGCTTATATGTAAAGCCCTTCCCTGAAAAAGATTGCAGGGGTGCCAGCAGAGCATTGTTTTCAATGGAGCTGCCGGCAGCAGCCGCGGCTCCATGGACAACAAGCACGCAGCTGTGTTCACGTGTGTTTTTGCTCGTACCTAGGTGCGCACGTATGTACGCACCTAGGTACACACAAAAACACGCTCGTGTGAACCTACCCTCAGATTGTTAGCATTTTTATTTTTCCGGTAACGGAGCAATGTGAGGGCTTGTTTTTTTGTGGGAAGAGCTGTACCTTTTATTGGTACCAGTTTAAGGTACATGTGACTTTCAAATTGCTTTTTATTGCATTTTTATGAAGGCAAACAAAAGAAAAATAACAATTCTGACATTACTTTTTAAACTATTTTTACAGCGTTCCCCATGTGAGATAAATAGCAAAATATTTTCATTATCTAGGTCATTCTAAACATGGTAATACTTATTATGTGCTGCTTTAAAAAAAAAAAAAACTGGTATTTTACCCATTTAAAATGTCTTTTGTGGGCAAAAATGCATATTTTTTAATCTGGATCTTTTTTCTTTCAATTTAAACTGTATTGAATTTTTTTACACAATTTTTTAGTCCCTAAAGGGAACTTGAAGTTTTGATCGTTCAATCGTTAGAGCAATGCACTGCATTATTACATCAGCATGTTAAACTTCACAGGAGGCGGGGCCTAATAGGTGGAGTTTAGAGATGAGCGAACGTGTTCTTAACGAACACTTACGCTCCCGGACACCGGCTTTGCCGAGGACTTCAGTGTCCGCGCGTAAAGCTTCGGGGGGCGCCGGGGGGCGGGGAGAGGCGCGGCGGCGCGGGCGGCAGCAGCGGGGAACAGGGGGGAGCCCTCTCTCTCTCCCTCTCCCCCCCACTCCCCGCCGCACCCCCCCGCGCTGCCATGGCGACCCCCGAACTTTTTTCGCCCGAGCACGGAATTGCTCGCAAAGTTCGGTGTTCGGGCGAAAAGGGGCGGAGCCGATCACGTTCGCTCATCTCTAGTGGAGTTACATGGCAGACATAGAGGCCGTTGGCAGGCTTCTGGCTGCCATGGGAATCCATTGGCACTTTAAGATCGCATAGTGAGGTGCCAATCGTTGGTAGAAGGAATCTTCTCCTTCTGTCATCTGCTTACATGCTGCTGTTGCTATTGATTGTGGCATGTAAGCAGTTAAACTGTAAGCAGTTGCGTCTCGAAAAATATTTTTACATGTAAATTGTTTGGGCCAAATTTTGAATAAATTATTATCTGCTGTCATGTGTTGTAGGAGAAAATTGACACTTGTAAGCCATGTCTAAAATGAATGTCCATCTTTAACCGCTATATTGATTTTAAGGCCCAAATTCTGTGCTGCCTAATTTCTCGATACATCTTTACAGCTTGGAGCTTCGTTCTGATCCAGAGCTACAAATCCCTCCATAGAGGTAAGTGATAAACTTGGGGATGCCTGCAGCAACCACTAGGGGGTGCCTGCTGTATACTGTTTAAACAGTACAATGACCTGAAAATGCAGCAGTGTGGGGTAACTTCTTGGAATTCACTATAGTTATCACTATTGGTAACATACATTATCATTTGAACGTGTGTCTATGCAGGGGATTAGAAGGTCTGTATGGGAAAAACAGAGCTCCAACAACTATATTATGAAATTAACACAGAATTCTGGGCCTATTTTGGTTAAAAAAGCAGAGTATTGTTAGAGGGTGGACATCCACTTTAGGCCATTACTGTCTATTGTTTTTCCATTAATATGCAATTTCTAAAAAAAACTATCAGAACAAATACTAAACTTTTGTAATAAGGAAGGTCACAGATTCATGGCCACACCTACCCATACATCACAAGTGACTTAAGTAATTATATACCGCATATATAGAGTTTATATCAAGAGTAATAACCAACTTGATTAAGGTAAAGAATCTGGGTGGGTATGCTAATTAGTATCTCTCCATCAATTATACTGTGAGAATATATTATGATTAGAATATTTGGGAGTGGCATTATGCAGATGACAGCTCTTGTTCTCATAGTCTATACAACTATTTATAATATAATGGCAACCAATTACATGACACCTATGAAGTAAATGGAAGTCCTCAAGTCATCACATTGATAAGTAAGCAGGTATCAGATGTTGCTAACAAAATTTAAAGCTTATATTAAAGTTTTATAAATCAAGATAACTTCTTTTCCCTACTGGCAATATGGGAAAAGTGGTAGTCTGAGACTGTGCCAACAACTGTAATTAGGTGTCAGCACAAAGTAAAAGGAGTAGACTAGAAAAGCTGTTTATGTCTCCACAAGTGTCTGCCTCCCTGCTCCATTTGAAGTAGCTTATTTATAGCTAAGGACAGTTGCCTTACTATAAATGAGCAGCCTCAGCTATGATATATCCCATTTACCCAGTGCCGTCACTGAATCTAGGGATTTTATATGTATAAATCACATTCTGTATACATACAGATCTGTCCTTCTTTACCTTTCCTCTTAGCTTAACATATTCCAAGATGTATGGCATGAAATAAACAACTTTGAGTAAAAATATGAATCTCATGATACTCTGTCAGAAGATATCTAACCTTTATGTTTCTGTTGTTGCCACCCAGTGGTTGTGATGTGCATCGCGACCTATGAGATGCTTTGCTAGCATGTCATGATATTATATTGATCTTGTCTTGTGAGAAATTGGAGGCTCTAACCAAGTCCTTCGGAAGATAAAGGTGGACAAATCTATATGTATGGGGGTACTGGTGCATCTTGTCTCCACCTGAACTAGGGATGGAGTAATGGGTGTGTCTAGCTGGAGCTACAAGCAATGCCCACAGCTTGTGATTGGCTAACTTAACGCCGGCTGTGCCGGCTTCAGGTCTGTGGCCAGAGGGGACGAGAACTGGCACAGCTGATGGATAACACGTGGCAGTGGACTGGGACACTGACAGCGGTGCCGGCTTCTGGTCTGCGGGCGGACAGGATGAGAGGTGCTAGCACTGATGGTTGGGCGGTCGCGATGAGTGTCAGCAGGGGACTGCAGCAGAGCTTGTCCTTTGCTCCCTGATTCCTCGGTGAAGGTTACATCCATGTATGTCACTGCAGTCAGCGGTCGATGACTATGGAAGCAGCTAAGTTGGGAGTTGGGGGGAAATTGACAGAGCCGTGTTCGGCCTGGGAAACTGTATCGTGGCACAGACAATGACAGAAGCAGTGAGGTCCGGCGGGGAAAGAGCCAGCGGGGTCGGATTCAGTGACAGCAGTACTAGGATACAGCAGCGGAGGTAGCCAATCGCAAGCTGTGAGCATTCCCCTTTACTCTACAAGGACAAACCCATTACTCTACCCATAGTTCCTGTGGAGACAAGATACACTACTACCATGTATGGTCCACAAGAACCTATAGGAATGTCAAAAGTTACACATTTTTTGGTATCCAAATTTATTCTTCTGATATAATCAATCACTATAAAGTGACAGGGAACATATAAGCTATAAATATGACACCGCTTTTTCACCAGTTGCTGTATAGCACATTTTACTAGTTGTTCAGCATGTGACAGTAGAATATGCTTGTACTTGATCGGTATTGAATATTCTGACACCTTCTTTCGACACACAAATTGTTTCACCTCATGCATATCTTTCGCAAGCCATTCACACAAAAAGTGCAGAAAACTAGGCAAGTCTAGTAAAAGAAAGTCAGAAATGCCTGATAAAAGGATGTACATTACAATATGTTATAAATATTTTCTAGTCTCTTCTTTTATTATGTGCCCCATTAGTTCAACTTTAAAGTGAAGTTCTGCCCTGGACCACCATTATTTATTTTTTAAACTTAATAGGTTCAAAATTCTGTGCTGATTAGTATCTTGGGGTGACTTAATTCACAGCGGAATTTCTGTGGAATTTCGGTAGCAGAATACAAGCTGAAATTCTGTAGCAACATACAGTACAATATAAGTGAATGGAATTTTAAAGGGCCACCCCAGTGATCTGCTTTTCATTCGTTATATGGCTATTTCCGCAGTATCAGAAGTGAGATAGTGTTACCTTGATTACCTTGTTACAGTCCAAAAACTTCACAGCAGAAGATAATTATTAGAGATGAGCGAGCACCAAAATGCTCGAGTGCTCGTTACTCGAGTCAAACTTTCAGTGATGCTCGAGTGTTCGTTTCGAGTAACGAACCCCATTGAAGTCAATGGGCGACTCGAGCATTTTTGTATATGACAGGAGCTCCGCTAAGGTTTTCATTTGTGAAAATCTTAGCAAATCACCAAAGTCATGTAAAAAACACAGAAATGGATAGGGCAGGCGAGGAGCAACATGCAGGGCTGCATTTCGGGCTCCGAGGTCTCACTTTTAAACCACAATAGTGGCAAGAGTGAGACCCCCCCCGCACTGTCAGCATAAAGATCGTTCTCCTCTGCCACAGCTGTAACAGCTGTGGCAGAGAAGAACGATGTTAGCCCATTGAATTCAATGGAGCCGGCAATACAGCCGGCTCCATTGAAAGCAATGGGCTGCCGGCGAGCGCGGGATGAATTTTCAGGAAGGGCTTAAAAATATAAGCCCTTACCTGAAAATCATCCTAAAATGTGTAAAAATAAAAAATATATATATACTCACCTTGTCCCGGCAGATGGAGTTCAGCCGCGGCCGGCAGCAGTTCTCCTGAACTGCTCTGAGTAGTATTCAGCAGCCGGGGATTTAAAATCCCCACCTGCTGAATGAGCTGCCTCTGATTGGTCACAGCCTCACCAATCAAAGGCAGCTCTCACTCACACCCATTCATGAATTCATGAATGGGTGAGTGCTGCCTCTGATTGGCTCAGCACAGGGACCAATCAGGGGCAGCTCACACCCATTCATGAATTCATGAATGGGTGAGTGCTGCCTCTGATTGGCTCAGCGCAGGGACCAATCAGAGGCAGCTCTCACTCACACCCATTCATGAATTCATGATTGGTGAGTGAGTGCTGCCTCTGATGGACTCAGCGCAGGGACCAATCAGGGGCAGCTCTCAGTCTCGAGTAACGAGCATCTCAGGCACCCTAATACTCGAACGAGCATCAAGCTCGGACGAGTATGCTCGCTCATCTCTAATAATTATGTTGCAGACTTTCGAATCCACAGCATGTTCTACTTGTTGTAGAAGTGCTGTGGATATTCACTGTGGAATTAATTTATAGCAATGCAATGAGTAAATTCCTTGGTGAAAATCCATACTGAGATCGGTATCAAAAACCCCACACAGATTTTGGTGTGGATTTACTCTGATGTGTGATGATACCCATAATATAAAATACTGCGTATCTGTAACCACCCTTAAAGCCTGTGGGCTCACTGTATACTGTTATACATTGAGCTGCATAATAGGACAGAGTGCAGTTACTCTAGTGGTGGCTGCAGGAGGGCAGGATGTTAATAGGGATTTCCAGGAAAATACTATTAATGATCTATTCTGAGGATAAGTCATCAATAGTTGATTGGCTGTGTGGTTCACCACTCGGGACCCAGGCTCATCAGCTTAATGGTCACCCCCTGCCAGCACCACAATACGCAGCAGTTAGCATGGAAGTAGCTGCTTTGACCACAGTGGGGGGGGGGGGGTCACCCACTGTCAGCACCACAATACACAGGAGTTAAGAGTGGAAGCAGCTGCTCTGACCCCAGTGTAGGGCATCCACTGTCAGCACCACAATACACAGGAGTTAGAGTGGAAGCAGCTGCTCTGACCCCAGTGTAGGGCATCCACTGTCAGCACCACAATACACAGAAGTTTGAGTAGAAGCTGCTGCTCTGACCCTAGTGTAGTGGCTGTCGCTTAAAACTGCAGGCAGGGATCTCATTGCAGCTTGGGGCGTAATCTGGGCGTTACCTGTAGGTGAACCCGGCCAACCCATACTTCCGGTGGAGACATACTACACTGATACCAAAAACCCCTTTAGCTTATTTACAATCTGTCTATGAAGGAGATTCAGAGCTCTATATCAGTAAAACAGAGTTTGCTAACTTTAAAAAGATATTTTTTAAAATTATTCAGCACAGAATTTTGAACCTGAAAATCTTCACTTTAATGTGCTGTAGTTTAAAATCCATATGACTGAACCAAATAAAGATTCCCACGGAGTGTTGTGGCCATAATGTGGATTTAAAAACATGGCTATGTAATTTCATGTGACCTCCATAGGTTACAATTAGTGCCAATAGGACATAATATCCCATTGCCATCTGCCATGATTGCAAACTGTGATAATAACCTCTTACGCAATCACCATGGAGCTCTGGCTGAAGAGATGGAATACAATCTCGCTAATCTCACCACACCCTTCATAATGTGACTAATCTCTACGCTGACAGACATAGTTGTTATTTGCCTGTGTTGCTCTGACCTCACTGCCTCATTAACTTGATTTTTGCAGATCTTCATAATCCTTCTTGTTACTAATCAAAGCACAAGTTCCTTTTAATATCATCAGCATAAATAACAGGTAACTTGTATATCATCCAGAGACAAGTAAAAATAGCAGTCTCTGGAAATTCTCCACATCGGGCGCCTGGATCATTACAGCCATGAATCTGTAATTGCCTGCTTTCAAGTTTTGATGTGTGAAAATGTTCCAACAAAAAAAGAAAAACAAGAGAATAAAACACAAAAAACTAAAACAATGTCATACACTCAGACAACCTTCATCAAATCTGTTCCCTTGCAGACTATTTCTGGTTTACATGTTATGGATACATCATTATGTTAGCGGTGCTTGGCTAGAGATGGTAAACAAGTCGGATAACGTGAAAGCTTGTAATACTGTATAATAAAAGCCCCGTGTCATCTGAGCATCTGCAACAACCTGCAGGCACAGACAATTCCAGCACAAGTTCTTCTAACATGCTGGGTATAAATAAGCTGACAAAGTGTTTGCCTTACACCTCCCTGTAACTTTCTGTTTAATCTACAGTGTTTGGACTAAGTTCACAAGTGTATGTCGCGAAGTTTCTTGAAGTTTCTGTGAGCTGAAAACAAGGGAATCAGCAGCATTCATGGCAAGCGGCCAATATGGAACTATAAATTTTCATCCATAAAAGGACTTTTAAATAGGTCTCCCATAGACTTTATTATAGCTCGATTAGGAAAGTAGACTAGAGAAATCACAGAGGCTCTCCACATTGTCTAAAGAGACACAATTGGGAAGCTAAACCCTTCAAAAGTAAAGCATGAGCATTGCTCAGCCATATTTGTTATCCATCAAATAGGAATTCTAGCATCACAGCATCAGGTTGTGTATCTCCTACAATGTAACAAGTGCCACCAATATAAAAAGTAATGAATCTACATCTTATTTGTTTGTATGGGCAGCTGTCAGTAATCTAGTTGGGAAGTATTAGCTACAGATGTAGCAGTTGTTAACATGGCTTCCACATTGTGATGACTTGATTTACAGCATTGCAGTACTTTGAAATTAAGTTATTATAATGTATTAATCCCTTTAGTGGCACGCCCGGAAAATCTCCTAAAAATCAGTGTTGAAATGTGCTGAAGACTACCTAAACCTGCCACTGAAGGGGTTAAATGTTAACCACTGCGGAATAGGTTGGCACTATACAAATAAAGATTTTATTATTATTAATAAGGTCATGTTAATGTTTGCTATATCTGTACCAAGGAAATGATGATCAACTGAGACATAACTCAAAGAACTATAAAATAAGTAAGAATACTGCATTAGACAAAAACTATTATGTAACTAATATAACTAAGGCCGAATGTACAGGGCCGGGTCGGATTCTGCATGCAGGATCCCGCAACGGAATCTGGCCCCGTGCCCAGCCTGTAAACACTGCAGACCGCTGCAGATCTATATTGCGGATGTGCCGGACGATGTGCCTGAGATTTGAAGTTGCCTTTTAATATACTTCACATGTTCTATGTTGTGTCAATGACTAGAAAAAGGCTCAGCCACAGGTAATTTTGTCTTTCTTTCTTTAATTGTGCGGTGATGAGACCTCATCCTTTGGGCTTATTCACACGTCCGTATATCGGCCGAGTTTTCATGCCCAGACGATATACGATGTCCCTTTTTGCAGGGGAGGAGGCGGGCCGGGAGCAGTGCACTGAGCTCCCGCCCCCTCTCCGCCCATCGCCACTGTTTACAATGGGAGGGGTGGGACGGGGGCAGAGCTAAGTTCGCCCTGTCCCGCACCATCTCATTGCAAATAGTGGTGAAGGGCAGAGAGAGAACGGAGAGTGTACTGCTCCCAGCCTGGCCCGCCTCCTCCCCCTGCAGAAAGGGACACCGTATATCGGCCGGGAGTAAAAACCCGACTGATATACGGGCGCGTGAATAATCCCTTACTGTGATATTACAAATACTTTGGTATTTCATCCTACTGCAGGAACAATCAAACCATCACAAGTTCATGTTTCCTAAAAAAAAAACTACATGAAGTTCTGCAAAAAAAACAGCTCTCACACAACAATGTTGACAGAAAAATAAAAATTGTTATGTTTGTCTGAAGATGGCAGCAGAAAATAATTTTATTTTTTTTCCAAAGAAAGATATTTAACTTTTTGGAAGTAGTACAAAAAAAAGATGTCAGAATTGTGCTTTTTATACCATTTCACTCCACTAAGACTTTTTAAAAATATGGTACATTAAATAGTACCATTGAAAAATAGAACTCGTTCGGCAAAAAAATCCCTCTGACAGCTACATTGATGGCTAAACAAAAGAGTTATGATTTTTTTAAAAGTGGGGAGGAAAAAACAAAAATAAAAAAAAGGGCCGCATCATTGAGGGATTAATATGCAGGAAAAGGGGGGGTTATATAATACGTTTGGCACTTTAACCAAGAATCCTCATTTTGTTTTATGGAATGAACTAAATGTGGTTCTAGTTTGTTTGTTTTTTCAATCACTGTTAGGGCTCGTTCAGACGAGTGCTGTTTTAGCGCACTACAGTAGTGTGAAAAGATTGTGGCTATAGTGCTGTAAAGATTGCGTGAACGGACTACTTCTAGCTATGTGAAGCAGCCCAATTGCACAGCTGCGGACATGGTTGGGTCCTGCGGTGTAATTCCGTCCTGTGTGAAAGGTCCCTCGTTAAAATTTTATGAAGACTACATCTAAGTTGCATATCTTAAACCTAATGACAGCAATTATCGGAGTGGTCACACTACACAAAGTCTATTTTTAAGTCCGACCTTTCTCCTGATGCCTATCTTATTAATAAGATGTTTCCGCGCTCTGCTAAGCCCGGAGGAGGGGGGATCTCACTACTGCTTATGTCTGATGAGTTAAGTGTATATCTCAAAATCGTCTCTTCTGAAATGTTTTGTGAGTAAATATAAAAATGAACAAATGCACTACTCATTTTTAAATTACTGTATTCATCCTATGCACAAAGCATAAGTTTACCTGAACTAACAGTTAACTTCATGACAACTGAGGAGCTCAGTGCAGGAGCGGCATATCCCAACCCCAGGCCAAAAGTGAGATTTCATCTGCAGTATACTCTGTATGAATGTATTCTGTAACTGTTAGTGATTTGGGATATGCAGATTCTACCTTTGTTTGCCTTTATACAGGATGGGCCGTGGAAAAGTACCCGAGCATCACATCCTTAGGTCATTACAAAAAGCTTTTGTCAGCAGAAAGAAGGCTGCTGATGGTTCAGCTGGAAACCTTTGTGATGCAACATCAATCCACATTTCCAAATTGCAGCCTGAAATTATTGAGTTTTAATACCAGTGCTACCCAATGCAGGCGCTTGGCAGACAATGAATCTGAAATGCAAGGATCACCTACAATCGTGTTCGACACTAAATAGTCCAATGGTCATAGCATCAAGCAAATCAAGTTAATGACCTTATGAAATGGATACCTTTCATTTCTCCAGTCTATCATCATTGTTACAGAAATCTTGGTATTTCTGAGAATGAGATTGAAGCAGACAATGATGCAGACACTGGCGTAACTATAGCGGATGCAGGGGATGTGGTTGCACCCGGGCCCAAAAGCCTTAGGGGGCCGATAAGGCCTCTCTTCTCCATATAGGGAACCCAGGTGCTATGAATAAAGCATTATAGTTGGGGGTCCTGTTACAGGTTTTGCATTGGGGCCCGGGAGCTTCAAGTTACGCCTCTGCGTTAAGGAAGGGGTTAAGAGAAGTTGGGAGTCCCCAAGATAAACTTTTGCACCCGGGCCCATGAGCCTTTAGCAATACCCTGGATGCAGAAATAGTTGATGGGTAACAAGATACAATTACTACATGAAAACTTATTTTAAAAAAAACCCTTTATTACATTCTCAGTAGCAGTCTGAGCTGGGATGTGCCATAATTGTACTAAGACCCTCAATTATGGAGAATACTGTTTACAGAATCACTACCTTTACGAGTTAGAGTAAGTGTTGGTTTGCATGGCTTCTATGCAGCCAACAGGTAGGTACTTGTATCAGCTATTGTATAGGCAAAATACAGTCATGTTTTTATGGCATCCTATATTCTACCTATAGGCTTGTGAAGCAACACTGGTAAAATTACTACCCTGTTTTATTATCGTATTACTGCTACTTGTAAAGAAAGTGACCTCAGAAGCACTTATAAAACAGGGTCATGTACTATGAAATTCAAATGATTTTGTAGTTTTCCATTGTGTTAACCCTTTCCAATCCACTGTCTGACCTCTGAAGACATTATGATTTAAGGCTGTACAGCTCCGATGTTGGAAGAAGTCCGTCGGGGTTCTCTTACTGTATATTGCCAGCCTCTCTGCTGTCGGAGCCTATCCAACGAGTCACCTCATACAGTACTGGCTTTAGCCAGCAGATAGTGCCGTTGTATAATGGCAGAAAAATCCTAGGAAAACCAGGATACAAATTGGATTGGAAAGGGTTAATGGAATGGTGATATTTTCATTTTTGTATAGTTTTTCTACCATTGTCACCAATAATTGTGTCAGCAGCTTTAAATAGTGATCATAGCTGGCATTATCTAAAGGACACAGTCAGGGGTCAGCGGCTGCCATCTGTAGTAACAAGTACTTACTGAATCTTCTTGGTAAAGTTCTTGGAAACTATGCCTCCCTCCTTCTGCTGTTCTTCATGATTCCCTAAGGTTAAAAAAGACAGTGAACAAAATAAAATGGAAATCCTTACATCTATACATGCAGTATAATCATTCATAACCCAACTGCCCCATTAGAAAAATACATGCAATATAAAAGCTTACACAATGCAAAAATTACACACATTACGATTAGAGATGAGCGAACACGTTCGGCTCCGCCCCTTTTTCGCCCGAACACCGAACTTTGCGAACACTTCAGTGTTCGGGCGAAAAAGTTCGGGGGCCGCCGTGGCAGCGCGGGGGGGTGCGGCGGGGAGTGGGGGGGAGAGGGAGAGAGAGAGGGCTCCCCCCTGTTCCCCGCTACTGCCGCCCGCGCCGCCGCGCATCTCCCCGCCCCCCGGCGGCACCCGGACACTTACGCGCGAACACTGCAGTGTTCGGCAAAGCCGGTGTCCGGGTGCGGATGTGTCCGTAACGGACACGTTCGCTCATCCCTAATTACGATATAAATAATGTATAACATCAAAAGAGATTAAAAATGAGTGCCCAGTAAATCAGACATTACATATGTCAATACCATATCTGAGAGAGTTATTTTGATTGAAAATGCAATGACATGACTTGATCGAACTATTGACAATATTAAATATATAACTCTAATGTATGTCCAAATCAGCGCTGGCTTAATGGATTTGGTGAGTGCACGCAATGTTAATAGCAATATATTATATATGGATTGATCAATACTTTTCAGACTCACAGGATTTTAATGCATGGGTTGCACTTTCAGTGCATTCATAAGTATTGCACATTTGAATTAAATATATGGTGCCTCTTGTTAACTATCTGTTTGCTGCTCCATAAATATACAGTGCAGGGCAGGAAAAGGTTAAAGTGTAGTAAGTCATTGACGAGGCTGGAGAATCTATACCAGAGATAAAACGTAGGATAGCATTGGGGTGAAGCGCAATGCTAAATCTGGACAAAATCTGGAAAAGTAGGGATATCAGCATAGTAACTAAACACAGGATAGTGCAAACCATCATTTTCCCCATAGCCATGTATGGATGTGAAAGCTGGACTGCGAAAAAAGCGGATTGGAGGATTGATGCATTGGAGCTGTGGTGCTGGTGAAAGCTGCTGCGTATGCCCTAGATGGTGAGAGTAACAAACAGAGAAGTCCTGAATTGTATAACATCCAATATATAATTGGAGGGTAAGATGGTATTATTGTGTCTTGACACCACCAGGAAGTCCTGGTGGAGTCAAGATTGACAGGGGGTAACACCCCCTGTACCTGATTGGCTGCACAGTAGGCTGCCAAATAGGTCTTGGAAAGCCACTACAAGTTGTGGGAAAATACTTCCAGCGGCCTGTGGTGCTAACGCACTGCCTGCACACCGAGGCACAAGGCCCTACCCGGCTGACTGTAGTAGCACAGAGGCAAAAGACTGTAGAAGCGAATTGGCCAGAGGCGCCATCGGCGATTTATAAGAGGTACCCCCATCGGATGTCAGTTTGACATTGCGGCGGCTGCAGGGAGGCGAGGCGACCCGGGGAAAAAACACTGCTATGCGTCTGCCAGAGTGAAGGAGCGGACACCGTCCGCATTCCACCTCCACCTCATGCACCTTTCCCGACGTTGGAGCAGAAGTGCTCATGGCCACAGCTGTCACCGTTGGAGCGACCGCAACAGATCTGACAGTGCCGGAGCACAACCGCTGAGGGTGGCAGCAGTGAGTAGGGGAGCGGCAGACACCGAGCTGAGAGTGCAGGCAGACCAGTAGCGGTGAGGACGGCACCTGTAAGCTGGGGAACTTAGGGTGAGGGTAAGTTTATTTTTTAGCCTTAGATTATTGCTTGTTAATGCTGCCATGGTACATCGGTAATATGGCAGCATTTACATCTCATAATGTAAGACTAACCAGACATTTTACCCTGAGTGTTCAGCTGCAGAGAACGCAGACATGTAGGCACACTGTGCTACCAGGACCTGCCATCTTGACCCTATCGGGAGCTAGTGGTCTGAAAGCGGCGTGCCTCCTGTCAAACCCCTAGCTTCCGGTGGCGTTAAGGTACACTAATACTGGGTAAGATGATCGGACTCAGGTTCACGTATTTTGGCCATGTTGTCAGAACCGGCAACTCTCGGGGCCGCCGTGCCCGCACCACCGGTCCGGCCACCCGGGGTACAGGAGCACGGCGCAGAGGTACCCCGGTTCTTGTGATCTCCCCGGGCCGCTGTAAGACTGGTCGCCGCCGGGTTGCTAGGGAGGCAGCTGGTGCTTCTAGTCGCTTGACTACCAGGCTGGCTTCCCTGGTAACTGTCTGTGCAGTGAGACTGGGGGCGTGCCCCCAGCACCGCCCTGATTAGCCCTGCTGCTGTCAGGCTCCCCGCCCCAATCAGCTTCTGGGGCGGGAGCGCTGACAGCATTTAAATAGGTGTGTTTTCCTCTCAGGCCTTGCCAGTGTTAGTTTGGTCTTCCAGCTGCACCCGCGTATTCTTTTGACTCCTGTTTGTGACCCCGGCTTTCTTGACCTCTGCTTTTGGACCTTGACTACGTTTTTGCCTGACCCCCCTGTACTGCGTACCCTCCTGTTGCCGACCCGGATTGTCTGACCGTTCTACCGTTGTTTGTCTTCAGTGTCTGTTTGTCTTCCCGTGTCCCGCTTCCCTAGTGAGGGTAGGGACCGCCGCCCAGTTGTCGCCCTGGGGGTTAGCCCAGGGGGGCAAGTAGGCAGGGACAGGGGTTGCGGGATATATCAGGGACCCCCATATCCCGGACACTGTCCTGACAGTAACACTGGCCGAAGGTAGGTCAGACTCGTGCATCCGCCCGGCTACTTTGAATCCCTCGATGGAGGCCGTGGCTGCGTTAGCGAACCAGGTCCAGGTCCTTACTAACCTGGTCCAGGACCTAACCGCCCGCATGCAGCTACAGGAACAAGTGGCGGCTGCAGGTCCCATGCAGCCCCCTTCCGCTCCCGGGACTATGTCAGAACCCCGAGCCACGCTGCCGGACTGCTTCTCTGGAGAGAGAGGTCAGTTCTTTGCATTTAGAGAGAGCTGCAAGCTCTACTTTGATCTCCGACCCCACTCCTCTGGTACTGAATATCAGAAAGTGGGAATTGTAATTACCCGCCTGAGGGGGGACCCCCAAGATTGGGCTTTCTCGCTACCAGCAGGCTCTCCAGCCCGACTATCCCTTGACGCCTTTTTTTCCGCCCTGGGTCAAATTTATGACGAACCCGACCGGGCGGGCTACGCAGTCTCCAAACTTCTGGCCCTGCGCCAGGGTTGTAAAATGGCGGAGGACTACTGTTCCCAATTCCGTCAACATTGTACGGAATCCGGGTGGAACGATGCCGCCCTAAAAGACTTATTTTTGACCGGTCTGTCTGAGGGTCTCAAGGACCTACTTGTGGCCCACCCAGAGCCTAGAACCCTGGAGCAAGCCATGACGCTTGCTATTCGGGCCGACCGACGTTTGAGGGGCCGACACGCCGCTCGGGCCACTCCACTCCCCACGCCCACTTCTTCTACTGACCTGACTCTCTCACTTCCCACCACCGAGCCCATGGAACTGGGAGCCATGAACCCCAAGCAGCGACGGGAATATCGCCTGAAGAAGAATCTTTGCTTCTACTGTGGGGAGCCGGGTCACCGCATTGCCACCTGCACTAAGAAGCCACGGCAGGAAAACTCCCGCTCCTAGGCAGTTGTCGGGAGGACTGTCTAGGAGCTAAGGTACTCCCTGTGTTATCCAAAATGTTATTGCCTTGCACCCTAGAATTTCATGCTTTCCACCGTACTGGGCAAGCCTTTGTTGATTCTGGGGCTGCGGCGAATTTCGTTAACTTTAATTTCGTTGCTCAACTGTCCGGGGTTTTTTTACGTTTAGAGACCCCGATTCTGGTTTCAGGAGTGGACTCCACCCCATTGCAAGCAGGGGTGGTTCATCTGGTTACCCCTGAAGTAAGGTTTACGATAGGAGCCTTACACGTGGAAACCTGCACCTTTCTAGTGATGAGAGATTTGTCTGTGGACGTCGTCCTAGGCCTCCCCTGGCTCCGGGAGCACAACCCGGTAGTAAATTGGGACACGTTGGAACTGGTAAAGTGGGGTCCCCGCTGTGCCAACCACCTTTGTGCGGTGAAGGTGGGAATCTCCACCTGCGAGGGGACCCCCCTACCAGATTACCTCTCCGAGTTTTCTGACGTGTTCTCCAAACAATTATCTGAAGCTCTGCCCCCTCATAGGGAATGGGACTGTAAAATAGACTTGATTCCTGGGGCCAAACTTCCTAAGGGCCGCATTTATAACGTTACGGTTCCTGAGAGAGAATCCATGAGGGACTATATCCAGGACAGCCTGGCCAAGGGGCACATCCGGCCCTCAGAATCCCCGGTGGGTGCCGGGTTTTTCTTCGTTGAGAAGAAGGATGGGGGCCTCCGGCCCTGTATTGACTATAGAGAGCTAAACAAAATCACAGTACGAAACCAGTATGCCCTTCCACTCATTCCTGACCTCCTCAACCAGGTCGCTGGTGCCCGATGGTTTTCTAAACTTGATCTCAGGGGAGCATACAACCTCATCCGCATTCGGGAGGGGGATGAGTGGAAAACCGCCTTCAATACGCCCCTCGGGCATTTTGAATACCTAGTTATGCCTTTTGGATTGTGTAACGCCCCCGCCATTTTTCAGGGGTACATGAACTCAGTGTTTCAGGATATCATGGGGGTGTTCGTGGTTGTATATCTAGACGACATTTTGATTTTTTCCTCCGACTTGCCAAGTCACCATACTCACGTTCAGACTGTACTAGCTCGACTCAGACATAACAAGCTGTTTGCTAAACTCGAGAAATGTGTGTTCGGGGTACAAAAGATATCATTTTTGGGGTATATCATCACGCCATGCGACTTCCAGATGGATCCTGAAAAGGTGAAAGCCATCACGGAGTGGGCCCAGCCAGGGTCATTGAAAGCCCTTCAACGCTTCCTCGGCTTCGCCAACTACTATCGCAAATTCATCAAAGACTTCTCCGTGGTGGCTAAACCTCTAACGGACCTCACCAGAAAGGGGGCAGATGTGAGGACCTGGTCTTCTGAGGCTCTGAGGGCCTTCGATACCCTAAAGGCGGCGTTCTCTTCTGCACCTGTCCTAGTACAACCAGATCTGTCCAGCCCTTTTTTGGTGGAAGTAGATGCCTCTGAGTTTGGTGTGGGAGCGGTACTGTCCCAAGGTCCCTCCACTCTCACCAACCTCAGACCATGTGCCTATTTTTCTAGGAAGTTTTCTTCCACCGAACGGAACTATGATATAGGCAACCGGGAATTGCTGGCGATTAAGTGGGCTTTCGAAGAGTGGAGACATTTTTTGGAAGGTGCCCATCACCAGATCACGGTACTCACAGACCATAAAAACCTCACCTATCTAGATTCCGCTAAGAGGTTAAATGCTCGGCAAGCCCGCTGGGCCTTGTTCTTCTCTCGGTTCAATTTTGTTGTTACCTATAGACCCGGTTCTAAGAATGTCAAGGCTGATGCCCTGTCTAGGAGCTTTGGTTCTCCGGAACCTGCCGAGCCGGAGCCTGAGAGCATTCTCTCCCCTGGGGTGGTCCTCGCTGCTGTCTCCTCCGACCTTTCACCTCTCATTCACGCCGCTCAACAATCTGCTCCTGAAGCCCTTCCGGAAGGCAAATTATTTGTCCCATTGTCACTGAGATTGAAAGTGTTAGAGGAGACACACGCTTCTGTCCTAGCTGGACACCCCGGCATCAGGGGTACGCTGGAGTTAGTATCCAGACTCTATTGGTGGCCACACATGGCCAAGGAGGTACGGGTATTTGTGTCCGCGTGCCCGGTTTGCGCAAGGGGGAAGAATCTCAGGAGACGTCCTGAGGGTCCTCTTCTTCCCTTGCCCATTCCGTCCAGGCCATGGTCCCATTTGTCCATGGATTTTATTACTGATCTGCCATCCTCGCTGGGGAATACGGTCATCTGGGTAATAGTAGACCGTTTCTCTAAAATGTCACATTTTGTTCCGCTTTGCAAGTTGCCTAACGCCAAACTTCTGTCTGAAATGTTCATCAAGGAGATTGTTCGGT
Source organism: Eleutherodactylus coqui (assembly GCF_035609145.1). Taxonomy (NCBI): domain Eukaryota; kingdom Metazoa; phylum Chordata; class Amphibia; order Anura; family Eleutherodactylidae; genus Eleutherodactylus; species Eleutherodactylus coqui. The sequence goes on from NC_089841.1 coordinate 134,613,629, forward strand.
TACATGGGATCCCCGAGGACATTGTGTCAGATAGAGGGGTTCAGTTCGTCGCTCGCTTCTGGCGAGCCTTCTGTAAAAATCTAAACGTAAATTTGTCCTTCTCCTCCGCTTTCCATCCCGAGAGTAACGGACAAACGGAACGAATGAACCAAGAACTTATCCAGTATCTGCGACTGTTTGTCTCTGATAACCAGTATCAGTGGGCCAACTACTTACCTCTCGCCGAATTTGCGATCAACAACCATGTTAACTCGTCGACCCAATTGTCACCTTTTTTTTGTAACTATGGGTTTCATCCCCGGTTCTCGCTTTCCACTCCTGTGGTCTCGAACAATCCGGCCGCCGACATATCCTCTGAGGAACTGTGCACAGTTTGGGCCCAGGTTCGTAAGAACCTTCAGGGTTCCCAAGAGAAACTGCGTAAATACGCAAATAAAAGATGTACCATCTCTGCACCTTTTGTAGTCGGGGAGCAAGTTTTGTTGTCTTCCAAGAATCTGAGACTCAAGGTTCCCTCCCTGAAACTTGCTCCTCGGTTCATTGGCCCATTTACTGTTTCTCAGGTCATCAACCCGGTGTCATATAAGTTGGCACTTCCTGACCCCTGGAAGGTCCACAAGGTTTTTCACAAAAGCTTACTTAAGAAGTATGTGACTCCAGTTCTACCCACCCAGAACCCGCCTCCTCCTTCTCTGGTACAGGGGGAACTGGAGTATGAAGTAGAAAGGCTGGTGGATGCCCGACGGGTTAGAGGTGTGCTGCAGTACCTGGTCCACTGGAGAGGATTTGGCCCTGAGGATAGGACGTGGGTCCCTGCCAGGGACGTTCATGCGCCACGCCTAGTCCAGGCATTCCACAGGGCTTTCCCGCTTAAGCCCGCACCTGGCCATGGGGGTCCGGTGTCCCCCCGTAGAAGGGGGGGTACTGTCAGAACCAGCAACTCTCGGGGCCGCCGTGCCCGCACCACCGGTCCGGCCACCCGGGTTACAGGAGTGCGGCGTAGGGGAGCCCCGGTTCTTGTGATCTCCCCGGGCCGCTGTCAGACTGGTCGCCGCCGGGTTGCTAGGGAGGCAGCAGGTGCTTCTCTAGGCACTTGACTACCAGGCTGGCTTCCCTAGTAACTGTCTGTGCTGCAGACTGGGGGTGTGTCCCCAGCACCTCCCTGATTAGCCCTGCTGCTGTCAGGCTCCCCGCCCCTATCGGCTTCTGGGGCGGGAGCGCTGACAGCATTTAAAAAGGTGTGTTTTCCTTTCAGCCCTTGCCAGTGTTAGTTTGGTCTTCCAGCTGCACCCGCGTATTCTTTTGACTCCTGTTTGTGACCCCGGCTTTCCTGACCTCTGCTTTTGGACCTTGACTACGTTTTTGCCTGACCCCCCTGTACTGCGTACCCTCCTGTTGCCGACCCGGATTGTCTGACCATTCTACCGTTGTTTGTCTTCAGTGTCTGTTTGTCTTCCCGTGTCCCGCTTCCCTAGTGAGGGTAGGGACCGCCGCCCAGTTGTCGCCCTGGGGGTTAGCCCAGGGGGGCAAGTAGGCAGGGACAGGGGTTGCGGGATATCTCAGGGACCCCCATATCCCGGACACTGTCCTGACACGTGGCTGAGGATGTAATGATATCAAAATCCATAGAGGAGCTTTAGAGGGGACTAGATGTCTTTCTAGAGTGGAAGGATATTACAGGTTATAGACATTAGGGGTTGTTGATCTGAAACGTTGGATCCAGTTATTACTCTGACTGCCATTATGGAGTCAGGAAGGAATTGTTTTCCTCCAAATGAGCTAAATTGGCTTGTTAGTTTTTTTTTTGCCTTCCTCTGGACCAACAAGGGGGGGTTAAGACAGGCTAAACCAGATGGACATTATCTCTCTTCAGCCTAACATACTATGTTACTATATTCTAGGATTATTTCACTTATTTGCTCTGACTACCATAAGGCCAGTGTCACATGGGCATAAACACATGTCCGCGCACATTTACAAGGTGTAGTTTTGAAATGGACGTTGGTTTTTGCACACCTGCGTGTTTTACTGTACTTTTTGGGTGCTCCCATTCATTGAAATGGGCAATTAAGTTAATTAGTTCAATATGTGCTACTTTCCTGCAGAAATACATTCTGCCCTGTTTGCTTTCCAATTTTTGGAGCAGAAAAAAAGCGCAGCTTGCAGTCCTTTTTTCCATTCAAAAACCAAATGGAAAGCGCCTTCCGCTTTTTTTTTGCATTAAAGTCTATGACAGATCCGTTTTGAACGGATTCATTTTTTAGCAGACACCTGCAGACAGTGATGGAAAACATGTATCAGGTGACCAGAGGAGGAAGGAGAAGCCCAGTGTGCAGAGCACATTGTGTGCTGGCCGGGAGGAAGAGATCTGGAGGAACTTTTACATTGAGGCTAAAAGCTGCACAGAGCTAATACTTCTCACAGCTAAGGATTTGCTATAATTCTATCCAGTCTGCACAGTCCTCTGTAAGCACAATACATCGGAGGAACAAGTCTGATAGTTTATTGCAATGAGTCATTGTAAGGCCTCATGCAAACACTGTAGCGGGGCTCTGCAGTGTCTGGGTCCTCTACTGTACTTCTGAATGCCTCTTAATTCACAGAGGCTTTTTCGTACTAAGCCTACAGAAATAAAAATTGCCGTGTGCCATGCGTCATCTGATACTGTATGTTTGGAGATCTGTACTGTACATTTGACAACTGCTAAAGCCTAAACAGCAGCACATGGAGACTGTGTGGCTCCATACTAGGGGCTTTAGTATAATTGGGTCCAAGCTATTTAGAGATTATCTAGGCTTGATACAAGTGTAGCAAAAGCTCAAGTCACGTTATAGGTCTATGGCCGCCAACTCTCCTCACCTTCCTCCTCCAGCAGCCACAGCTTCCACTCCCTTGCTCCTGTCACTCAAGCAGATACCGTGTCCTCCTTCATCCAGCATCAGCTGTCTCTATTGCCCGAAGAGTGAGCATGTGCACTTGGCCGCCTCCTAAAGGCCCAGTCCAAGCATTCAGATTTCCATTCCTGCAGACAATCCTGATAGGTCTTCCCATCTTTATAAGGAACCTGTCAATGGCTAAAGCAGCATGGAAATAATAGATGCTGCCCAATGGTCGCGCTACTATTGGTTAACTGGCCTAAAATCTGGTGACAGGTGCTCTTTAAGGTCACTTCTCCCACCTAAGGATGCCTGAGCAATCAGTTTACTAGTGTGTAAAGATGTTATAGCATTTCTGTCTCTTCTTCTGGTTTTTTCACTCCTGCATGTCTGCTTGGTTTCCAACTTTTCCTCTACCGATTTTGACTTATTTACTACTGTACAACTATTCTGTATCCTTGGCCTGATTCATCGTGATTAGAGATGAGCGAACGTGATCGGCTCCGCCCCTTTTCGCCCGAACACCGAACTTTGTGAGCAATTCCGTGCTCGGGCGAAAAAAGTTCGGGGGTCGCCGTGGCAGCGCGGGGGGGGGGGTGCGGCGGGGAGTGGGGGGGGAGAGGGAGAGAGAGAGGGCTCCCCCCTGTTCCCCGCTGCTGCCGCCCGCGCCGCCGCGCCTCTCCCCACCCCCCGGCGCCCCCCGAAGCTTTACGCGCGGACACTGAAGTCCTCGGCAAAGCCGGTGTCCGGGAGCGTAAGTGTTCGTTAAGAACACGTTCGCTCATCTCTAATCGTGATAAAAAACTTCACCAGTACTGACCTCAGCTCGATTCTTCAACTACATCTCTGTCTAAGCCCTCTGGTACCATGTTATGGAAAACCTGATCACGTTGAATCATCTGCCTCTAAACTGAGATTATTTCTAGGCTAGCAGTCTGTGGTTTCAGCAGTGAAGAACAGATCCCCATTGGTGGGGTGAAATTTAGCACTAAGTCGAATGAATAAGGCTGGTGTTACCAGGCGTAAGTGCATTTGCGTCACATATTTGAGCGATGGGCATTATGCATTTGTGCGCATGTGCATGTTTTAATGCACTTTTTGTGTGCATGAAAAAACCCGCAAGCATGCTCCCGATCATTGAAATGGGTATTTATGTTAATTAGTTCAATATGTGCAGGAAATTAGAGCATGCTACATATGTTTTGCGCAAAATGAAATGTACACGCAAAATACGCTTATGTGAACAAACCCATTGAAACCAATGGGTTCTATTGACTGCTTATTCTGCACACAAATTTTGACTGCGCAAAATGCTGCACAAATACGTTTGTATAAATCTGGCTCTAAGGCCTTATTCACAGGAGCGTATTTACGCAGGTATTTAGCAGCATGAAAAAAATCACCCAAAAACTGCGACCATCCGAAGCATTGGATTTCAATTCAGATGAACGATTTTGGGGTGCGTAAAAAAATCACACTGAGAAAAATAGCACAAATGCGACCGTTTTTGGTTGACAGTTTTGAAAGCAGGTCTTGCCCTATCTTTTGACGAGATACGCAGAAAGCTCCCATAGACTTCAATGGAAATAGACTTCATGAAAAAATTTATGTGATTATGGTATGTATGGACAAACGTAAAAATGCATATGGCCGTGTGAAGGAGGCCTAAAGGTGCAGTGGATCCACATCTGCTGAAGTGACAATCACTTGTGAGAAGTATTTGCTTCACTCTCCCTATAGCATGTGCTTCCATTCACTGTCTGCAAACAGAGATAATATGGAAGTGATGAGGAATTGGAATAAAGTATATTAAAAAGTTGCTGAATAGAGCAGGGGGGAGCGGGGTGGGGGGGGGGGGGGGAGGGGAAGAGAGAAATCTCCCCTCCGTTCCTCCCCGCTCTCTCCCGCTACTCCCCACCCGCCGGCTCGCTCATCTCTATTGCTGAACTTTTCATTTTACATGTCATGTGCGGCTATATAAATAATGATATAAATCCTGTTTTACAGGGAAATTTTGATTTGTACATATTAAAACTAATCGGCATTTGTCCTGTAGAGGGTGCCCATCTGCCTGACCTTATAGCATATTCAGGGACAGATATGTTAAATAAGTTATTAGCTTTTTTGTAAGGCATAAATCATTTTATGTTAATACTTGGTACTTTAGAGCCAGCAATTAAATTTTTGAGTACATGCAATCACTGCTGGAAATCATCTGTTATTTTCTGACGCCCTTTTGAACCTTATTTCTTTAATTGGATTAAAAAAATAGCAAGTATGAGTCAATGATATGGCAATAAGTGATTTACATTTGTTAATGCATATTAATTATAAGAATGAACCGAGTTGTTATTCGATGCTCTCTCTTGACCCTCCCTATCAGCTGCTCCTTAATCTATTCTCATGCACATGCAGCTGTTACTGAAGATGTCAGAAGGGTCATTTGCGGCTCTGAAGATATTCACTCTCCTTGTCTGTATGTACTGTGCTAAATTAGTAACAGATATGGCTGCCAGAGGGCTCTCTAATGATGTTTCAGGGAGAAAGGGTCCCTCTTAGTAATCAGGAGGCACCTAACAGACTTTTGGAAAAGTAGTGGGCATGCCACTTATAGTGCTGTTGAACCAGGGCTGAGGAGCAACCTAAGGGACCTTTCATGCGGGGTGGGATTTGCCTTTTCTGAATTTCGCACCAAAATCTGCACTGCTAACTGTGGATTTTGAGGTGGCATTGACGGCAGAATTCAGCTATTTTCAATTACGCACCAAAATCCAAACTTTAAAAGTGCGAATTGTGGGGCTGAATATTGCACAGGAGGGCATATTCCTGGGAGTTCTGCCACCCCATCTGAGAAAAAAAGAGTAGGTACACGTAATAGACTTGAGTTTTGCTAATGTAATAAATTATGGCTTTAGGCCAAATAGAGACGGACAAAGTTGATGTTTAGTAAGTGGCTAGATGGCAAGGTGTTATTTTTAAAGATGAGCGAGCATACTCGCTAAGGCAAACTACTTGAGCGAGTAGTGCCTTATGCGAGTACCTGCCCACTCGTCTCTAAAGATTCGGGTGCTGGCGGGGAGCGGCGGGGGAGAGCGGGGAGGAATGGGGGGGGGGAGATCTCTCTCTCACTCTCTCCCCCCTGCTCCTCCGTGCTCACTCCTGCAACTCACCGCTCTCCCCCGCCGGCACCCGAATCTTTAGAGACGAGCGAGCAGGTACTCGCATAAGGTACTTTTCGCTCGAGTAGTTTGCCTTAGCGAGTACGCTCGCTCATCTCTAGTTATTTTGTGTATGGGTGAATTGTACAGTACGAAATACTGTGAACTGTTGCTGAGATTTATAAAAATGGCAGGTGCCAGACTTTAAAGAAATTCTGGACAGTATCCAGGGGTTTCACATCCAAGGAATGTGACAGCTGCAGAAGGGGATAGCAATCCTCTCCCATTGCTTCCAATGGGGCCGCACTATTTATGTGCGATTTTAGCTTGAGTCACGCATTTCTTACACGTGCGTCATGCAATTTTTTTCAGCGTGTCTATTAATGCTCTAAAAAAACACTCGTGTGACCAAGGCCTACAATTGTATTGTTCTTCAGATGTCTAGCAGGTACGCTATCATTTCACATTGTAGTAATTTTGGAACAGAACTAAATAGAAAGATTTTTCTTAAATATGGAACCGTCATCTATGTTGAGAAAAATACAAAACTTTTCTGTATGAGTAAGACAACAGAGATGGCAAACACTATTTTTTTTTTTTGCTTAAATATCACTTTTAGACTTTTTTATTAATTGCTTTTAGGTTGTTTAGTAGAGATGAGCGAGCGTACTCGTCCGAGCTTGATACTCGTTCGAGTATTAGGGTACTCGAGATGCTCGTTACTCGAGAAGAGCACCACGCGGTGTTCGAGTCACTTTCATTTTCTTCCCAGAAAAGTTTGCGCCGTTTTCTGGCCAATAGAAAGACATGGAAGGCATTACAACTTCCTCCTGTGAAGTTCCAGCCCTATCCCACCCCCCTGCAGTGAGTGGCTGGGGAGATCAGGTGCCACCCGAGTATATAAACTGGGGCCGCCCGCGGCTCGCCACAGATGCACGCTGAGAGACATTAGGGAAAGTGCCGTCTTGCTGTAGCTGCTATAGGGAGAGTGTTAGGCTGTTATATTCGTCTTCAAGAACCCCAACGGTCCTTCTTAGGGCCACATCTGACCGTGTGCAGTACTGTTGAGGCTGCTTTTAGCAGCTTTGCAAATTTTTTTTTTTGTATATCGGGCATGCAGACCATAGCGTCCTCAGTCTGCAGTCATTTTACTGAGTATAGGGGCAGTACTGGTGAGGCAGGGACAGTGGTACAGGGAAAGAGGTATACTGGCTATATAGGCAGTGGGCTTTTTCAAAAAAATTGGAAAAAAAAATCTTTGGCCTGCCTGTGACCGTGTTCAGTTTACTGCGTGTCTGCTGAGGGTAGTAGTCACTCACTTATTACTCAGCTAGGTGTTACTGCAGCCTTGCGCATAATTTTGTTCTGGCTGCACTGTGCTTTCAATAACCAGTCATCCTCCAACAGGGAAATCCATATGTAGGCTATATAGGCAGTGGGCTTTTTCCTCAAAATTGGGAAAAAATACTATATTTGGGCTGCCTGTGACCGTCTTCAGTTTACTGCGTGTCTGCTGGGGGTAGTAGTCGCTAATTAATACCCAGCCTTGCGCATAATTTTGTTCTGGCTGCACTGTGCTTTCAATAGCCACAGTCATCCTCCAATAGGGAAATCCATATGCAGGCTATATAGGCAATGGGCTTTTCCCCAAAAATTGGGAAAAAATACTATATTTGGGCTGCCTGTGACCGTCTTCAGTTTACTGCGTGTCTGCTGGGGGTAGTAGTCGCTAATTAATACCCAGCCTTGCACATAATTTTGTTCTGGCTGCATTGTGCTTTCAATAACCACAGTCATCCTCCAACAGGGAAATCCATATACAGGCTATATAGGCAGTGGGCTTTTCCCCCAAAATTGGGAAAAAATACTATATTTGGGCTGCCTGTGACCGTCTTCAGTTTACTGCGTGTCTGCTGGGGGTAGTAGTCGCTCATTAATATCCAGCTAAGCGTTACAGCAGGCTTGCGCATAATTGTTTCCTGGCTCTGCTGTGTCCGTTACATGATCGCCGTCATCCCGCCAGAGGGAAAGAGTATACAATATATACGCTGCATACGGTGTCTGTCTGGTTTTTCACCTCACCATTTTAAAAAATTGAAGCAAAATACTTAAGGCCTACCACTGGCCTTAAGGCCGGTGGGTTCCAGGGAGCCACCCATGCTTTGGGTCCACAGGGACTTCACATAGGGGATTTGTACCTGCCTGTGTCTATGTATTAAAAACCCCGGTCAGACTGGGGCATGCAGTGTGGGCCGAAGCCCACCTGTATTTAATCTGACAATGCAATGGGATTTATTTATGTAACGCCGGTGGCTTCCTGGGACTCACCCATGCTGTCGGTCCACACGGAGTTGTACCTGCCTGTATCTACTTATAAAGAACCCCAGTCTGACTGGGGCATGCAGTGTGGGCCGAAGCCCACCTGTATTTAATCTGACGTTAGCTCTACTATCCGGGGCACTGCATTGGGACAAACTACAAGAGCAATACAGCGCTAATGAGACGTGCACAGCTACGCTAGCATTGGAGTCCACTGTAGGCACGCGATTGCTGAGGGTTTGTGCAGAGGCCTATGTCCTGGGTGCAGTGAAAGTCCGCTTCCAGCGTAGGATTGCTGAATCTGTGGGCCGAGGCCTATGCCGTGGGCGCGGTGCAAGTCTGCCATGTTTGGCCGCTCAGATCAATTTTTTGTTCATGTTTTGGGTTTCCTAGGACCCACCTATGCTGCTGGTGCAAACTTAGTTCCGATTGCGGTGTTTGACCTGTCTGGCACAAAGGCACTGACTGACTTGGGTAGGGGGCAGAGCGCTGACGGCTTTCCCCTTGCAGTGTGGATTGAGCTATGCGACACCTTGACAGAATGAATACTGTGTGGCACATGGATTCCCCATTGCTATGCCCACGTTTGCAGCTCCTGACGGAGGTGGCACAGGATTGGAGTTCTCATTGCTTCTGTACAGCATTGTGGGCTATCGCCCCGCCCCTTTTAAAGAGGGCCGCTGCCTGGCCCTGCCAACCCTCTGCAGAGTGTGCCTCCGGTTCCTCCTCATGGCAGACGCACTTATAAATAGACATGAGGGTGGTGTGGCTATGAGGCCAGCGTGTGGCATGAGGGCAGCTGAAGGCTGCACAGGGACACTTTGGTGTGCGCTGCGGACGCAGGGTTGTGCGAGGGGGGGGGGGGGGGTTGGGCAGCATGTAACCCAGGAGAAGTGGCAGCGGAGTTTCATGCAGGCAGTGATTGTGCTTTGTTGGAGGTAGTGTGGTGCTTAGCTAAGGTATGCATTGCTAATGAGGGTTTTTCAGAAGTAAAAATTGTTGGGGGGGGGCCCACTCTTGCCGCTATTGTGGCTTAATAGTGGGACCTGGGAACTTGAGATGCAGCCCAACATGTAGCCCCTCGCCTGCCCTATCCGTTTCTGTGTCGTTCCCATCACTTTCTTGAATTTCCCAGATTTTCACAAATGAAAACCTTAGCGAGCATCGGCGATATACAAAAATGCTCGAGTCGCCCATTGACTTTAATGGGGTTCGTTACTCGAAACGAACCATCGAGCATCGCGGGAAGTTCAGCTCGAGTAACGAGCACCCGAGCATTTTGGTGCTCGCTCATCTCTACTAGTCATGCATCAAATAACAAAAGAAACGGAAAGAGTATAATGGCTCCCGCAACAATCCCAGTCTCTGCCGACAGTGGAAGTCAGGCGACCACTGAAGCCAATCAGAAGCCACAACGTCACCGTTCTGAACTCCTGGCATCATGGTGCCAGGGATGTGAGCGCTGATGCCAGGAGAATTGGCAGCAATGCTGTGGCCTATGATTGGCTGCAGCAGTCATCTGACTTCCACTGTCAGCAGAGATCAGGATTGCTGTGGGATTGGGACATTCTTTTCCTAGGGCAGAAGAGAGGTGAGTATAGTCTATATTTTGACACATTGTCAGCAAGTTTTTTCAAACTTGGATAACCCTTTATCCTTATAACACAGATTATTAAACACTAAAATGAACTAAGAATATTAAGTAAATTGCCTAAAGAGTCATTAACAGTACCACATGATGCTTCTCGACCAATCTGCAGCATGACAAGACACGGCATCTTCCATCTTCCAGCACATTAAGGCCTCAGTCAGACGATTTGCGCATGCGATCTGCGCATATATACACCCAATGCTTCGCAATGGGATCGGTCACATGTCCGCTTTTTATGCTGATGTGCGATAAATTATAGAACACAACGGCACGTTCTGCGATTCCTTGTGTTCTATATATGCGCTCAATGGGGCCGGCGGCAGCAGCGTCGACCCCATTGAGAACATATACTATAAAGATCGTTCTCCTCTGCCACAGCTGTAACAGCTGTGGCAGAGAAGAACGATGTTCGCCCATTGAATTCAATGTAGCCGGCAAAAGCAAAGGGCTGTCGGCGAGCGCGGGATGAATTTTCGGGAAGGGCTTAAAAATATAAGCCCTTCCCTGAAAACCATCCTGAAATGTGTAAAAAAAAAAAAATTATACTCACCTTTTCCCTGCACCTGGAGTTCAGCCGCAGCGGCCGGCAGTTCTCCTGAACTGCTCTGTGTAGTATTCAGCAGGCGGGGATTTAAAATCCCCACCTGCTGAATGGGCTACCTCTGATTGGTCACAGCCCTCACCAATCAGAGGCAGCTCTCACTCACCCATTCATGAATTCAGGGCTGTGACCAATCAGAGGTAGCCCATTCAGCAGGCGGGGATTTTAAATCCCCGCCTGCTGAATACTACACAATACAGCCGGCTCCATTGAATTCAATGGGCGAACAGCGCTCCTTTGATCAGGCCCGTTTCTCTGAAAACGCTGCTAGGTGCAGAATTTTCAGAGAATCGTCGGCCCCGGTCATGCGATTTGCGGATGCGCATCCGTTATGCGATACGCAAATCGCGCGAAAAAACGCCCGTCTGACCGAGGCCTAAAAGAGAATCGAACATGTTGGAACTTTTGTTCTTCCTGACTATAATTTCTTGCAAGGCTTTCTGGCAGCAGCTCTTCCCCTATGGCATTATCTTTATGACCAGGCTAGAGACAACAAAATTTATGTATACCTGTCGCTGTCTTATTCCTATTTGAATATATATATTCGGCTTCTTTCCCACGAGCGTATATTGTTGGGTGGGCATGACACAATTAATTCCTCAACCTCCGACTCAGTAACCGGAGCCAACAGGGTCGAGGCGTCTGTAGGGTTAATTCTAGGGATGTCCAGTTGGTTAAGGAAATTATTTATCGCGACCGATGGGTCCAGGGGTAGGTCGGAGGTGAGGGGGTCTCTCAAATTATAGAGTTTGGAGTAGTACCTCTGGAACTCCTTTGCTATCTCTGGAGTCGAAGTACAAGTTTCGTTGGTAGAGGTTTTTATGGCGTTAATATGATTTTTTGTCTGTGCTTTTTTGATTAATGTGGACATAAATCTACTTCCTCTGTTACCTTGGGCGTAGACCAGATGTTTTAAATGAAGTTGTTTTTTGTTAAATTTAGATTCCAACATGTGTTTCAGGTCTGCCCTTAAAGAGATGAGGTTGTCTAGGTTTTGTTTCGACTGGGAAAATTTTGCAGCTAGCTCCACCTTTGCTATCTGCGAGAGCTTCTCGTCTATTTCTTTTTGTGCGCGTTTTTTGACGCGGGCGCCCAAGGCTATTAAAAGACCCCGGATGAACGCCTTATGCGCCTCCCACACAATTGGGATTTTTGGGTCACCAGAGGAGTTGATATTAAAGTATTCCTCCAAAGCTTTGGAGAGTTGATCTCTCTCTTCAATGGGATCTAGTAGTGACGCATTGAGAGTCCACCTCCACTCCCTCGCAACTGGGTGTGGATCTCTTAAAATCAAATGAACGGGGGCATGGTCAGAAATTGTCACGGAGTCAATTTCGGCATGGATCATAGAGGTGAGGAGGTCGGAGGAGACCAAGACATAGTCAAGTCTCTGGTATGACTTGTGGATTGACGAGAAATGCGAGTAGTCCCTGGTAGAGGGGTTCAAAGTACGCCAGGAGTCTATCACTCCTAGCTCCTGTAAGCATTTGCTTAGTTTTCTCAGCCTCTTTTGGGAGATCTGAGATCTACCAGAGGAGGAGTCCAAGGACGGATTGAACGTAACATTAAAGTCCCCTGCCAGGACTATCTGCCCCTCTGCGAATTGTTTTAAAATGTTTAATTGCTGTAGTAGCCAGGACACTTGGTCTACATTAGGGGCATATATGTTGGCGAAAGTCATTTTGACATTGTTTAATGTACCCCTTATGTACAGGACTCTTCCCTCGCCGTCTCTGTATTGGGCCTCTTCAACAACACGAGCGTATATTGGCCGCCGTTTTCATGGCTGGCCGATATATGCTACGTTGGGACAGATAAAACTGGTGAAAGGGTGCACAAATCAAACATTTGTGCACCCATTCAGACGGCATGGGTCCCAACGCATATACGCCAAAACTACCATGCTGTCACCCCTTTTCCCTCCCTCCCCATCGCAGGCTCACCTCTGCTCTCCTCCCCGCTCGTTTTTTGCAATAGGAAGGGGCGGGGCGGAGCTAAGAGGGTAGGAGCTTAGCTCTGCCAACATCCTGCCCCTTGTCCGCAGCCAGCAATGGGAGAAGGTGGGACGGGCTAGGCTTAGCTCTGTTCCCGTCCTGCCCCCTCCCAATGCAAAGAGCCAGCGGGGAGGAGAGCAGAGGTGAGCCTGCACAGGGGGAGGAGAGCAGAGGGAGAAAGTTTAGCAGCCATGCTACTAAACTGCCTCCCACCTCTGGCTGCTGCTATGGGCTCCCATTGATGCCCATGCAGTAGCCAATGTATTACCGCCCAAAAGATAGTTCCAGGACTATCTTTTGGGTCTGACGTGAAAACACTCGGCACTGTATTGGCTGGCCGCGCGCTTTTATGTCTCAGGAATACAGCCATTTGATCTGATGCACTGGAATCAAATGCATCAGATCACACCGTATATAAGCCGGCCGTGAAAACGGCTAGTCGATATACGCTCGTGAGAAAGAGGCCTTCATATGATACTACAGGATTACTATAAAAATAGACAGTTTCTCCATTAGGGCTCAGTCAGACGAGCACTTTTTTTTATTGCGCACACCTATGCACGCAAAAAAAAATGCGCTCCACGGATAAGCAAAATGCGTGTGACCGAAGGTCCGTGAATATGCTCCGTTCCCTGGCGGAGCTGTGCTTGTAGAAGCGTAGCTGCTCCAGGAAAGTCCCCTCATCACTGGACACTGTGACAGCACTGTCACAGTGTTCAGTGATGATGGGACACCCCACGTGAGTTAAAGAGTCCCCTGCCACAGTTGTGGCAGAGGACCGCAATGCTACTGCATTGCTTTCAATGGGACCAGCGCTGCAGCTGGCCCCTTGAAAGCAATGAGCTGCAGGCATCCCCTGCAGTGATTTTCGGGGAGGGGCTTGAAATATAAGCCCTTCCCTGAAAATAAGCCCAAGCTGAGAGAAAAAAAAAATAATACACCACCTAGCGTTTCGGCGCCAGAAAGCACTGCCTCTGATTGGCTGAGCGCTGTGACCAATTAGAGGCCACGCTCAGATGTCATTCAATGGCTGTGTTCAGTGATGAGGGGACTCCCCGTGGGGATTCTTAGTTCATATTTAGACTGGCGATTTCTTTTTATTCCCCATGCAAGTTCTGCACGTTGCGAGACGCAAAAAACTCACATGGAATTGGTCTATTTACATATGCATTTCTTTTTTCTCTGCAGCATGTCCTATTTTTCAGTGATATCGCAGAAAAATCGCTCATTATTTGCTATGAACAAGTCAAAATGGCGTGTACATGTGAGTTTCATGTGAGTGCAATGCAATTTTTATATTTTTCCTAATGTAACAACATGCAATTTTCATGCACATCATTATATAATCTGATTTTCTTGCAAAAAGCATCACACTCGCAGTTAAAATCGTGGTTTTAAGAGTGTTATATCATCTGCGTTTCGCAGAACAATATCTCACTGGCCCATGCGAATCCGGCCTAAGTCATATAAACGGAAAGACACATACTAAAAACTATGCAAGTATTTTGGCTGTATCAGTCATGCTTTGGCTTCTATAAAACGCTGATAGTGTCTATTTCTTTTATAGTAACCCTGTATAATGGAGATATGCGAGTGGATATAAATGTAGCCACTTAACAGCCCACAAGAGTCAACTTTCTTTTGCTCTTTTTTTTTTAAGAATTATTTTTAATTTTCTAATGTGGAAGTAAAAAACAAGCTGATTACCTTTATGGTCTCCGCAATAGTATCTACAGTCCTATAAGATAAAGCTTAGTGTCCTACATTTTGAACAGCCTTGCTTTTAATATCCCTAGAATGCACATAAACCTCATAATAATCAGACTTTATTCATTGTCCTAAGTATTTAAGGATCTCGAAACTCTATTATTTACGTGAAGATGTAAAATGTCCTGTAAGGAACTCCTCCAACTACAGTACATAGATCGTATTCTGCAATCTCATCATCTCTTGTATAAGAAACTCTGTAGTTACGGGGATCTGGAAGTAGTAATCAAATGTTCAACATCTTATTTGTCATTAGCACTGTCATGTTTTCTCAACCATTGAAGTAAACCTTTAGTTTATTTTAACCCCTTGTTCGACCTTCGCTATCTATTGTTATAATGACTATATACTATACAGGTATAGTGCTTCCTTTACAAGCAGTACCATTCAGACCTGGCCTAGCCACTCTTTCTATGCATTCATCATCTTACTACTGACTGCCACCATAAAAAAAATGGTGGCCTAATGAAAAGGATACAAGGAATTTGCTTTTCTTAGGATTTCCATGCCCTACTCTCTTTTACTCATTAAGGAAACAATGCATTATAACTGTTAAATAAACATTTAAATTATATATATATATTATCTATCAATTAGTGAACAGATAGTGAAACATCTTTTTTTTAAATTCTGTACATGACTACGGGGCCAACCATCTTACCTTTGCTGCAGAGATTGCAGCTTCTATATACATGCTTTACAGCAGCCTAATGGGCCATTCACACAATGGACAGGTGCTATCCCATTGACTTCTATGGGAGATAGGCATGCTCTGCGCCATGTTCAGAGGTCATCGTGCAGGAAGGGGAGGAGGTGAGCTGTGACCATTACCTGTTGTGAATAGTGGATCCTGTGTTATCCACATCTAGGTGTTGCCTTTCAGTGTAATCCTACCTTTTTTCTATGCAACAGGAAATATCAGACTATTATTAGACTTATTGTCAGTGTGAAAACTGTAGGATTTTAGGATGTTTTAAAAGTATAGAATCGCTACATTGAAAATTAAAAAAAAGGCATAAAAAAATCTTCAAAATATGTTTAATATAAAAAACTGATTTATACCATAAGTCATTTTCTGATGTTACAATCACTTTAGGGGCTTATGCCCACGAGCGTTGCGGAATGCTGCCGTGGTTTTCCACTGCGGGAGCACCGCGTTTTAAAACGCGGGTGATCGCGGAATCCCGCAGCGAATTTCCGTGGTCTCCATTAATACTATATTAATGGAGACCCCCCGCTGTGGAAATCCACGGTGAAATAGAACACGCCGCGATTTTTTTCCTGCAGCGGAAATTCGTGGCAGAATTCCGCATGTGAGCATTGGCAGCAGGAAAGCTATTAGGCTCAATAGAACCTAATAGCTGCGGAATTCCGCTGTGGATTTCCGCCGTGGGAAACAGAGCAAAAATTCGTCCGTGGGCATTAGCCCTAAAGGAGACTTACTATGGAAACAAAAAAACAATACTTGTTTTGTTGGGTACCTCCTGCAAAACTAGAGCTGGTCCTGTATGACTGAAAACTGGGTACACGTTTAGCCAATGAGTGAATGTCCCTAGTGGGGTCCAACCTCATTACATAAATATACAGAAATAGATACGAAATGACTACAGTCTGACCCCAATCCCCTGATGACGCCTGTTTAGGTGGGAAACATGTTGGGGATGGGTGGTGGGGGGTGGAGTTTCATCCATATATTTTATAATGTAATCAGCATCATGATAAATTCTGTCTCTTTTCAGACTCCTGTCTGTTATACTGGGTTTATTTCCTTAGATACTCCAAATGAATTGTATGCAAATCTTAAACAAACACTTTTTTGTTTAGTCTCAGACCAGTTTGGTGGAGTTAATTAATATTGTCTGAGGCAGTTGTGTTTTTACATAGTTCGTAGTTAGTACCTAAGTTATTAATAAAGTTTATATTTTAGTTTAGGGATGTGATATAAGGGCCTTTTTGTGATTTCTAGCATTTTTCCTTGTATACCATACACCTAAGGACCTGTCTCATAGTCCTTAAATGGATAAGATTTCAGTCTAGATGATTCATCTTCTTAAGTGTTCTCATCCTTTGCAGCAAGCCATAAAACATTGTACAATGCACTACGGTCCTCCAGAGTTAAAGACTGACTTTTGTAAGAGCTCTCTATTCTGGCTAAAATAGGAGAATGCTGAAAAAGATAAACTTCCATAATGCAGTAAACAGAATAATCAAAGTGGGGAAACTCTTTAAGGAGTCGTTAGGGTAGGGTCACACAAGGGGTATTTTTGTATCTTGTCGCCACCGGAAGTGTGGGTGGTGACAAGTTACAGACTGCTTAACAGGCCGGCCACGCCCCCCTCTTAGGTCCTGGCACTCAATAGCAGCGGCCTCCCCGGCGCTCCAGCGGCTTTCCTGGGACGGACTCCCTGCAGTGGGCTGCGGCCCCGGACAGTGAGGGACCTGCAGCGGCAGAGTAGCTTCTCGCCGGCCTGCCTGCACTGGGCAGCGGCAGGGGACAGTGAGGGAGCAGCAGCAGAGCAGCTTTCCCGCCAGCCTCTCTGCACTGTATAGCGGCGCTGGACCGTGAGGGAGCAGCGGCAGCAGAGCGCTTTCCCCAGCGGCCTCCCTCCACTGGGCAGCGGCGCTGGACAGTGAGGGAGCGGTGGCAGAGCGGCTTCCTCGGTGAACCCCCTGCACTGGCTAGCGGCGGAGGACACTGAGGTAGCGGGGACCTGCGGCGGCGCTAGCATAGCGCTGGGTGAAAGTGAGTAAGAGATGGAGGGAGTAGGACGCGGAGGCTGCAGGGCAGCGGGGACACTGCAATCAAACTCTGGGGACAGCGCTGGGTGACAGTGTGGCTGGCATGGAGGGTTAGTTTCAGTGTTAGGGTTAATACTGAAACCAGCCCTAAGCGTAACCCTCCATCCCAGCATGAAGTAAATCCCCATGCTGCTAGGACCTTCAAGGCTTGACCCAATCGGAAGCTAGGTTGTGACAGGGGTGTTCCTGCTGTCAAACCTCTAGTTTCCAGTTGGGTCAAGATACAATAATACCCACACAAGGCAGATCAAGCATATCTGCAGAAAATCTGCACCGTCAGGAATCTATGGTGCTTAGAATTTGGGGCCGGATACCCACGGTCGGGCCGGGACACTCATCTGTATTATGGATGCATAACTGTGCCTCGCATATGCTTGTGAGAAACCATGCTTATATTAGGTTTCATAATTTTGTATCTGTAGCTCTTGAGTTTTGATACTTTTATATGACTTAAAGTGTTTGTCCAAGCAGGACAACTTCTTTCCACGTGACCTATTTGGGCATTTGAGAATAATAGAGGGACTTCCCTCGTACAGCTAAGACCGAGAGCTCTGCAAAACGTGATTCTGGCTTTACATAGCCAGACATTTATTTGCATTGATACCATTTTTTTCCCTGAGACATCAGCTGATTGCCAGGTTTCTTATTGGACTAGTGCCTTCTATATGAGGAACAATTATGCAGATAGGACAGTTCCTCAAGTATAAAAATATCTCATTTAATACTTATCAAAGCTCATTTTGTTTTAAACTGTTTTACATGGAATAATCTATTTAAAAATAAATTAAAGATGACTATCTTAATGTGATTGCTAAGAAATGATTAATAACTAATATGAGGTGAGCTTATTAGAAGGTACAGTTGCAGTACTATATGTCCTTGAGTCATTGAAATTGATTTTTCAAAGCTAAGGCCTCATTCCTATGGCAGAATTTCGCAGCTGTTTTGGGTTTGGATTCCACGAAAAATGCATGGTGAAATTCACATCATTTTAGCATTGAACTGGATGCTATGAAAAGATGCACCATAATTCATACAATGCAGATGTTTCCATGTGCAAATTACGATATCAGTGTCACAGAAAAAAAGAGTTGACATGTCTTGAAATGTTTGAGAAAAATGTGTTGGCGTCCTGCACGCGAATTTGCCTCATTGATAGATGCTAAATTTGTATGCGGATTCGTATCAACGTTTGTAGCAGAACTCTGAGGCCGAGCCTTGCAGTTCTGCTTTGGTTTTAACTGTTGGATCCATGTTGGAAAACTCCTTCGTGGATCTGACAGTTTACAGCTTGTGTGAAAGAGGCCTAAGAGTTTTCTCTATAATTTGGAACAATATGTACCAAACAACTAGAAGGATGGTTTCACAAAGCATTTTTTTTATGCTGCATTTTCCGTGGCAGTTTTGTATAGAGATTTTGAGCCAAAGTTGGAAGTGGATCCAGCAGGTAGGAGAAGACAAAGTCTTTCCTTCTTATTTATGATATCTTTTGAATCCACTTCTGTCATTCATTGGCTCAAAAAACTGCCACAAAAACTGTGACAGTTTAAAAAAAAAATGTGTGTGAAACTACCCTAACAAGTAACGCTTTAGCTTCCTACGCACCACAAATCATGAAGAAACTCCTCAAATACTATAGGCCTCACTTGAGCATATGCTACTTATGTACTGGTTGTTATACTTCTTGTAGCCATTCAATACATCTATAAACAGAGACAGCTAATAATAAAAAGCAATAAAATACAGAATATTTTAGATAATTCAGAATTACCAGTGTAGTATGCAGTAATTGTGTTGGTGATAGCAAAGGCCTAAAGAGTCACATGTGAGATAACATACATTATTTTAATAACCATTTGTCGTAGCATGGTGGCATGGTCTCTGATATATACAGTCAATTCTTCTTTCAGTAACCAACAAAAATATCCACTATGCAATTAATGTCTTTAGTAATTTTGAGTGAACTGTAACCGTAGAACCCAGTTCGGGGTTAAACTTGGTTGGGCAAGGATGTGAACTGAGCTTTTAGAAAAGTTCTACCCCAAACAGTGTTCAACTGGTTTGGTTTGCTCAACACTAGTCCTGAACTGGTTTATAGCAATATCTAAGAGCGATAAAAGCCCTGTATGACACTCTGAGAGTGTCATACAGGACTTTTATGGGTCTTGGGCAGTGTTCTACACCAGCTTTAGGAGTTTTGGTAAACTTTCGGTTTGGGTTAAACTAATTTGGACGGAACTGAACTCTCTGCAGAAGTTTGGTGAACTGGCCAAACCAAACGTTTCAAATGTTCTTTCATCCTGTCTTTAGAGCAAATTAAGGTCATGGAAGTTGTACTAACTATATGGCACTCTAGCACTGCAGGATACATGCTGTGAAAACGTGGTCCTTGAGAACTGACACTGGGGCCCATGGCAAAGGTGGGAAAAAGATTTACTTAAATTGTTATACAAATTCATCAATATGCATGTAGTCCATCCTGACAGCCATATACATGGACACAGCCAGTAAGCAAAACTTATTGAGTGTTTAGCTATGGCTGCTCTCTGCAAGAATGGACTTTTACAGTATTTATTGTAGCATGTTACAGGATTACAGGTGCGCAACACTCAAAAATGCTAAAGCTTGCCATGCACATGAGATAGTTGTCAGTTGAACACTGGGTCAGCAGACAGCTATCTCCGATGATCCCCTCATATACATGCGTGCTTGACTTGCCTGACATCCCCAGACATCTGCTGTTATGGGAGAGTCAGGAGGCTGCTATATACATTGGATGATCATCTGCCCCTGCCAGAATCTTCAGGTTAGGCAGATCTATGTCTAATGTGTATATGGGTAACCTAAAACATAAATTTTCCCTTAAGGGGGTTGTACCAGAATTATAAATTATCTCCCATCCAGCGGATGGGGTATAATGTGCAGATCAGTGGAGGTCTCACCGCTAAGACCTCCCCAATCCCGATAACAGAGGATCCCTCCTTCACACTTCCAGATTACAGCAACCCCTGCATTGAGGAGGAGAATGAATGAAGTGTTGGTCATACTAGCGTTCTTTCACCCTATTCATTTTCAATGGGACTATAGAGATAGGCGAACGCTCAGGTATTTCCATCAGCCCTATTGAAATGAATGAAATGCCGACCGCACATGCTCAGCCAGCGCTCCATTCACTGTGACATCACAGCGGGAGGGAGAAGCGGCGAGACCCTCATGATCACCAAGTTATTCCCTATCCAGTGGATAGGGGATAACATTTAATTCTGGTACAACCTCTTTTAGGCATTAAGCACTGAACTGACTGTGAAATGTGGCAGCGCTTTACCTTTAAGATTCTCTTGAGTGCATCACAATAGCTGAACTGCTAACTGCAGTAAAACATTTACAGGTTTATGATCATGTTTGAAGGTCAGTACTATAAAAAGGCAAATATCTATCGGATGATAAGTAGTGAAAATATTGTGGCAGGCGAATGGCCAAACTAAATACTGCATATGCGATACAAAGGTTAGATAATTCAGTACTTTATCCCTTCTCTCTAATACAAACTCCTGTGCCTGCAACCTACCGTATAAGGATGAAGGAACTGATCGGGTATGCTTGTCATCCATAGCTATTTCTGTCAATCTAAATTATGGTATTAACGAGTACGATAAGACCAGCAGCAACCATATGATTAAAAAATATATATATTTTTTATATCATGGTTAATTTACTTTTCACTCACCTGACACTTCTACAAATCCATCTTTGGTTTTCACTGTCAGTTCCTCTGGCTTGAAACTTTGTACATTAACACACACTTTCCAGGGCTGGCTTGGTGCGGCAACAGTGTTACGGGCCTCCGGATAACCAGTGTATCTAGCACTGTATCCGGGAGGGGAGATACCAGTTGTCCGTGCCAGGCCTGATCTCAAAGGGCCTGACCAGGAGGCAGTCAGCCTAGGCCTTGCCCAGTCTGGCCAGTCCATGGTTAAGTCATCTGGAAATCCAAAATCATCATCCAGCATACGTGTCGGCAAGCCTTGTTCTCGGAAAGGATCCCTGGTTCTGCTAAGTCTACTTGCAGGATAATGACAAGTGAAGGGCAACTGACTGTCTGCCATATCCGGGCAAAGACTTTAAAAAATGTCAAGATAAGAGAGGATAATTCCAAACGAAATGAATAGTGTTCAGGCAGGGTTTTCTGCTATGATCAGTTACTTCCAATGGATGGTTATGTAAAGAGAATGAAAGTGAGCCAAGGTAAGCTATAAGTATTATAAATTCTTCAGAGAATTAAGCAGAGTCATTGGGAGTGAGAGCAGCGTCTTGATCCTCTGGCTTCAGTCTGCAAATGCCCTGCACCAGCTATAATAAACATCACTACCATCAGCCGAGAAAGTTCTGTAAACTTCTGTGCTGCAGTGAATGGCTCCTATTTATATCCTGTTCATGCTTGCAGCCTGTGGCCTGTCAGCTGGGTATTTGGAGCCTATGAAACACCCTCTAAGAATCTGCTTTTGTAACAGCTGATGACTCCCAGAAGAGACTGGACATGTTATTCAGGGTGTCCAATTTTAGACGTCCTTCTCTTGCTGGTCCCTCCTTTAGCACTCTCCTTTTTTTCCTCCCCCTTCTCTGTCATCCTCCCTTTTTTCTGTTTTGCAGGGACGTGTCTGAACACATTTGTATGACTGTACCTTAGATGATGCCATGCTCTGATTTCATTACTACATAAACACAGAAAGTGTGTAAGAAATGCCAAAATATATATCAAAAATATGCTTTATTACACAATCATATATGAACACATCAAGTTAAAAACACTTAGGGCAAATTCCCACGGATGAATTTTTGCTGTGTTCCCCACGGCGTAAATCCGCGGCGGAATAAAGCAGCTATTAGGTTCTATTAAAACTAATGGCTCAGTCATCATATGCGGGAATCTGCCGTGCATTTACGCAGCAGGAAAAAAAATCGCGCCATGTTCTATTTTCCGCGTTTTTCCGCGGCAGGAGGTCTCCATTAATATAGTATTAATGAAGACTGCGGAAAAACACTCGGACGTATCCCACTCCGTCGGTGGGCAGGAGGCCTTAAAACTGCATAATGAATGCAATAAAGACAATTACCTCTCCAATCCCCTCAGACTTTCTTATACAAAATGTGGACATGCAGCTATATGGTTTAAATGGGACATTTTCCTCAAAAATAGGAGCTCAAGGCTCTGGGTAGAAATAGAGCATGCAGGCGAAATTGACGGCCTAGATGGAGCCCTCTGGATCCCTCCCAAATGGATTAACTCCATCCCCAACATATCCCCCCCCGGCCTCCAATTAATCAAGACGTGGGAAGGCTTCGTACCTAGATTTGGACTGGTCACAGTACCAGGCCCACTAACGCCGCTCACAGCAAACCCCCTATTCGAAATCACCTTACGCCAACAGGGGCTTCTGTCCCTCCCAGCTGAACCGCCCCCCAGACTGAGAGACATCGTGACACAGGCGGGTCTAAAGCCCATGACAGAAATTCTAGGACAGAATCCACCACAGCCAGGTTCCTGGCTCCAATACCTGCAGCTAAGGGGTTTCGTGAGCTTGCTGACGCCAAAAGGAAACCTGACAGCGCCACTTACAGCGTTCAAGCAACTCTGCCTCTCAAATACAAACCAGAGACAAATGATCTCCAGACTGTACAGGATGTTGCTGGATTGGGAGACGGAGGATGAGGCCCTGAATTACAAGGAGTCTTGGGAACAAGAATTAGGCGAAAATCTCGCGGAGGAGGACTGGTCCAAGGTGTGGGCCTTAACACACAAACTCTCCTCAGCCGGCAGGATCCAAGACCTCAATTATAAGATAGTCTCAAGGTGGTACAGGACCCTTGACCAGCTCCAGAGGATCTTTTCCCAGTCCTCACCCTTATGCTGGAGGTGTGATGGGAGCAGAGGCACAATGATTCACATTTGGTGGGACTACTGACCGGTGGCAACCCTATGGAAAGAGGTGACAACCCCCTACAATCATGTCAACCATACAAGGGTGACGACGACGCCAAAACTTGCCTTACTCTCACTATTCCCAGGCTCAGTGAAAGACTGAAATATTTAATGATTCAATGATTGACTCAGAAATCAAATGCTGTCAGACCTGTATTCAATAAAATTTATTTGAACCTAAATGGGACATTTTGCTATATAATAACAGCAATAAGTTGATAAACTTGCAGAATTCCAGTGCAATAAATAATGCCCGAATACCGAGAGCAGAGATCCCAATAGACCCCAGAGTGAAAAATGCTTGTCAAAATAGAAGGAATTATCCCCCATTGCCAAAAAAATATACAAATGATGGAAGCTAAGTTGAACATAATGCATCAAGAGGAGGGGGGATCTTACCGAAGGTGCTGAAGACTCATGCTAGTAGAGAGGAGTGAGAAGAACCCCATAAGTATTGCCAGTACCCATGGCTTCGTCAGGAATGTGATGGCTCTGGATATTTAGCCCATTTAAATAGTGTTCCTATACCAGAAGAACAGGAATCACCTGTGTATCCTCTGATTCCACATGTCACAGGACCGAGAGCCAAATCGCCCAGAGATGCCCCATTTGACATGCTGTATGGGCGGAAATTAGGACCTACCTATTTGGTGCGGAAGCCAGTGCCAATATACATGTAGTACCCAATTTGAATATGGAGTGAATCGGTATGCAATTGCTATGAATGCTAGTATGATCGATAAAGCAAAGGAACATTCAAATCTACTGCAGTCAATGATCAATAAAAATGTTGTGCGAAACTTAAGGGAAAGAAATAAACCATAACATAAACAATAATAAAAGGTTCCCATTTGTTCCCATATGCTCGCTTTATGTAGTTACGGTGAATGGCCATTGTCAATCAAAGGCAAAAGCACATAAATGTACACTAGCTCGCAATCAATCATTTCCTCATACTCCCCTTGCAGAGAGCAGCAATTTGTATGGTAAGTCGAGGCAAAAAAGGTGGTCAAACCTATTATAGACAATAGTCAAGGAAGATGCTTACAACATGCTGGATGGGCAGAAATGACACCCTAACTACCGGTAGTACTATGAAGCCAGTGCCGTGCACCTCTATTACCGAATTACAACATGGAATGATTTGGTACGCACATGGGTGCTCTAAGGTGAAACTCAATAACACCAACAGGAAGAAGTTAGAGCTGGAATGCCTACCAAAAAGATCCTCACAATCCACCTTATCACTGCATTTGTTCCCAGCAGTCCAAAATTTCTTTGACTGTATGGTCCAACTATCTTCATGATTCCTTTTTGTTAGAGTTATATCTTGAAGCATAACTACTTCATCTTTGAGCACGTCTTCTATAAGCAGATCTTGGGCTCGGCGATGGGTGCTGCTGTGATCTCTCCCAAGCCAACCTCTTTTATGGGTTGTGGGAGGTGACGTGTATGTACCCATCCCATGCCTATTGTCGACATACCATTCATTAGCTACGGTATATTGATGATATTTTTCTGATTTGGCGTGGTACTGAGGAGCAGTGTTGTGAGTTTGTTCAATCTCACACTGATAACCCCTGGTCTATCTTTCTAACCCTGCAGATTTTGACCAACACAGTAGACTTCTTGGACATTATGTTGATGGTTAATGGGGACAGAATTCCTACCACCCTGTTGTGTGAGAAGACTGCTGCCAACAACTTATTCCATTATTCTATTTTCATCCCAAACACTTGAAAAGTGCAGTATCAGTGGGACACTTTTTAAGGCTTCAGAGGAATTGCAGCGCCAAAGAGGACTTTATGAGTGAGGCAGGAGCCCTTATAAAATGATTCAAGGCGAGGGGGTACCCCCATTGTGTTATTTTTTGAGTTTACCAAAGGGCTCAGAATTCCAACACATTGAATCTATTGTCAACACATACTCGACCAGCCAGTTTAATCGTAAGCTTGATTAATACCTACAATAACTAGTGGGGAGGCATTTATGCGTTGCTGCATAAATATTGGTATATTTTGCAATTTGCCCCCCCAACTCCCAATGCACTAAACCAACTAATTGCACACCAAAGGCCCCATAGGAGTCTACGGGGGCTTGTAAATGTGCACAAACTAAGAACGAGCATGCATGGAAAACAGTGAAATTACGCAACCACCTGTAAAGTTTGCTGATAATTGCAGGAAAGGCACGGCAGACATTTTGGAGACTGCATTGAAACGTCTCAGTGTGCAGAGTGGAAATGGAGAGGCTCATCCATTTGGTTAAGCAGAAGCCGGCACTCTGGGACACCTTCTGTGCCCAGTACAAAGAGAAGCTCTATAGGGACAGCTGTTGGCAGGAGGTGGCTCGGGTATTTTTGGGGAGCGTTGGACAGCAGCCACTTCCCAGCAAATCAAACAGTATTGTAAGTTAAACATTTTGGGTTACATTTGTCATGTTTGTGTCTATGAAACATGTTTATCTACTTCTGATGAGAGTGTTTTTTAGCCACCAGCTGATCTACCTCCCCTCTACCGTGTGAGTAAACTCAGATCCTCCTGACCTAGCGTCTGAGGGCATTATTGGTTTTATACCGACTACTTCTGACTCCAGCCGGACATGTGCAAGGCAAACATATATTTATAAGCCTAGCCTGGCACTCCTTTTTTTGTATGCTTTACTTTGTAACTGTGTGGCTATAATTTAGTGTTGCCTCATGCAAAAGCATTAAATTATTGAGCCACCTGTAATTGCAACATTGCTTACATTGCTCATATGTCCAGCACTCTTTTTAAAGGGGGCTAGCTAGCATGCCTTAGTAGTATATTATCTACTACTATCTTTATTTTATGTAACCATATACTGGCTGAAGTCAAGACAAGTTGGTGGACGGCCCTTGACCAGTATCGTCAAGAGTCCCTTGTCTAGCAGAGGAACGCCTCTAGAGTCCCATCTAAAAAGCCGTACTAATACCAGTGCCTTCTGCATTTTATGAAGCATGTGGTAGAGATGGACCCGTAAGTGTTTTCCTTTTGAGCAAGTGTTTTAGTTGACAATGTAAAATACAGCACTTCTTTGATGTAGCTGTTTGTGTAATAATAGTATTGTTTAAAAACAGTGTTTATCCTCATAGTAATATATAGTTCCACTTGTTCCAGTTTCCGTTGCTTATCCTTGTGACTTGTTAAATAGTTTATATGGTTACATTATTTGTCCCAATACACAGTATGCTGGCCCTTAATGTGTCATAGAAAGTCCCATTGCTTAAGGTTTAAAAAAAGCCACATAAGTGTAACGCATTCACTAAATTGCATCCGCATAAGCTGCATGATACTTGCTTGGTCTTCTTTACATAATCAAACTACTAATGACCACTTGTCTGTATGTATGTGTGTGAGTGATTCTTATGTTCCACCCATGGTAACGTCATCGCTCCACCCCCTGGTGACGCCATCGAAGGTCCTACAACATATATAAAACACAGAGTCTGACGGACAGAAGAACAACACAGTTAGAGCTCTTGGAAGGGGGAGGACAAAAATAACAAAATGAGAATACAACTAAGCCGTTATTATTTCAGAAGACACAACTCAGCAGTTCTGACAGAAGACACCGACCTACCGCCACCACAGAGATTCAGTGGGCTGAAGGACCTGTGGTGATGTCA
Organism: Eleutherodactylus coqui; assembly: GCF_035609145.1. Taxonomy (NCBI): domain Eukaryota; kingdom Metazoa; phylum Chordata; class Amphibia; order Anura; family Eleutherodactylidae; genus Eleutherodactylus; species Eleutherodactylus coqui. The sequence continues at coordinate 134,640,423 of NC_089841.1, forward strand.
CTGCTATAGGAGGATCCAAGCTGTCTGCGTGATGTGTGGGGTGTAGTAGAGCTGTGTGTATGCATGTACTATGTAGCTGAGCTGTGTGGCACATTGTGCCACCAGAAACACTAGTTCTATAATTTCCTACACAACTCAGCAGTCCTCACAGAACACATTGACCTACCACCACCACGGAGATCCAATAGGCTAAAGGACCTGTGGTGATGTCACTGCTGTGGGAGCCGGCAAACTATGTGTGTGATGTGTGGTAATCAAGCTGCTGTGTGTGTGAAGTGCCACCAGAAACACTGGTAACTATAATGTCCTAATAATTACTAGTCAAAGTGCTAATGACCAGTTGTCCGTGAGTGAGTGCTTCTCATGCTTCGCCCATGATCACACCCTGGTGATATTATCGCAGGTTCTACAGGACATCGGCCTAAAGGACACTGCTCTCTCCTGGTTCTCCTCCTACCTATCTGACCGCTTTTTCAGTGTCTCCTTTGCTGGCTCTACCTCTCCTTCTCTTCCCCTTGCTGTTGGGGTCCCCCAAGGCTCGGTCCTTGGCCCCCTCCTTTTCTCTCTCTACACAGCCCCTGTTGGACAAACCATCAGGAGCTTTGGCCTCCATTACCACCTCTATGCTGATGACACCCAGTTATACACCTCTTCCCGTGACATCTCTGCACCTTTCCTCCAAAACATCACCAACTGTCTGTCTGCTGTCTCTAACACCATGTCCTCTCTCTACCTAAAACTAAACCTCTCTAAAACTGACTTACTGGTGTTTCCTCCTTCCACCAACCGACCTCCTCCTGACATCTCCATCTCAGTGTGTGGCGTCACCATAACTCCTAGACAACATGCCCGCTGCCTTGGGGTCATATTCGACTCAGATCTCTCATTTACTCCCTACATCCAGTCAGTGGCCCGAACATGTCGGCTGCACCTAAAGAACATCTCAAGAATCCGCTCCTTTCTCACCATAGACACGCTGAAAACGCTTGTTGTTGCCCTCATCCACTCACGGCTCGACTATTGCAACTCCTTGCTGGTCGGCCTCCCCTGCACCAGACTCTACCCTCTCCAATCCATCCTGAATGCGGCAGCCAGGCTCATATTACTGTCCAGCCGCTACTCAGATGCCTCTGCCCTGTGCCAGTCACTGCACTGGCTGCCAGTTAAATACAGAATTCAATTTAAACTTATTACCTTCATCCACAAAGCCCTCCACAGTACAGCGCCACCCTATATCGCCTCCCTCATCTCAATCCATCACCCAGCCCGGGCTCTCCGCTCGGCAAACAAAACTAGACTGCACACCCCTCTAATTCGAACTTCTCACTCCCGCCTCCAAGACTTCTCCAGAGCAGCACCGGTCCTCTGGAACGCACTACCAAAGAACATCCGGGCAATCCAGGACTCGAAAAACTTCAGGCGTGCTCTAAAGACGCACCTCTTCAGGGATGCATACCGCATTCCCTAAACAAACCCTTCTGTACACCGCCTGATAACATGTTCCCTGACCTACTGACTGCAATCCCTGCTAGCCGTCATAAACTGCTCCTGTAGTCATATTGATCCTGCCGTCGCATAGCTAAATGTCTGACTGTTGTCTGTATATAGCATCCCTCACTCTCCAGCACGCGATACTGTGCACACCTCCAGCCATTTTACCTTCTGTATCACCCCATTACTTGTAGTATGTAAGCTCGTTGGAGCAGGACCCTCACCCCTATTGTTTCCATCAGCTGATTACGATTGTAACCGTGGTTCTGTAATTTTTTGTACTTTTGTCTTTCTGTATTTCCCCTGTCTATGTAAGCGCTGCGGAATATGTTGGCGCTATACAAATAAAGATTATTATTATTATTATTATTATTACAGCATATAACATGCAGAGCCTGAGAGCAGCCATGTGATGACAATACCTGTGATGATGTCACCGTCATGTGATCAGTCACCTGGGCTTTGACTTCCGGCCTTGATCACATGACTGCGACATCATCACAGGTCCTTCACTTTACTAAAAACCTTGGATTGGGTGACTGCAGGACTCTGCCGTGCCGAGCTGTGTGTATAACACACGAGTGTAGCAGAACATGGTGTGAAACGCGCACATACTGTGCTGCGTGTGTGTGAGATGTGTGTGTAGCAGAGCTGTGTGTGTGACGTGCATGTAGCAGAGCTCTGCGTATGTGACGTGCGTGTAGCAGAGCTGTTTGTGTGTGACGTGCGTATAGCAAAGCTGTGTGTGTGACATGCCTGTAGCAGAGCTGTGTGTGTGTGTGATGTGCATGTAGCAGAGCTGTGTTTCTGTGTGGCATGCATGTAGCAAAGTTGTGTTTGTGTGTGACCTGCATGTAGCAGAGCTGTGTACATGACATGCATATACCAGAGCTGTGTGTGTGTCATGTGCATGCAGAAGAGCTATGTTTGTGTGTGATGTGCATGTAGCAAAGCTATCTATTATCTATCAAACACCCTAGAGCTGCAATGACGGTGACGTCATCACAGGTCCTAAAACAGCAGCCATGTGCTTACAACTCCAATCCCTTTCCCTATTATAGATTAGTAAGTGGTGCATTGCACCACCAAAAACACTGGTACTATGTTTTCCTAATAATTACTAGTAGAAGTATCTGTGTCACCTGTGTATCACTTTGTCAACAGCCCAGCCATTGTTCCAAACGTATATTGCTTATATTGTTTCTTGTTTATTGCTAAAGGAGTTCAGATAACTTCCTGGAAGAACTACAGGAGGAACCTGAGGTTGCTGAGCCAGCTGCCACCTTATCACCCTGAGTGCCAGGATGGTGCAGAGGCGGCATCACAGCCCTCCACATCATGGGTCATTCCAAGGGACCCTCAGGGAAAGATATGTGTCCCTGCTGCCAACCTCCTTCCGGGATTGCAGGATGACCAGAGCGTAATAGACTACATGCAATCCAGGCGAAGGGAGGACTTGGCGGACGTGTATGGTCACACAGTGGCACATTTATTGTGCCTGTGGCCACCACATAAAATACACACAATTGTGGCAGCAATTGTGACTAGAGATGAGCGAGCACCAAAATGCTCAGGTGCTTGTTGCTCGAGTCGAACTTTCCGCGATGCTCGAGAGCTCGTTTCAAGTAACGAACCCCATTGAAGTTAATGGGCGACTCGAGCATTTTTGTATATGACCGAAGCTCCGCTTAGGTTTTCACTTGTGAAAATCTGGAAAACATGCGAAAGTCATGGAAACGCCACAGAAACGGATAGGGCAGGGCAGGGGCTGCATGCAGGGCTGCATCTCAGGCTCCCAGGTCTCACTATTAAGCCACAATAGCGGCAAGAGTGAGCCCCCCCCCCCCTAACAATTTTTACTTCGGACAAACCCTTATTAGCAAGGCACATCTTAGTTAAGCACCACACTACCTCCAACTAAGCACAATCACTGCCTGTGGGTCACACCGCTGCCTCTTCTACAGGGCTACATGCTGCCCAATCCCCCACACGACCCAGCGTCCACTACGCACACAAAAGTGTCCCTGCGCAGCCTTCAGCTGCCCTCATGCCACACGCTCGCTTCATAGCCACACCACCCTCATGTCTATTTATAAGTGCGTCTGCCATGAAGAGGAACAGGAGGCACACACTGCAGAGGGTTGGCAGGGCCAGGTAACGACCCTCTTTAAAAGGGGGGGGGGACGATAGCCCACAATACAGTTGAGTATCAATGAGAAATTGACGTTCGATTTTCATTCCAATAAAGTGCCAACCTCCGTCAGGAGCTGCAAACATGGGCATGAGTTACATAGCTATGGGGAATCTATGTGCCCACACAGTATTCATTCTGTCTTGGTGTGGGATAGCTCAATCGACACCGCAAGGGGAAAGCCATCTGCACTCTGCCCCCTACGCAAGTCAGTCAGTGTCTTTGTGCCAGACAGGTCAAACACCGCGATGGTAAGTCTGTGTGCACCCACACCATAGGTGGGTCCTAGGCAACCCAAGTCATGAACAATAAAGAAATCAGAGTGGCCAAACATGGCAGACTTACACTGCACCAAGGACATAGGCCTCGGCCAACAGCTTTAGCAATCGTAGGCATGAAGCGGACTTCGATGCTAGTACACCTGTGAAGGTCTCATTAAATCAGTTACGTTTTCTTTCACCACTCCAAAGACAAGATTAGCCAGGAAAAAGTTCCACAGGCCCAACCTGGAACAGTTGCAGTTTCCCCGGGACATAGGCCTCAGCCAACAGCTTCAGCAATTGTAGGCATGAAGCGGACTTCGATGCTAGTTTATCTGCGACGGGCTCAGTAAATCAGTTACGTTTTCTTTCACTGCTCCAAAGACTGGATTAGCCAGGAAAAAGTTCCACAGGCCCAACCTGGCGCAGTTGCAGTTCCCCCGGGACATAGGCCTCGGCCAACAGCTTCAGCAATCGTAGGCATGAAGCGGACTTCGATGCTAGTTCACATGCAACGGGCTCATTAAATCAGTTACGTTTTCTTTCACTGCTCCAAAGACTGGATTAGCCAGGAAAAAGTTCCACAGGCCCAACCTGGCGTAGTTGCAATTCCCCCGGGACATAGGCCTCGGCCCACACCCTCAGCAATCACGGGCATGAAGCGGACTTCGATGCTAGCACAGCATTGAACATCTCATTAATGCAGTAACGCTCCTCTTCTTTGGCCCAAACCAGTGTATCAGATAACTGAGGGCAAATACATGATGCCCAGTGCTGATCCCCTGACCCCAAGCAGGAGGAGGAGGTGGCCTTACAAGGCCAAGAAACCATGACCAGGACCCACTGTAGCCTGTGTGGGAAGTATGTGAGCAGGCCCTTGGTACGGCTTGGTTCCAGCAAACACACTGTGGTACCCAATGTGCCGCGAGTTACATAGCAATGGGCAATCCGAGTCCCCTCACACTATTTATTCTGTGTTGGTGTTGGATAGCTCAATCGACACCGCAAGGGGAGAGCCATCTGCACTCTGCACCCTACCCAAGTCAGTCAGTGACTTAGTGCCAGACAGGTAAAACACCGCAATGGGAAGTCTTTGTGCACCCACAGCATAGGCGAGCAGAAGGAACCAAAAGAAAGTAATAAACATGAAGAAATTACAGTGCCCAAACATGGCAGACTTTCACTCGGCCGAGGACATAGGCCACTGAACACACCCTCAGCAAACGCGGGCATCGAGCGGACTCCGATGCTAGTACAGCTGTGAACATTTCATTAAGGCAGTAACCCTCCTCTTCAGTGGCCCAAACGAGTTTCACAGAGTACTGTGGTAAAACTAGAGAAAATACATATTGGCCTGGGACCACAATTCATGCCCTAGTCAGTGAGTGTTTTGGGGCCAGATAGGTAAAAAAACGCGATGGGAAGTTTGTGTGCACCCATAGTATAAACAGACCCCTGTAACATTCCAGTAGCAAAGGTATAAGCAGACCCCAGTAACATTTCGGTTGCAGTAGTATAGGCAGACCCCTGTAACATTTCTTTAGTAGAAGTATAGGCAGACCCCTGTAACATTTAAGTGGCAACAGTATAGGCAGACTCCTGTAACATTTCTGTAGCAGCAGTATAGGCAGACCCCTGTAACATTTACGTGGCAGAAGTATTGGCAGACCCCTGTAACATTTATGTAGCAGCAGTATAGGCAGACCCCAGTAACATTTACGTGGCAGAAGTATAGGCAGACCCCTGTAACATTAACTTGGCAGAAGTATAAGCAGACCCCAGTAACATTCTTGTAGCAGCAGTATAGGCAGACCCCTGTAACATTTACGTGGCAGAAGTATAGGCAGACCCCTGTAACATTACCGTGGCAGCAGTATAGGCAGACCCCAGTAACATTCTTGTAGCAGCAGTATAGGCAAACCCCAGCATCATTTCTGTAGTAGAAGTAAAGGCAGACCCCTGAAACATTTACATGGCAGAAGTATAGGCAGACCCCTGTAACATTTAAGTGGCAACAGTATAGGCAGACCCCAGTAACATTCTTGTAGCAGAAGTATAGGCAGACCCCTGTAACATTTACGTGGCAGCAGTATAGGCAGACCCCAGTAACATTCTTGTAGCAGCAGTATAGGCAAACCCCAGCATCATTTCTGTAGTAGAAGTAAAGGCAGACCCCTGAAACATTTACATGGCAGAAGTATAGGCAGACCCCTGTAACATTTAAGTGGCAACAGTATAGGCAGACCCCAGTAACATTCTTGTAGCAGAAGTATAGGCAGACCCCTGTAACATTTACGTGGCAGCAGTATAGGCAGACCCCACTAACATTCTTGTAGCAGAAGTATAGGCAGACCCCTATAACATTTAAGTGGTAGCAGTATAGGCAGACCCCTGTAACATTTATGGAGCAGCAGTATAGGCAGACCCCTGTAACATTTACGTGGCAGAAGTATAGGCAGACCCTAGTAACATTCTTGTAGCAGCAGTATAGGCAGACCCCTGTAACATTTACATGGCAGAAGTATAGGCAGACCCCAGTAACATTTATGTAGCAGCAGTATAGGCAGACCCCAGTAACATTCTTGTAGCAGCAGTATAGGCAGACCCCTATAACATTTAAGTGGTAGCAGTATAGGCAGACCCCTGTAACATTTATGGAGCAGCAGTATAGGCAGACCCCTGTAACATTTACGTGGCAGAAGTATAGGCAGACCCTAGTAACATTCTTGTAGCAGCAGTATAGGCAGACCCCTGTAACATTTACATGGCAGAAGTATAGGCAGACCCCAGTAACATTTATGTAGCAGCAGTATAGGCAGACCCCAGTAACATTCTTGTAGCAGCAGTATAGGCAGACCTCTGTAACATTTACGTGGCAGAAGTATAGGCAGACCACAGTAACATTTATGTAGCAGCAGTATAGGCAGACCCCAGTATCAGTTCTGTAGCAGCAGTATAGGCAGACCCCAGCATCATTTCTGTAGTAGAAGTATAGGCAGACCCCTGTAACAATTATGTGGCAGAAGTATAGGCAGACCTCAGTAACATTTTTGTAGCAGCAGTATAGGCAGACCCCAGTAACATTCTTGTAGCAGAAGTATAGGCAGACCCCTGTAACATTTAAGTGGCAGCAGTATAGGCAGATCCCTGTAACCTGTATGGAGCAGCAGTATAGGCAGACCCATGTAACATTTACGTGGCAGAAGTATAGGCAGACCCCTGTAACATTTATGTGGCAGCAGTATAAGCAGACCTCAGTAACATTCTTGTAGCAGCAGTATAGGCAGCCCCCTGTAACATTTACGTGGCAGAAGTATAGGCAGACCCCTGTAACATTTACGTGGCAGAAGTATAGGAAGACCCCTGTAACATTTTTGTAGCAGCAGTATAGGCAGACCCCTGTAACATTTACGTGGAAGTCGTATAGGCAGACCCCAGTAACAATCTTGTAGCAGAAGTATAGGCAGGCAGACCCCAGTAAAATTTCTGTAGTAATAGTATAGGCCAACCTGTGAAACATTGGGGTACCATGAGTGTAGGCGAAGGCCGGAAAAATTAGTTGGATAAGAGTGTAGGCGTGGGCCCGAAAAATTAGTGTACCAAGAGTACAAGTGTACCTCTGAAAAATTTATCAACTGAGAGGGCAAGTGAAACCCATAAATATTTTTTGAAAGATACAGCTCGCTGTTGCTTAATTTGTAACAGAGCCTGGAGGCAGTCCTGTGAAAATTTGGTTCATGTTAAAGTTTCAATACTTTTGAAACTTTTAAAAATTGTAAAAACATTGTTAGATGAGCCTTTTGGGCTGCAGAAAAATTGGCAGTTCAGTGCGATGACTTGTTGTTTCTGGAGGAGGAGTAGCAGGAGGAGGACTAATATCAGAGACAGATTGACAAAGCTAAATGCCCCGTTTTTCCGGTGATAGAGAAGAGTTAGAGATGAGCGAACGTACTCGTCCGAGCTTGATGCTCGGGCGAATATTAGGGTGTTCGGGATGCTTGTTACTCGTAACGAGCACCACGCGGTGTTCGGGTTACTTTCACTTTCATCTCTGAGACGTTAGCGAGCTTTTCTGGCCAATTGAAAGACAGGGAAGGCATTACAACTTCCCCCTGTGACGTTCAAGCCCTATACCACCCCCCTGCTGTGAGTGGCTGGGGAGATCAGATGTCACCCGAGTATAAAAGTCGGCCCCTCCCGCGGCTCGCCTCAGATGTATTGTGAGTTAGCTGAGGGAAAGTGCTGCTGGTGCCGGAGCTGCTGTAGGGAGAGTGTTAGGAGTGAGTGTAGGCTTCAAGAACCCCAACGGTCCTTTCTAGGGCCACATCTATCCGTGTGCAGTAGTGTGGAGGCTGCTGTTAGCAGTGTTGCCCATTTTGTTTTTTTTTCAAAATCGGCTGTGCAGAGCATTGCGCCCTGCAGTAATACTACAGGGACAGAAGTGGTGGTTAGGCAGGGAGAGTGTTAGGAGTGAGTGTAGGCTTCAAGAACCCCAACGGTCCTTCTTAGGGCCACATCTATCCGTGTGCAGTAGTGTGGAGGCTGCTGTTAGCAGTGTTGCCCTTTTTTTTTTTTTCAAAATCGGCTGTGTAGAGCATTGCGCCCTGCAGTAATACTACAGGGACAGAAGTGGTGGTTAGGCAGGGAGAGTGTTAGGAGTGAGTGTAGGCTTCAAGAACCCCAACGGTCCTTCTTAGGGCCACATTTAACCGTGTACAGTACTGTGCAGGCTGCTGTTAGCAGTGTTGCATATTTTTTTTTTTTTTTTAAATCGGCTGTGCAGAGCATTGCGCCCTGCAGTAATACTACAGGGACAGAATTGTGTAGGCAGGGCCAGAAGACATATATTATTGATTGATATAGTCAGTGGGCCTTTTCTTTAAAAAAAAAGGGAAACATTCTATTTGGCCTGCCTCTGACAGTCCTCAGCGTTCTGGGTACGTGTGTGGTGGGTGGAGAACGTAAAGAAATCATACGCAGCCAGCTACGTTTAACAGCAGGCTTGCGCCAATTTATTTCCTGCCTGGGAAAAATCACTGCTCTGCTGTAGTTAATAACTCTGCAACCCTGCAGTTCTGTGACACATTTGCAGGGCCAGAAGACATATTTATTATTGATTGAATATACGCAGTGGGCCTTTCCTTGAAAAAAAAGGGAAAACATTCTATTTGGCCTGCCTCTGACAGTCCTCAGCGTTCTGGGTACGTGTGTGGTGGGTGGAGAACGTAAAGAAATCATACGCAGCCAGCTACGTTTAACAGCAGGCTTGCGCCAATTTATTTCCTGCCTGGGAAAAATCACCGCTCTGCTGTAGTTAATAACTCTGCAACCCTGCAGTTCTGTGACACATTTGCAGGGCCGGAAGACATATTTATTATTGATTGAATATACGCAGTGGGCCTTTCCTTGAAAAAAAAGTGAAAACATTCTATTTGGCCTGCAGGCTTGCGCCAATTTATTTCCTGCCTGGGAAATCACCGCTCTGCTGTAGTTAATAACTCTGCAACACTGCAGTTCTGTGACACATTTGCAGGGCCAGAAGACATATTTATTATTGATTGAATATACGCAGTGGGCCTTTCCTTGAAAAAAAGGGAAAACATTCTATTTGGCCTGCCTCTGACAGTCCTCAGCGTTCTGGGTACGTGTGTGGTGGGTGGAGAACGTAAAGAAATCATACGCAGCCAGCTACGTTCAGCAGGCTTGCGCCAATTTATTTCCTGCCTGGGAAATCACCGCTCTGCTGTAGTTAATAACTCTGCAACCCTGCAGTTCTGTGACACATTTGCAGGGCCAGAAGACATATTTATTATTGATTGAATATACGCAGTGGGCCTTTCCTTGAAAAAAAAGGGAAAACATTCTATTTGGCCTGCAGGCTTGCGCCAATTTATTTCCTGCCTGGGAAATCACCGCTCTGCTGTAGTTAATAACTCTGCAACACTGCAGTTCTGTGACACATTTGCAGGGCCAGAAGACATATTTATTATTGATTGAATATACGCAGTGGGCCTTTCCTTGAAAAAAAGGGAAAACATTCTATTTGGCCTGCCTCTGACAGTCCTCAGCGTTCTGGGTACGTGTGTGGTGGGTGGAGAACGTAAAGAAATCATACGCAGCCAGCTATGTTTAACAGCAGGCTTGCGCCAGTTTATTTCCTGCCTGGGAAAAATCACCGCTCTGCTGTAGTTAATAACTCTGCAACTCTGCAGTTCTGTGACACATTTGCAGGGCCAGAAGACATATTTATTATTGATTGAATATATGCAGTGGGCCTTTCCTTGAAAAAAAAGGGAAAACATTCTATTTGGCCTGCCTCTGACAGTCCTCAGCGTTCTGGGTACGTGTGTGGTGGGTGCAGAACGTAAATAAATCATACGCAGCCAGCTACGTTCAGCAGGCTTGCGCCAATTTATTTCCTGCCTGGGAAATCACCGCTCTGCTGTAGTTAATAACTCTGCAACCCTGCAGTTCTGTGACACATTTGCAGGGCCAGAAGACATATTTATTATTGATTGAATATACGCAGTGGGCCTTTCCTTGAAAAAAAAGGGAAAACATTCTATTTGGCCTGCCTCTGACAGTCCTCAGCGTTCTGGGTACGTGTGTGGTGGGTGGAGAACGTAAAGAAATCATACGCAGCCAGCTACGTTTAACAGCAGGCTTGCGCCAGTTTATTTCCTGCCTGGGAAAAATCACCGCTCTGCTGTAGTTAATAACTCTGCAACTCTGCAGTTCTGTGACACATTTGCAGGGCCAGAAGACATATTTATTATTGATTGAATATACGCAGTGGGCCTTTCCTTGAAAAAAAAGGGAAAACATTCTATTTGGCCTGCCTCTGACAGTCCTCAGCGTTCTGGGTACGTGTGTGATGGGTGCAGAACGTAAATAAATCATACGCAGCCAGCTACGTTTAACAGCAGGCTTGCGCCAATTTATTTCCTGCCTGGGAAAAATCACCGCTCTGCTGTAGTTAATAACTCTGCAACTCTGCAGTTCTGTGACACATTTGCAGGGCCAGAAGACATATTTATTATTGATTGAATATATGCAGTGGGCCTTTCCTTGAAAAAAAAGGGAAAACATTCTATTTGGCCTGCCTCTGACAGTCCTCAGCGTTCTGGGTACGTGTGTGGTGGGTGCAGAACGTAAATAAATCATACGCAGCCAGCTACGTTCAGCAGGCTTGCGCCAATTTATTTCCTGCCTGGGAAATCACCGCTCTGCTGTAGTTAATAACTCTGCAACCCTGCAGTTCTGTGACACATTTGCAGGGCCAGAAGACATATTTATTATTGATTGAATATACGCAGTGGGCCTTTCCTTGAAAAAAAAGGGAAAACATTCTATTTGGCCTGCCTCTGACAGTCCTCAGCGTTCTGGGTACGTGTGTGGTGGGTGGAGAACGTAAAGAAATCATACGCAGCCAGCTACGTTTAACAGCAGGCTTGCGACAATTTATTTCCTGCCTGGGAAATCAAATCACTGGTAATACAGCATGCTGAGGGGTAGGGGTAGGCCTAGAGGACGTGGATGCGGCCGAGGACGCGGAGGGCCAAGTTAGGGTGTGGGCACAGGCCGAACTCCTGATCCAGGTGTATCGCAGCCGACTGCTGCGCGATTACGAGAGAGGCACGTTTCTGGCGTCCCCACATTCATCGCACAATTAATGGGTCCACGCGGGAGACCTTTATTAGAAAATGAGCAGTGTGAGCAGGTCCTGTCATGGATGGCAGAAAGTGCTTCAAGCAACCTATCGTCCACCCACAGTTCTGCGCCGTCCACTGCTGCAAATCCGAATCCTCTGTCTGCTGCTCCTCCTTCCTCCCAGCCTCCTCACTCCATGAAAATGAGACATTCTGAGGAGCGGGAAGACTCCCAGGAACTGTTCTCGGGCCCCTGCTCAGATTGGGCAGCAGTGGTTCCTCTCCCACCAGAGGAGTTTATCGTCACTGATGCCCAACCATTGGAAAGTTCCCGGGGTCCGGGGGATGAGGCTGGGGACTTCCGGCAACTATCTCAAGACCTTTCAGTGGGTGAGGAGGACGATGACGATGAGACACAGTTGTCTTGCAGTGAGGTAGTAGTAAGGGCAGTAAGTCCGAGGAAGGAGCGCACAGAGGATTCTGAGGAAGAGCAGCAGGACGATGAGGTGACTGACCCCACCTGGTTTGCAACGCCTATCAGGACAGGTCTTCAGAGGGGGAGGCAAGGGCAGCAGCAGGGCAGGTTGCAAGAGGCAGTGCGGTGGCCAGGGGTAGAGGCAGGGCCAGACCGAATAATCCACCAACTGTTTCCCAAAGCGCACCCTCGCGCCATGCCACCCTGCAGAGGCCGAGGTGCTCTAAGGTCTGGCAGTTTTTCACAGAGACACCTGACGACCGACCAACAGTGGTGTGCAACCTTTGTCGGGCCAAGATCAGCCGGGGAGCCACCACCAACAGCCTCACCCCCACCAGCATGCGCAGACATATGATGGCCAAGCACCCCACAAGGTGGGACGAAGGCCGTTCACCGCCTCCGGTTTGCACCGCTGCCTCTCCCCCTGTGCCCCAACCTGCCACTGAGATCCAACCCCCCTCTGAGGACACAGGCACTACCGTCTCCTGGCCTGCACCCACACCCTCACCTCCGCTGTCCTCGGCCCAATCCAGCAATGTCTCGCACCGCACCGTCCAGCCGTCGCTAGCGCAAGTGTTGGAGCGCAAGCGCAAGTATGCTGCCACGCACCCGCACGCTCAAGCGTTAACCGTCCACATAGCCAAATTTATCAGCCTTGAGATGCTGCCGTATAGGGTTGTGGAAACGGAGTCCTTCAAAAGTATGATGGCGGCGGCGGCCCCGCGCTACTCAGTTCCCAGTCGCCACTACTTTTCCCGATGTGCCGTCCCAGCCCTGCATGACCACGTCTCCCGCAACATTGTACGCGCCCTCACCAACGCGGTTACTGGCAAAGTCCACTTAACAACGGACACGTGGACAAGCACAGGTGGGCAGGGCCACTACATCTCCCTGACGGCACATTGGGTGAATTTAGTGGAGGCTGGGACAGAGTCAGAGCCTGGGACCGCTCACGTCCTACCCACCCCCAGAATTGCGGGCCCCAGCTCGGTGGTGGTATCTGCGGCGGTGTATGCTTCCTCCACTAAAGCACCCTCCTCCTCCTCCTCCTCCTCCAACGCAACCTTTGTCTCGCAATCAAGATGTGTCAGCAGCAGCAGCGCGTCGCCAGCAGTCGGTGTCGCGAGTCGTGGCAGCACAGCGGTGGGCAAGCGTCAGCAGGCCGTGCTGAAACTACTCAGCTTAGGAGATAAGAGGCACACAGCCCACGAACTGCTGCAGGGTCTGACAGAGCAGACCGACCGCTGGCTTGCTCCGCTGAGCCTCCAACCGGGCATGGTCGTGTGTGACAACGGCCGTAACCTGGTGGCGGCTCTGCAGCTCGGCAGCCTCACGCACGTGCCATGCCTGGCCCACGTCTTTAATTTGGTGGTTCAGCGCTTTCTGAAAAGCTACCCACGCTTGTCAGACCTGCTTGGAAAGGTGCGCCGGCTCTGCGCACATTTCCGCAAGTCCCACACGGACGCTGCCACCCTGCGCACCCTGCAACATCGGTTTAATCTGCCAGTGCACCGACTGCTGTGCGACGTGCCCACACGGTGGAACTCTACGCTCCACATGTTGGCCAGGCTCTATGAGCAGCGTAGAGCTATAGTGGAATACCAACTCCAACATGGGCCGCGCAGTGGAAGTCAGCCTCCTCAATTATTTTCAGAAGAGTCGGCCTGGTTGGCAGACATCTGCCAGGTCCTTCGAAACTTTGAGCAGTCTACCCAGGTGGTGAGCGGCGATGCTGCAATCATTAGCATCACCATTCCTCTGCTATGCATCTTGAGAAGTTCCCTGCAAAGCATAAAGGCAGACGCTTTGCGCTCGGAAACAGAGCCGGGGGAAGACAGTATGTCGCTGGATAGTCAGAGCACCCTCCTGTCTATATCTCAGCGTGTTCAGGAGGAGGAGGAGGAGCATAAGGAGGATGAGGAGGAGGGGGAAGAGACAGCTTGGCCCACTGCTGACGGTACCCATGCTGCTTGCCTGTCATCCTTTCAGCGTGTATGGCCTGAGGAGGAGGGGGAGGAGGAGGAGGAGGAGGAGGATCCTGAAAGTGATCTTCCTAGTGAAGACAGCCATGTGTTGCGTACAGGTACCCTGGCACACATGGCTGACTTCATGTTAGGATGCCTTTCTCGTGACCCTCGCGTTGCACGCATTCTGGCCACTACGGATTACTGGGTGTACACACTGCTCGACCCACGGTATAAGGAGAACCTTTCCACTCTCATACCCGAAGAGGAAAGGGGTTCGAGAGTGTTGCTATACCACAGGACCCTGGCGGACAAGCTGATGGTAAAATTCCCATCCGACAGCGCTAGTGGCAGAAGGCGCAGTTCCGAGGGCCAGGTAGCAGGGGAGGTGCGGAGATCGAGCAGCATATACAGCACAGGCAGTACAACAGTCTTTAAGGCCCTGGACAGCTTTATGGCTCCCCAGCAAGACTGTGTCACCGCTCCCCAGTCAAGGCTGAGTCGGCAGGAGCACTGTAAAAGGATGGTGAGGGAGTACGTAGCCGATCGCACGACCATCCTCCCTGACGCCTCTGCCACCTACAACTACTGGGTGTCGAAGCTGGACACGTGGCCTGAACTCGCGCTGTATGCCCTGGAGGTGCTTGCTTGTCCTGCGGCTAGCGTCTTGTCAGAGAGCGTGTTTAGTGCGGCTGGGGGAATCATCACAGATAAGCGTACCCACCTGTCAACCGACAGTGCCGACAGGCTAACACTCATCAAGATGAACAAAGCCTGGATTTCCCCAGACTTCTCTTCTCCACCAGCGGACAGCAGCAATACCTAAGCAATACGTAGGCTGCACCCGCGGATGGAAGCATCGTTCTCTCTCACCATCCAAAACGGGGACATTTCTGCTTCATCAATCTGTGTATAATATTCCTCCTCCTCCTCCTCCTGCTCCTCCTCCTGAAACCTCACGTAATCACGCCGAACGGGCAATTTTTCTTAGGGCCACAAGGCTCACTCATATAATTTTGGTTGGGCATGGCCAATTTTTTCTGAGGTACATTAGTACTGTTGGTACACCAATTTTTTTGGGCCCTCACCTACAGTGTAATCATAGTAATTTCTATGTTCTTCGCCTGCACTCATGGTACAGAAAGGTGTGTGTGGTTGGCCTACACTTTAGCTACATAAATGTAACTGGGGCCTTTTCTATACTAAGGCTACTGAAATGTGAAAGAGACTGTTATCTCCCTAAACTGCTGCAATGGGAATGTTACTGGGGCCTGTCTTGAGTGCTACTATTACTGAAATGGAACTTTGACTGCGCTCCCCCTATACTGCTGCTAGTGATATGTTAGTGGGGCCTGTCCCTAATGCTACCGCTGAAATGTTAATAATTCTGGGCTCTGCCTATACCGCTGCTAATGGTATGTCACTGGGGTGTGGAAACAGAGGCTTCACAAAGACATGATGGCGGCGAGGCCATTTCCCACCAACGCTGTTACTGTTAAGGTGCATATAACAACGGACACGTGTAGAGGACACATAGTGCCTCCAAAACATCCCCCTCCTCCTCCAACAATGAAAACATTCTCGGCAAATACCGTTGCATTGGTCCGTCTGGTGGCAGTCCAAGAATTTCACCTTTAACGACACAACAAGAGAGCACCACCACCATCCCCCCGCCACGGCCCACTTAATCCTGGCCACATTCCGAAAACCAACTACATTAAACCGCGCTACCAGGTCCGCAGTCACCACCACATTACCACCAACGAGGTTACTGTTAAGGTACATATTACCAGTCAGACTGGGGCATGCAGTGTGGGCCGAAGCCCACCTGTATTGTATCTGACGTTAGCTCTGCTGAGTAGGGCACTGCAATGGGATATATTTATGTACCGCTGGTGGCTTCCTGGCACCCACCCATGCTGTGGGTCCACAGAGAATTATAAATGCATCTGTTTCCACTTCTAAAGAACCCCAGTCAGACTGGGGCATGCAGTGTGGGCCGAAGCCCACCTGCATTAAGCACAACATTACTACCTCAGCTGTGTTGGGCAATGCAATGGGATATTTTTATGTACCGCTGGTGGCTTCCCGGCACCCACCCATGCTGTGGGTCCACAGAGAATTATAAATGCATCTGTTTCCACTTCTAAAGAACCCCAGTCAGACTGGGGCATGCAGTGTGGGCCGAAGCCCACCTGCATTAAGCACAACATTACTACCTCAGCTGTGTTGGGCAATGCAATGGGATATTTTTATGTACCGCCGGTGGGTTCCAGGGAGCCACCCATGCTGTGGGTCCACAGGGAATTATAAATGCATCTGTTTCCACTTCTAAAGAACCCCAGTCTGACTGGGGCATGCAGTGTGGGCCGAAGCCCACCTGCATTAAGCACGACATTACTACCTCAGCTGTGTTGGGCAATGCAATGGGATATTTTTATGTACCGCCGGTGGGTTCCAGGGAGCCACCCATGCTGTCAGTCCACAGGGACTTCACAATAGGGAGTTGTACCTGCCTGTGTCTATGAATTAAAAAGCCCGGTCTGACTGGGGCATGCAGACACCTTGACAGAATGAATAGTGTGTGGCACATAAGTTCCCCATTGCTATGCCCACGTGTGCAGCTCCTGATGGCGGTGGCACAGGATTGGATTTCTCATTGCTTCTGTACAGCATTGTGGGCTATCGTCCCACCCCTCTTAAAGAGGGTCGCTGCCTAGCCGTGCCAACCCTCTGCAGTGTGTGCCTGCTTTTCCTGTGGCAGACGCACTTATAAATAGACATGAGGGTGGCGTGGCATGAGGGCAGCTGAAGGCTGGGCAGGGACAGTTTGGTGTGCGCTGTGGACACTGGGTCATGGTGGGGGGGGTTGGGCAGCATGTAACCCAGGAGAAGTGGCAGCGGAGTGTCATGCAGGCAGTGATTGTGCTTTGTTGGAGGTAGTGTGGTGCTTAGCTAAGGTATGCATTGCTAATGAGGGCTTTTCAGAAGTAAAAGTTGTTGGGAGGGGGGGGGGGGGGCACTCTTGCCGGTATTGTGGCTTAATAGTGGGACCTGTGAACTTGAGATGCAGCCCAACATGTAGCCCCTCGCCTGCCCTATCCGTTGCTGTGTCGTTCCCATCACTTTCTTGAGTTGTCCAGATTTTCACACATGAAAACCTTAGCAAGCATCGGCGAAATACAAAAATGCTCGGGTCGCCCATTGACTTCAATGGGGTTCGTTATTCGAAACGAACCCTCGAGCATCGCGATAATTTCGTCCCGAGTAACGAGCACCCGAGCATTTTGGTGCTCGCTCATCTCTTCTGAAGAGTGCTTTTATCTGCGGTTGCAGCGAAAAGAATCTTTAGGTTCCGCTGCTCTCTGCCAGTGGAGAAGAGAAGTCTGGGGAAATCCAGGCTTTGTTCATCTTTATGAGTGTAAGCATGTCAGCACTGGCAGTTGACAGGCGGGTACGCTTGTCCGTGATGATTCCCCCAGCTGCACTAAACACCCTCTCTGACAAGACGCTAGCGGCAGGGCAAGCCAGCACCTCGAGGGCATACAGCGCAAGTTTGTGCCACGTGTCCAGCTTTGACACCCTATAGTTCTATGGAGCAGAGGCATCACGGAGGACAGTAATACGATTGGCTACGTACTCCCTCACCATCTTTTTACAGTGCTCCCTCCGACTCAGCCTTGACTAGGGAGTGGTAACACAGTCTTGTTAGGGAGCGATAAAGCTGGCAAAGGCCTTGGAGAGTGTTCCCCTGCCTGATCTCCGCGACTCCCCTGCTACTTGGCCCTCGGAACTATGCCTTCTGCCGCTAGCGCTGTCAGATGGGAAGTTTAGCATCACTTTGTCCACCAGGGCCCTGTGGTATTGCATCACCCTCGTACTCCTTTCCTCTTCTGGAATGAGAGTGGAAAGGTTCTCCTTGTAACGTGGGTTGAGAAGGGTGTACACCCAGTAATCTGTGTAGGCCAGAATGCGTCTAACGCGAGGGTCACGAGAAAGGCAGCCTAACATGAAGTCAGCCATGTGTGCCAGGGTGCCAGTACGCAAGACATGGCTGTCCTCGCTAGCAAGATGACTTTCAGGATCCTCCTCCTCCTCCACAGCCCATACATGCTGAACAGATGAGAGGCAAGCAGCATGGGTACCCTCTGCAGTGTGCCCAGCTGTCTCTTCCCCCTCCTCCTGCTCCTCCTCCCCCTCCTCCAATACGCACTGAGATATAGACATGAGGGTGGTCTGGCTATCAAGTGACATACTGTCATCCACGGTCTCCTGTTCCAACCGCAAAGCGTCGGCCTTTATGCCTTGCAGCGAACTTCTCAGCAGGCATAGCAGCGGGATGGTAACGCTAATGATTGCATCGCCGCTCACCATCTGGGTAGACTCCTCAAAGTTTCCGAGGACTTGGCAGATGTCTGCCATCCAGACCCACTCCTCAGTAAAGAATTGGGGAGGCTGACTGATGTGGCCCTAAGAAGGACCGTTGGGTGTTCTTGAGGACAGGATCATACACTAACACTCTCCCTATAGCAGCAGCAGCACTTTCCCTAATCTCTCCCAGTGTGTGTCTGAGGCGAGCCGCGGGCGGGACCGCTTTAAGTACTCGGCGGTCACTTAATCTCACCAGCCACTCACTGCAGGGGGGTGGAATAGGGCTTGTACCTCCACCCCAACCTCCCTAAGTCCAGGCCCCTCCACCTCCATAACATTATCCTCAATACATGGGGTATGAAACTGGCCATGGGTCTCAGACTTTTTACGATAGAGCCTATGACCAGTTTCCTAGGTCTGAGCTGTGCAATAATCCCCTCTGTGCCCCTACACCCAAATCCCCCCTCTCACCATGATGACCCCCAACAGGCTGGTTCTTGCAGTCAGGGGCGAAGCCAATGGCACGATCCTACTGAGCCACAAGAGAGTGAGCCCTTTAGACGGGATCTGTAAATATTATGCAGTTTCCTGTAGTTCCTTATTTTTGGTGTGATACATGAATAGAATATACATTTTTTCATATACAAATATAAAAATGTATTCTGTGAAAAATGCATGGTATTTGCTCT
Source organism: Eleutherodactylus coqui (assembly GCF_035609145.1). Lineage (NCBI taxonomy): Eukaryota > Metazoa > Chordata > Amphibia > Anura > Eleutherodactylidae > Eleutherodactylus > Eleutherodactylus coqui. The sequence continues at coordinate 134,659,513 of NC_089841.1, forward strand.
TTCTACAAAATAATCTAACAGGTGCATTTTGACAGTAGGAATAAGTCAAGTGTTTCCCTTTTGTTGCAGTAGGCATACATTGTCCCCCTTAGAAATGGTTGTTTAAGGGTCTAACGCTGCTTTTAAACACTACGTTTTCCAAACTCGGTTCCTACAATGTCTGCTACCTATAAAGGTTGTTTAAACAGTTTGCCTTCGCCTTTGCAATGAGGTGAAAGTCACCGCTTGATTTGACTTTACTGGCTAGCACATTTTGTGTCACACAACATAAGGTTTGTTACTGTTAGCAAAAGGGGCCAGCAAGCAATTTCAAAAGAAACTAATAAGGGGCATTTTTAAAACACACCTTTAACAAGGAATTGGTTATTAATTTGGCAATAATGCTCACATCTTGAATTGGGCTTCAAAAGCAATAAGGGAATTTTCTCAAATCCAAGCATGTATTACTATTGCTAAATTAATTTAAACTCACAACCCATGGCAAAGGTGCTCATTGTCTTGCGAGTCCCTAACTATGGGTATCTATCTACACCAAAAAATGAAGCACTGCTGGCTTACAAAAAATGATGCTGTTTGAAGAGACCAGTTCATCTGCTTCATCGCATATAGTCAATCTGCCGCGGAACTGCTCTTTGACGAGTCAGGCAATAGCCGCAAAGATATCCTTGACTTGGTGAGCTAATGCTGCTGGTCTGTGATGCAGCATGGGGTCATCAACAACTTCAGCTGGGAGAGATGGAGGTAGAGTCTCTTCTGCATTCCAACCAGAACCGTTGTCCCAGCCAAAGTTGTGCGGGACCAGGCAGGCTCTAATTATGGCACACGTTGCCAGGTTTCAGCTGTGGTGCACTATGGAAAACTCTCCACTTGTTGGTGAGAATCCCAAAGGGACACTCCACCAAACGCCTGGCATGTGTGAGTCTGTAATTAAACACCTGCTTCCTGGTGTTCAGGTTCCTGCAAGTGAAGGGACCCAGGACATGATTAGTCAGGCCAAATTCCTCGTCGACCACAAAGACAAATGGTGCAGGTGGACTTGAAGAGCCAGGAAGGTCCTGTTGTTCTTGCAGGGAGAGCTGTTCGGGCCAAAAGTCTCTGCCCAATTCTGGAAGTGCTGAAAATGCAAGCATCGGCAGCACTTCCATACGCCTTGATATCTACCAGTCTAAATCGATAGTAACTATCACTAACAGCACTGCCGAGAAGTACTGCTTGTAATTCAAATACCAGGACCCTGAGTGCAACGGCTTTCAACACGGATGTGTTTCCTGCCCAGCGCCCCAAAACAGTTCAGAAACTGAGCAATATCCTGGAATCCCTCGGCAATGTCCAACCAATCTAGATGAGAGGGTGGAGCCATCACTAAAGGCACCAGATGCAGTCAAAGGATATCAAAGGTCTTCCTGAGAATTCCAGAAATGGTGTATTGCCCCAATAGTATGTCGAACTGCGTGGAAGCATACAAATTCCCAGTGGACAGGAACCTGCAGAAACAATGGAGCTGAAAGTTTGCAACGTCCTTTCCGAAAAGGTAAAACAAAAAATCATGGAAGCTTAACAAACAAATTACCTCACGGTAACCAGGAGTCTTTCCTCAGCGGATACACACCGATGCATGTTAGTGTTGCTGTATGTAAGTCCGGATCGCAGCTCCCCAACAAGTTTATCCAACTGCTGGATAGCCAAATGAGAAAAATCAAAGAACTTTTCCAGATGGCACCTCAAGTCAGCACAAAGGGTATGGAAATGCCCCTGAAGCGCATGCTGCGAAACCAGAGGATGAACCCAGAACTGCCGACTCCTCCTTCTAGGAACAACTTCCACATCTCACATGATAGCCCAAATCTGTGCGACAGCAACCAAGGCAAAAGAACATTCTCGTCATCAGAAGACAAGTCTCCAACCTCAGCTACTCTCTCACAAACCTGGGGGGCTGGGTCAATGATGATAGAATGATGTATTGCTAGTGGAGTTTTAACTGTGCACAAATGTGCAGCTATTGTGAACTGAAAAAAAATATATATACTGTTACGTGTGTAATAAACAAAGTTCATTGCGAAAATAAGTTGCGCAGGAGAGAGCATATTTGTGCTTATTGCTCGTATGCAGGAGCCTTTAAGGGTTAGAAAAATTGAGCCTCCATGGGCTCAATGAGAAAATGGGGTTCACAGGCTTTTATAAAAAATAATAATAGTAATCTTTAGCACCAACTTATTTCGCAGTGCTTTGATGCATGAGGAAGCTCAATCAGGGCAGGGTGGGGTGGTACAGGAGGGCATCATTTGAGGGCGAGGACCATATTAGGAGAGTTGGTATGCTTCTTTGAAGAGGTAGGTCTTTAGGGCACGTCTGAAATTCTTTGCGTCAAGGATTGTCCGGATATCTTGGGGTAGAGTGTTCCATAGGGTCAGTGCTGCTCTGGCGAAGTCCTGGAAGCGAGCATGTGATGTTCGTATTAGGGGGACGTCTAGTCTGACTGCGTTGGCAGAGGGAAGTGTGGGGGATGGGGGATGTATGGACAGGAGGGAGGTGATGTTCGGTGGTGTGGCACTATGGAGAGTGTGGAGTTTAAATTGAGTTCTTTAATACATGGGCAGCCAGTGCAGCGACTGGCATAGTGTAGAAGTGTCTGAGAACTGGCTGGATAGGAAGATGAGTCTAGCTGCCTCATTTAGTATGGATTGGAGAGGGGAGAGTCTGGTGTGGGGAATTAGTAGAGAGTTGCAATAGTCGAGTCTGGAATGGAAGAGGGCAACAACAAGAGTCTTTAGTGTGTCTGTGGTCAGGAACAGCCAGATTTTTGCAATGTTCCTGAGGTGCAGGTTCAGGCCAGAGATTGGATGCGGGGGGTGAAAGAGAAGTGAGAGTCCAGTGTGATCCCTAGGCAGCAGGCGTGCTTTCTGGGGAATATGGTAGTTCCAGCTATTGATATGAAGATGTTGGAGAGAGGTCAATTGGTATAGGGTGGAAAAATGAGAAGGTCAATTTTGAGAGCCTAAGTTTGAAAAAAAGGGAGGACATGGTGATATAGACAGCGGACAGACAATTGGAGCTGTTTTGGAGGAAAGGTGTAGAGATGTCACGGGAGGAAATGTATAGCTGGGTGTCATCAGTATAGAGGTGATGTTGGAGGCCAAATCTGTGAATGGTTAGCCCAATTGGGGCTGTGGAGATAGAGAAGAGTAGGGGGCCAAGGACTGAGCCCTTGGGGAACCTGACAGTGAAAGGAAGAGGAGAGGAGTTAGAGCCTGCGAAAGGGATGCTGAAAAAGAGATAGGAGGAGAACTAGGAGAGAGCAGTGTCCTTTAGGCCAATAGAGTGGAGCATAGCAAGAAGAAGGTTATAGTCGACAGTGTCAAATTCAGCGGACAGGTCAAGGAGGATTAGTAGGGAGTAGTCGCCCCTTGACTTGGCCATTATCAGGTCATTAGACATTTTTATGAGGGTGTTATAGTTGAGGAGAGGGGGCGGAAACCGGACTGGAGGGGGGCGAGATTTGTCAGAGAGAAAGTTGGTAAGGCAGGAATAGACCAGGTGTTCAAGTAGTGTGGAGATAAAGGGGAGGTTAGGGATAGGTCAGTAGTTGGCAAAATACCAGAGGACAGGGAGAGGTTGAAGATAGTGGTGAGGTGGGTGATGACAGCTGAGGAGAGGGACTGGAGGAGGGGTGAGGGGAGAGGGTCACTAGTCATTGGTTCGAGTACAATTTTTTTCTTTGAAATGCGTGGCTAGCTCTGTGGCACTGAGGTCCATCATGGGGACCTGTTTTTTGGGGCAGAGGAGGGAATAGAAAGTGTCAAAAAGTCTTTTGGGGTTGTGGGATAGTGAGGAGATGAGGGAGGTGAAATAGACTGGTTTGGCATGATGGAGGGCGAGATTGTAGGTTTTAAGTATAAATTTGAAGTGGATGAAGTCCGCAGGCTGTTTTGGATTTATGCCCAAAGATTAATATCTTCCTTTGCTCCTAGACTGGCTCATCAATACTCATTTTGCTTCCCATGTTAAATAAACATAACATTGCTTCCCTATGTTAAATAAACTTCAAGTCTTTATTTGAGGAATTGGAAACCTATTGGTCCAGTTTCATCGTGTTTGAGCTGGGGAAGATTGGAGTCTATGAATATCACTTTGGAATTACTTCTGTTCATCTATTAAAGGAGGAGGATACACATCACCCCCATCTACATGGAACTATACTTCTATTCTATTTTTCTTTATTGTGTCTTCTATTTTTCCTGTTTAGGTTATGGGGGCTTAGTTTTTTAATTAATTATATACAAAACACAAGGTATGCTACCGTGTTTCCCCGATAGTAAGACCTACCCTGATTTTCGGGGAAGGCTTGAAATATAAGCCCTCACCCAAAAATAACCCCTAGCTAGGCTACGTGTTTAAAAAAAAAGACAATACTGACCTACCGCCAGCCTTCCGGTCCTTGCGCTGGTCTCCGTAGCTGCTGCAGGCTGCTGGGTCCTCTTTCAAGCTGACAGAGCAGTTCTTCCTGGAAGCGGGGCTTCTATACCCTGTCTCTAGGAAGCTAATGCTCTGATTGGTTAATCCAGTGCCGCCTCAGCCAATAAAATCCGGCGCTGGATTAACCAATCCCAGCTATTCAATGATGTAATTGTTTAATCAAGCACCAGCTCTCATGGGCTAACGTGGCACTCTATTACCCAATCAGAGCATTAGCTTCCTGTAGGCAGGGTATTCAAGCCCTGCTTCCAGGAAGAACTGCTCTATTGGCTTGAAGGAGGACGCGGCAGCGTGCAGCAGCGATGGAGGCCAGCGCAAGGATCGGAATGCCAGCAATAGGTGAGTATTATTAGACACCCCTGAAAATAAGACACTGTGCCTCTTTTGAGGCAAAAATGATTATAAAACAGTGTCTTATTTTCCGGGAAACACGGTAGTATTGAACCTTGTGTTCTTCCCTTGCCACTCAGGGATGCCTCCCCTTTAGTTAGAGCCCGTGGTTCTTCTACATCTTTGGCATTGAATGCTAATTTTTTGGTCAGATGCTATAAACCTTTTCTAACCAGGCGACCTTCACTCATTTGTCACATGTCATGCATTTTTTGAGATCTTGACACCATCACTGTTGTATATCGCCATTACGTGCATTTAGTGATGCATCTTTGTTCTTGTCTCATCATTGACTGCAATATTGTCTCCACTATATTTAGTGTAGGTAAAGGGCACTAAGCATACGGTAGAAAGAAATTATTAAATACACTGGTGCCTTGGTTAAAAGTGTAATTCGTTTCATGACGAAGCCCTTAACCCAAAACACTCGTATGTCAAAACCCCTGGAATTCAATATGTTTATTTACAATATACAACATAACACATTGTTCTCTCTAGCGTGGCAGCAGCAAGGCAAGTGTCAAATCAGACCTCCTCCATATTTGCCCAATCTGGCTAGAATTCCGTAATGTGCTACTAAATAGTTCCGCTTAGTATACACGCAAGGCTTCCCCCCCCCCCTACTTTCACTGCTACTGGCAGCTGCTGGGATTCTACATCCAGATTCCTTTTGCTATCTTCCTGAGGAAGCGTGTTAGCTACTCTCACTCAGCACACCATACCTTTCAGTATACAAAAGTTTACACATTCCTGACAGCATTTTAGCACACAGCCTGCGCAGAAGCCTTCACTAAAATATGTACTTATTGCAACTTACTTTTGGTTAACCATTCAGCCCACACTTCTCAGAACTAACTATAGGAACAACTTTAATAAATGCACGGAAGCCTAGGTTAGCATGTGTTTCCCATATTAATATACTATGTTAGGCTGAAGAAAAACATATATTCATCCAATTTAGCCTATAACCCCCCCCCCCCCCACCACCTAATGTTGATCCAGAGGAAGGCTAAAAACCCTAATGAGGTAGCAGCCAATTTTCCCCATTTAAGGGTGAATTCCCACGAACGTATATCGGCTCGGTTTTTATGCCGAGCCGATATACGTTGTCCTCGTGTGCAGGGGGGGGGGGGAGGATGGAAGAGCCAGGAGCATGAACTGAGCTCCCGCCCCTTCTCTGCCTCCTCTCCGCCCCTCTTCACTATTTGCAATGAGAAAGGGCGGGACGGGTGGGGCTAAGGGCCGCGAATTAGCCCCTCCCCTGTCCCGCCTCTCCCCGTTGCAAATAGTGCAGAGGGGCGGAGAGGAGGCAGAGAGGGGGCGGGAGCTCAGTTCCTGTTCCTGGCTCTTCCATCCTCCCCCCCTGCACACGAGGACGACGTATATCGGCTCGGCATGAAAACCGAGCCGATATACGTTCGTGTGAATGCACCCTAAGGGAAAAAATCCCTTCCTGATTCCAAATCTGTTAATGTCCTCATCATATGCCTCTAGGCCCCTTTTGATGCACCCCTTTTTGCCTTGGCAGCAACTGCCTGGCACATGTTGCTCTAGTTAAGCTTACAGTTAAGAAAGTTTTCCCCAGTGGTTTCCAATTTAGTATGTAATGGTGACATGCATTTCCCTGCCCATGTGCATAAGCTTACATTTATTAGTGTTAAACTCCAAACATGGAATGCTGCCAGTGGCAGATTGCCCATTTATTGCACCAGAAGAAACCTCGGTGGTACTGGCTCAAGTTGGTCATGTGATGCTGTGTCGATACATCTTGGGATTATTAGCACAACATAGCGGAAAAGAAAGCAGGGGGAAATCTAAAAAGTAGGATGGTGCTTGGAAAGTATCAGACGGGAGCTGCACTACATGGAAGTGACTGCAGGTCACAGGAGACCTCCAAAATGTGACAGGCAATCAGATGAGGGGTGCAGGGATGGAAAAATGTTTTTTTGGCTTAAGTGGCTCGTTAAAACAGGTGGATCTATTAGTAACGCTATAAAGCTATCAATGTACTATATCATAAAGGAACAAGAAGACATTCTCCTGGTGATGGATTATCTACCCTAGGGGCTATAATGATTTATTGGTAATATATTGGAGAATTCATAAGATATCAAAGAACTCGCAGTAGAATAACGCTTCATTGTGTTCCCATATCCAGAGCAACACCCTCCCATACTGTACCATTGTACTATTCTTGTATCATTGAGTTAGTCATGTGAAGAAAGCAAGACCAATCTGTCATTTATCATCATGATCATGATTAATACAAAATGCATTGTGTTGAACTTGCAGTTCGAATTCTAGTGACCTTATACAAAGAATAGTTTTTTTTAACTTGTGAAGATCATTAGTCACCTGTATCTATTCACAATGGGAATATCCCTTTGACTTGTGCTTCATTTTTGTTTGTACATGGAGAATTAATAAAACTATCTTCATTCTTTTATAATGACAGCAACTTCATTATATTGTGACCTGTAATCGTTCAGAGCTAAGAACAAAATAAAAGGTAACCAAGGGACTGGCAAATATCACCAGCTAGAGAATAATGGAGCTTTATAGGTTAAATGGTTTGAATCACAAAACATTAGTGAAATCCCTGTTCTGTGATTAGATAAAACTGTCATATTAATTGCCCCGGAGGCCTCATTATAGTCACAGCCAAAAGTATCTGTACTAAACTATAGAATGACAGCTGCCATTTAACCACTTCACACATTTACACATTGGAGAAAAACTTTTCTGTACATAACAAAGGGTCAAAAAATGGAAGCCTTTATTTGGAGTTAGTCAGTGACATGCAACTTGAGATATCACACATACCACATTATGAAAGTGTTTCATTGTTTATTACATAAAGTTGTTTATGTTGCTTCAGTAGCTAATATTGCTATTAAAATTTAAAAAGGGTAGTATGGTTACTTACGACGTTAAATGCTAATCTTGATTGACCAAGTGATAAAATCGTCCCGATTTTCACAAGATCGAATCGGGTTACTCAGAACCAATATTTGGCAAAGATTGCGGGAAAATCAAATTTCCCATAATACCTGCTGCGGAGATCAGCGTGCAGCCAATCAGCAGCCAGGGATCCTGGCTGATGTCACCAAATGTGTCCATCTTGCATATGGGCAGCAGTCTCATTGGACACCTGCATGACATGACCTAGCCATATATAACATAGGCACAGTGTAACCAGCAGCCATCGTACTGTTGAGTGCAGGACAGAGAATTTGCATCATGTTTATATGCTTACATAACATTTGGTCTGTTGTTAGGGACAGATATTCTGCAGAGCATATATTGCTGCTGATGTGAAAGCTTATATACCACCTTTATATTGGAGGGACCAGAGAAAGAAGCTGCATCAAATTTATATGCCTATATAAACAGGGGGAGAGGGTATATTTCTGCTGCTGTCAACGTATATAGTAGCAAAGCAGACAAATAAAATACGCTTTCATAGAATCCTAGAATGGTAGAGTTGGAAGGGACCTCCAGGGTCATCGGGTCCAACCCCCTACTCAATGCAGCATTCACTAAATCATCCCAGACAGATGTCTGTCCAACCTCCGTTTCAAGACTTCCATTGAAGGAGAACTCACCACCTCCCGTGGTAACCTGTTCCACTCATTGATCACCCTCAGTGTCAGAAAGTTTTTTCTAATATCTAATCTGTGTCTCCTCCCTTTCAGTTTCATCCCATTGCTTTGGAGTGGAGAATATTGCAGTTCTCTGTTTGTGGCCTCAAGCATCATTCAAAGTTCGGGCCACGACCAATTATTTGTAGACCAAATGCAGTTAGCAGTGGGGTTTTTGGGACAGCTCACAAAGATACAAGCTATACTCTGTGGCCTTCTGTTCTCACATATCAGGCCTCCCAGGGATTCCGGTTTATTTATTTGGAAGTGCTTTTTTTGTTAATATAAAACAAAAAAAACAAACAAACAAGGGCATAGCAAACACACACATTGCTTGTCAGTGGCCTTAGACATCATTCAAAGTCACTAGTGGGGCCACTATGAATTATTTGCAGGCCGTACGCAGCTAGCAGTGGTTTTCTGCAAACTACAAAGTTAGCTCATAAGTTGAATAAAACTACAATAAAAGTTTAACAAAAAAACCTAAATAAATAAAAAAGAAACATGAAGAAAGTAAGGGGCAGGGGATATGTTGGTGGTGGTAGAGGACAAGCCAAGTTGGCACTTCAAGCAGCTTCCACTGAAGCAACAGCTCTGCGTTTTGCAGGGGGTGAGGCAAGCCCACTGCCATTCCTTAGAATTGGTTCTGCCCGTGCATCATGTCTGCAGCACACAGAACTGGTGTAGAGTGGATGACACAACATGCCTCAAGTACCACCATCAACTCTTCCTCCCAGTTGTAGGCACACAGCAGTCAGGCTGCAGCAGTCAGACATGAGCATCCCACCTCTGCTTCACCCCATGCCAAATTCCCCACATGGATTAGTCTGAGGAGTTGTTTGCTCATTCAGTGTCATTCCAAACAACTAAATGAAGAAGACCAAGACACTGAATGCACTGATGCCCAACCATTTTTTTTACTCCAAAGAGTAAGATTAGGGTGGGTCAGTGCATGTGGTCAGCCCTCCACAGGCAATGTGCATTTAGGGGGATGAGGAAGAGAAAATGGAAGAGAATCAAGTACTCGATCTAACATGAAGAGGCAGAGAGAGTCATCATAGCACCTCACAGGGCACAAAAAGACAGTGCCACCACCCTCAGATACTACTAGTCACAGCAACATCAGACCTGGATATTTTTTTGAAACTGCACATGATGGCAGTAGAGTGATCACCTGTAAGATCTGTAGTAAGCATTTAAAACGTGGCAATAACATAAACAACCTCAACACAACATATAAGAACAGTCACATCAACTCCCACCACCCACTGCCTTAGAGAGTCCACCTAGGCCAGAGGGCAGAGAATCAGGCTCACCCTGCTCCCTCTACAGCTGCTGTAACTGTCTCTTCCTCCATCTCCCTCCCTGTCCATGCAATAAGCTCTAAGCACAGAGGGGCAGTTTTGTGCAGTGGCAGTAGCATACGAACTTCAGCCTCTTCTCTGCAATTTAAAATTGGGCTACAGGCTTCAGAGACAGGAGTGGGAAACTGAGAGCAGAAGTTAAGCCGCCACTACCACCACCACCTTCACTGACATTGACATCTACACCATATTCCAGCGGGTCCACATTTCATGGTAACCCCAAGAGTTGTCGGACATTCATTCTTGTCTGTCCCCTCCTCACCCCTCTCCTCCTACTCCTGCTCCACCTCTTCATACCACCGTTCAACACCCTCCAAATTGGCACATGTATCCATTTGTGACAAAATCCAACATCCATACTGCGGTGAATGTGGTAAATGCCAGCATGCTGGCTGTCCTAAAACTCATATGTCTAAGGGAGTGGAACAACACGCCCAAAGAGCTGTTGATGGCTCTGTAGGCCCAGGCTAACATGTGGCTGACCCTGTACAATGTGATGCCAGGCAAGGTTGTGTGTGACAATGGGGCCAACCTGCTGGCAGCTCTTTGCCTCTGCAATCTCACATATGTACCTTGCCTGGCCAATGTAATGAACCTGGTAGTGCAGCACTTCCTAAACAATTACACAGGTTTACATCCAGTGTTGGAAAAGGCCAGGAAACTGTGCTCACACTTACGGAATTCACACCCAGCCTCCTTTCATCTGGCGGAGTTGCAGAGATAGTCCAGGCTCATCTGTGCCGTGCCTACATGGTGGAATTCCACATTGCATATGTTGCAGAGGCTAAGATAGCAGTGGCTAAGATCAACTCCCACTCTGCTATTACTCTGCAGGGAGGGTGATTTTGGACAAGAAAGGAGGGGGGGGGGGATCTTCTACAACATGTTTCCCACCCATGGGAGAATTACAGCGGAAGAAGAAGAGAAGAAAGAGGAGGTGGATAATATTAGTCCAGAGGCAGGGGAGAAGGCTAAGCAATGTTCCTTCCATCCATCACTAACTTAAACTATTCTAATTGGTTGGCAGGACCAGTCAGAGGACACTCTTAGGCCTGACCGCAAGGAATGTGGGCCATCACTTTTAGGCACTTTGAGGCATATAAGTGCTTTTATACTGCAGTGATTGCAGAAGGACCATTGCACAGCCCATATCAAAACATCAGATCATTACTGGGTGGCCACCGACCTTGATGTTTCCTACAATCTCATTCCAGCAGTGGAGAAGGACCTCAAAATGCAGTACTTTCAGACAGACTGGGTAGTACTGACAGTCACAGGCAGCAGTTGTCCATGATGGTGCAAGAGTATGTCAGCTCCCATATGGATGTACTCAAAAGGAGCATTGGCTCCTTCGACTTCTGAGTGTCTAAGCTGGACAAGAGGCCACAGCTTGCACAACATGCTTTAAAGGTGCTTGCCTGCCCTGCTGCCAGTGTGCTGTCAAAAAGGGTGTTCAGCACAGCTGTGCTGTGCCCTCAAGGTGCTGAAGCTGCTGATGTTGGTGCTCTCCTCCTGCTTCTACTATGTTTTCTCTTTCCCTCAAAATGAAATTTTTTTTTAGCACAAGAAACAGCTCCACAGCTGTTCCTTTTAGAAGGCCCGTGCTTGACCGTTCTGTTCACCTGGTAGAATTTGTCCTTTGTAAACTTTATAACATTGCTTTTAAATCAAGCAGCACACCTGCTGTCTTGTGTAGCAAAATGTTTGGTAGCTCTACAGCTTTTCCTTTGAGTGGGCTTATGCTTGTGTGTAGTCTTCACCTGGCAGAATATCTCCTTGTAAATTTTATGACATTGCTTTTAAATAAACAGCATACTTGCTGTTTTACATGGCGAAATTTTTGTTCCTTGGAGCAAGCCTGTGCTTGAGTGTTGTGTTCATCTTGCAGAATTTCTTCCTGTAAAATTTGTGAAATTGCTTTTAAAACAAGCAGCACACCTGCTATCTTCTTTGGCACAATTTTTGACCTAGGAGACCCTTATGTGGGCCTTCTTTTGTTTTTAGTGACACCCCTGTGCTACAATTGACCCCTACACTACTGTATACTATTTTACCAATTTTTAGGAGGAGCATAGTGTTCCCCAAATGTGTGGCTATATTCCCATGCAATTTGGGTGGCTAAGAGGGGGCGGGGTGGCTGCATTGGGGACCTTCTGGAGGGAAAATTACTGAACCGAATTTTCACTCTCATTGACTTTAATGGGAGTCAGAATAGCCAGCCCAAATCACAATGATTTTTGTGAGACTCCTATTTTCAAACTGCATCTTTGGAGCTATTCATGTTGGCCAGGGTAAACCACTAATTGTGAAAATTCTATATTGCATGCACAATATCAAGGACACAATATTTGCAGGGTACTGTCTGAGTTATACCACTAATTGAATGTTAGTAAACTGTTTGAATTGTATCTAAATAGTACTGTTGTATGTTATTGCTATATTATTCTTTATTGTACATACAGTAAAGCATTGTTTTTAGACTGAACTGGTGTAAAGCTTCTCGATCTCTGGCATCATATTCTACGCAGTCATCAGGTGGTGAAGCACTGGCTCATCACCCACATGTCACTAAGTTGGCAGAGCCTCCTAAACAGGGCACTAAAGAGAGGGCTAATCTCAGCGCTCAGTGCGCCATTTAAGTCTCTCTGCCTCTCTACCCTTCTGTGTCCTTGGCAAGAGGTGGGTTTTAGAGGAAGCAGTGTTGTAATCATTGTACACACAGAACATGCTAATTAATAAGAACATTTGGAAATCAACCCGTTGGAAATTGACCTTAGGGGTAAGGAATTTACTCCAAATTCAGCTGCAATGGGATTGTTTCCTGATGGATCTATGGGGCCCGTTGTTATTTCAGAGCACAGGATTCTTTTGTACTCTGAAGGGTCAGTACCACCCTGATCACTTAAATGATCGCACTGATTCAAAAGTTTTTTGTGTTTCATTTGCTGTATCATATATTTCTGTGTACCTCTTTATGACACACATACAGCTATTTATGTCTTAACTGCATATACCCCATACACTTAGGACGTATATAGACATTCACAGTATATGCTATGTATGCAACTGGCTTGGGAGGCAAACCCACTTCCCACATGGTGGGTATCGGTTGTCTTTAACAACCTATTTCACTGGAAAAGAGCCAAAAATGCAATACCTGGTGAGGTGCAGAGCAGGCACAATCGCCTGCTTTTGTGCCTGCACAATGGCCGTAGGGTAGACACAATGGCTGTAGAACCTAACAATATGCAGCAAGCCAGACTATAAGCCAGAGGAGCTAAACTGTCCACTGCAGACCTATATGCAGCCACCCACTCAACCTAGGCCAGATTGGGGAGGAGCGACTGCATGCAATGCAACTAAATCTGCAATGTGAACGATACCACAGAAGCCAGCCAATAGATGGGTGCGCCCCACAATACAGGATTACAACTCACACTGACATAACAGTGGGTTGCCCTGTATCTCAACAGTGGGCCAAACTGGCTGACATCTTGGGCTCCCCCAGAAGTCTATAGCAAACTGCATAAAGGAAATATTGATACACACTAATAAAATGCGGGTGTTAGTTTAGCATTTTGGCCAAGATGCATAAGCTGATGGGCCGACGGCAAGGCCACACCGCGTCCGTCAGAACCTATACTATCTCACTGTAAAGTAAGTCTTTGACAGCCTACACTCGCCTGAAACAGCCATGATCGGAGATAACTCTGATTGTGGCTGTTAACCCTTTTAATGCCACAGTCAATTCTGACAGTGGGATTTACATGTCCAGAATATCCCACTGAGGATGCTGTTCAGGTGTCATAGCAGCCTAGGGACTTCTGAAAGCCCCAAGGGCTGCCCTGAGTGCTTGCCTATTAAAACAAGCCTGTGACATGTTTCTAACCCCTACTCCCTGCAGTCAGTTGTGGCCTTCCTGACCCATTTTTCAAATCTGCCATGTGTCACTTTAAGTAGTAATAACTTTTACTTATGTAAGTGATTCTGTATATTTTTTTCATGACACTGCAACTGGCCCCATTGATTATGATTCCAGCAATACCAAATTTGTATTTTTTTCTATTTTACCACGTTCATAGAAAGAAAAAATTTCCATCGCCGTATTAAGGGCTTAATTTTTGAGGAATGAATTGACGTTTTCATTTGTACCATTTTGGGGTGCATACAACTTTTTGATTGCTTTTTATAAATTTTTTTATGATGCATTGTGGTCAAAATCAGCAATTTTTTTGCAGTGTTTTTCTGGGGTTTTTTTAACGGCGTTCACCATGCAGGAGGATAAATAACATAAGAATTTTATAGAACGGAGCACTGCAAATCCGTTGATACCACATTTGTGGTTTTTTAAATTATTATCTTCCCATTCTTTTTTTCAAACTCACGCGCACTAGCTTGGACTTTGAATAGTAAAAATGAAGAGAAAATAAACCCCAGTTCATGCGCTATTATGCTACATAGAGCGGTGAGCATATTAGCACATGCACCCATGTGTTTTTTCTCTGAATATGCATATATGTGAATGTGTATGTGTGAATAGTAAAAAAAAAAACCCAGTTCATGTGCTAATACACTCCGTAGTGGCGAGCATATTAGCGCATGCACCCATCTCATTAAGCCCTGAGTGTGCAAAGTAAATGGACGTCGCAATTATAGATAAGCGAGTATACTCGCTAAAGGCAATTGCTCGAGCGAGCATTGCCTTTAGCGAGTACCTGCCCGCTCTAAACTGCAGGTTCGGGTGCCGGCAGCGGGCACGGAGCTGCGGGGGAGAGCGGGGTAGAACGGAGGGGAGATTTCTCTCTCCCTCTCCCCCCCCCCCCCCCCGCTCCCTCCTGCTGACAGCCGCTACTCACGGCTCCCCCGCGCCGGCTCCAGAACCTGCAGTCTCGAGCGGGGAAGATACTCGCTAAAGGCAATGCTCGCTCGAGCAAATGCCTTTAGCGAGTATACTCGCTCATCTCTAGTCACAATGTGAGAACTACTGGCCTGCTGCCAGTATATGGGGTTAATAGACCGCCTGTAATACAGGATTATGCAATAGCTTTGTAATGCATTACACTGTATAAGGGATATATATATATATATATATATATATATATATATATATATATGATTGCACGTACAAGTCCCTTATGGGATGTTAAAATGATTAAAAAAAATATATAACATTTAAAAAAACTTTCCCCATGAGTGGGTTAGTTTCCTGGTGTATAGGAGAAAATTTACTTGCATCTAGAAATCTTGACTGTCAGGTTTCCTACACACAGGTAAGAGACTCAGCCTGATATCGCGCTTTACAACCTGCTTTTTAACTGCGGATCGAGACGATTTTCAGGCAAAAACGCCTTGCATCACATTGGTGAAATTCTGATCTTCTTGTGTGAGTTTGACATGCGATGGAGGATCGGAAATATTTCCCATTGATTTCAATGGGAAACCTCACAACACACTCGCATGCACATTGCACGGCATGCGAGAGCCATGCAAAACATTCAAGGTCCTATTAAAATCAAAGGGTGATGCATTCTGGGGAAAGCGATCAGAAATATTGCTTGTGTATATGACTCCATTCAAAAGAATGGGGTTCATATTCTCGGAATGCACAAATCTTACCTGAGTTTCTCAGCCGTGTGAAAGCAGCCTCAGGCAGCAATAGGGTAACAAATTGTATAAAACTGAGCTGGGGAATGGGTGTGATGGATGAGCAGCTTAGTGCATTTACTGAAGGGATTCACCATTGTTTCCCAGTCTATAAAATATTATAAGAGTTCAACTAAGAATAATTCTACTCATGAACAAATAACAATATAACACGGAGCCACAGTGCAGCTAACATTTGTGTCTTTGTCTTGGGGGCATGTCCGAGCAGTGTAGCAGAATTTATTTCTACACATGATATTTATAGCAGTCAGGGGGTGATAACCCTCAGACGTAATACTAACCAATATTGGACAGGAATCATTGGCATACTCAGATGAATCACTTGAAATGTTTGCGGAAAAGCCGTGTCACAACAAATATGTGCAGAGTCTTCTGATATTCTAAATACTTACTCATTGCTCACTTGCATTTATTTTTATGACCTGAGCTATGTGGAATGGGGGTGGGGGGGTGGGGTGAAGAGAATACACAACAGAGTTCACATAGTGGCTTACTTTTAATATGGTTGTCTCATTTGCACCCGGCTACAACAGCGACAATTGGGATTCACTGTGACCTTGGCTGTTAACCATTTAAATGCTGCTGTCAAATAATAGCATTTACATTGCCTGATTGGTGTTTGGAAGTCCTGATAGTTATCCTTCCCCCTGTGATAAGATTGATGAATGCCATTCAGGTGTCATGGCAGACTAGGGCCTTGTGAATGCCCCCAAGGCTGCCATGTTTATAGAAGGCCTGCTGAAATACAATATACTGCAATATTGAAGTATTGCAATATATTATATACGCAAACAAATGATCACAAGTTCAAGTCCCCTTAGGGGACTTAAAAAATGTAGACATAATTGATGTATTTCTAAAAAAGAAGATTAAAACTTAAAAAAAATAATTTCTACATTTATAATAAAAAAAACATACACACGCGAGAATCCCAATAGTGAAAATGAAACCATTGAAATCACGCAATCATGTGTTTAAGCCATCACATAGAGGCGCTTTTACACACACACATTGTGATACTTGGAGGTAATTTAACATTAAAGGTAGCAGCTCCCTGGACTCTATAGGGGTATTGTCTGCTGCCGAGTGCCAAATAAACTGCATAGATGTTAATGGAAATGGATTTATCCAGTTTTGCAATGACTGCAGCTATGAAAACAGCAAACAGCCTAACCTATACATTGGGCACTACCTCACTTATTGAACCCTAACTACACACTAAGGCCTCGTTCACACAAGCGTTTTTTGCACGCGTGTATGCACGCAAAAAACAATGCTGCACGGATGTGCAAAAAAATGCATGAACAAAGCTCTATGCCCATTGAAAGCAATGGAATGCCGGTAACGTCTGCAGTGATTTTTGGGAAAGGGCTTCAAATATAAGCTCTTCCCTGAAAATCATCCCTAGCTTGTATAAAAAAATAAAAAAAATTATACTCACCTCTCTGCCGCTGTCGGGGCTGGGCACGTCTTACAGCTTGTTTCCGTGAACTGTACTGAAGCTCTTTCTGAAAGGGCTGTGTCTGATTGAAAGCAATGGGAGAACATCGCGTTCCTTTGCCACAGCTGTCACAGCTGGGGCAGGGGATTCTTTACTCCTGTGCAGCATGGACCTTCCCAGCACGTGGATGCTCTGTCTTTTGCAGGTGTGCAAATTCGCATGCCTGCAAAAGACGGACATGTGAACACACCATAGGAAACCAATGGTTCTAATAGATGCGCTTTTTTGCTCACATATAGGTGCATGCAAAACAACGCTTGTTTGAATGAGGCCTAAGAATAGACAAGACAGTTACTGAGGTCCCTTCTCAGCACTCTGGCTCTCACTAAGCTCAATCCAGTCTTCTTGGCATAGACCATCTATCTGTCTCCAACTGCTGTTTTTTTTCACCTGCTCACAGCAGGAAACATATAGCACTTCTAGATGCCAGTCCTCTGGGAAAAACCTGTCTCTCTCTAACTGGTCTTGTTTCTCATGTGTCTGCAGCGTCTGAGGAGCAGGCCGACAGCAAGGTAGAGAGATATTAACCTTGTCACGGGGCTCTACCGTCTCTTCTCTAAGGATAGCTAGGGACCTGACCTTGTTACCGCTGGCAGTTCCTGTAAAAAATCAGGAACCGGGGTTACCTGAACTCTGGTCACGCCAACATTACATCCTCTGTGGTGAAGCTTGATGATGAAACACACAGAGTACCTTTTCTTGAGCAAGAACCAGGAACGTTTGGTTCTGTCTAGAGATGAGCGAACGTACTCGTCCGAGCTTGATACTCGTTCGAGTATTAGCGTGTTCGAGATGCTCGTTACTCGTGACGAGTACCACGCGATGTTCGAGTTACTTTCACTTTCATCTCTGAGACGTTAGCGCACTTTTCTGGCCAATTGAAAGACAGGGAAGGCATTACAACTTCCCCCTGTGACGTTCAAGCTCTATACCACCTCCCTGCAGTGAGTGGCTGGCGAGATCAGGTGTCACCCGAGTATAAAAATCGGCCCCTCCCGCGGCTCGCCACAGATGCGTTCTGACATAGCTGAGGGAAAGTGCTATCGTGTTGGAGCTGCTATAGGGAGAGTGTTAGGAGTTATTATAGGCTTCAAGAACCCCAACGGTCCTTCTTAGGGCCACATCTAACCGTGTGCAGTACTGTGGAGTCTGCTTTTTGCAGTGTTGCACTTTTTTTTTTTTTTTGGTATATCGGCCGTGCAGAGCATTGCGCCCTGCAGTAATACTCCAGGGACAGAAGTGCTTAGGCAGGGAGAGCGTTAGGAGTATTTTAGGCTTCAAGAACCCCAACGGTCCTTCTTAGGGCCACATCTAACTGTGTGCAGTACTGTGGAGGCTGCTTTTTGCAGTGTTGCACATTTTTTTCTTTTTGGTATATCCGCCGTGCAGAGCATTGCGCCCTGCAGTAATACTCCAGGGACAGAAGTGTGGAGGCAGGGACAGAAAACATATTATTGATTGAATATAGGCAGTGGGCCTTTTCTAAAAAATATTGGGCAAAAAATCTATTTGGCCTGCCTGTCACTGTGCTCAGTGTTCTGGGTCTGTGTGTGCTGGGTGTAGTAGTTCTACAACAAAATCATACGCAGCCAGCTAAGTGTTACAGCAGGCTTGCGCCAAATAATTTCCTGGCTCTGTCTGGGCTCTGAAATCACCGCTGTGTTGCAGTTAACAGTGCAACACTCTGCAGTTCTGTGACATACCCTAGGGACAGAAGTGTGGAGGCAGGGACAGAAGACATATTATTGATTGAATATAGGCAGTGGGCCTTTTCTAAAAAATATTGGGCAAAAAATCTATTTGGCCTGCCTGTCACTGTGCTCAGTGTTCTGGGTCTGTGTGTGCTGGGTGTAGTAGTTCTACAACAAAATCATACGCAGCCAGCTAAGTGTTACAGCAGGCTTGCGCCAAATTATTTCCTGGCTCTGTCTGGGCTCTGAAATCACCGCTGTGTTGCAGTTAACAGTGCAACACTCTGCAGTTCTGTGACATACCCTAGGGACAGAAGTGTGGAGGCAGGGACAGAAGACATATTATTGATTGAATATAGGCAGTGGGCCTTTTCTAAAAAATATTGGGCAAAAAATCTATTTGGCCTGCCTGTCACTGTGCTCAGTGTTCTGGGTCTGTGTGTGCTGGGTGTAGTAGTTCTACAACAAAATCATACGCAGCCAGCTAAGTGTTACAGCAGGCTTGCGCAAAATTATTTCCTGGCTCTGTCTGGGCTCTGAAATCACCGCTGTGTTGCAGTTAACAGTGCAACACTCTGCAGTTCTGTGACATACCCTAGGGACAGAAATGTGGAGGCAGGGACAGAAGACATATTATTGATTGAATATAGGCAGTGGGCCTTTTCTAAAAAATATTGGGCAAAAAATCTATTTGGCCTGCCTGTCACTGTGCTCAGTGTTCTGGGTCTGTGTGTGCTGGGTGTAGTAGTTCTACAACAAAATCATACGCAGCCAGCTAAGTGTTACAGCAGGCTTGCGCAAAATTATTTCCTGGCGTTCCGTAAGCGAAGTCAGCCTCCAACCACAGGCCAATAAGCGGCACATTTAATTACAGAGTTCTGTTTCTGCACTACTGGTAATATAGCATGCTGAGGGGTAGGGGTAGGCCTAGAGGACGTGGATGCGGGCGAGGACGCGGAGGCCCAAGTCAGGGTGTGGGCACAGGCCGAGCCAGTGCGGTGGCCAGGGGTAGAGGCAGGGCCAGACCGAATAATCCACCAACTGTTTCACAAAGCGCCCCCTCGCGCCATGCCACCCTGCAGAGGTCAAGGTGCTCTACGGTGTGGCAGTTTTTCACAGAGACGCCTGACGACCGACGAACAGTGGTGTGCAACCTTTGTCGCGCCAAGATCAGCTGGGGAGGCACCACCACCAGCATGCGCAGGCATATGATGGCCAAGCACCCCACAAGGTGGGACGAAGGCCGTTCACCGCCTCCGGTTTGCACCACTGCCTCTCCCCCTGTGCCCCAACCTGCCACTGACATCCAACCCCCCTCTCAGGGCACAGGCACTACCGTCTCCTGGCCTGCACCCACACCCTCACCTCCGCTGTCCTCGGCCCCATCCAGCAATGTCTCTCAGCGCAGCGTCCAGACGTCGCTAGCGCCACTGTTTGAGCGCGAGCGCAAGTACGCCGCCACGCACCCGCACGCTCAAGCGTTAAACGTGCACATTGCCAAATTGATCAGCCTGGAGATGCTGCCGTATAGGCTTGTGGAAACGGAGGCTTTCAAAAGCATGATGGCGGCGGCGGCCCCGCGCTACTCGGTTTCCAGTCGCCACTACTTTTCCCGATGTGCCGTCCCAGGCCTGCACGACCACGTCTCACGCAACATTGTACGCGCCCTCACCAACGCGGTTACTGCCAAGGTCCACTTAACAACCGACACGTGGACAAGCACAGGCGGGCAGGGCCACTATATCTCCCTGACGGCACATTGGGTGAATTTAGTGGAGGCTGGGACAGAGTCAGAGCCTGGGACCGCTCACGTCCTACCCACACCCCGAATTGCGTGCCCCAGCTCGGTGGTGGTATCTACGGCGGTGTATGCTTCCTCCACTAAACCACCCTCCTCCTCCTCCTCCTCCTCCTACGCAACCTCTGTCTCGCAATCAAGATGTGTCAGCAGCAGCACGTCGCCAGCAGTCGGTGTCACGCGGCGTGGCAGCACAGCGGTGGGCAAGCGTCAGCAGGCCGTGCTGAAACTACTCAGCTTAGGAGAGAAGAGTCAGACGGCCCACGAACTGCTGCAGGGTCTGACAGAGCAGACCGACCGCTGGCTTGCGCCGCTGAGCCTCCAACCGGGCATGGTCATGTGTGACAACGGCCGTAACCTGGTGGCGGCTCTGCAGCTCGGCAGACTCACGCACGTGCCATGCCTGGCCCATGTCTTTAATTTGGTGGTTCAGCGCTTTCTGAAAAGCTACCCACACTTGTCAGACCTGCTCGGAAAGGTGCGCCAGCTCTGCGCACACTTCCGCAAGTCCCACACGCACGCTGCCACCCTGCGGACACTGCAACATCGGTTTCATCTGCCACTGCACCGATTGCTGTGCGACGTGCCCACACAGTGGAACTCTACGCTCCACATGTTGGCCAGGCTCTATGAGCAGCATAGAGCTATTGTGGAATACCAACTCCAACATGGGCAGCGTAGTGGGAGTCAGCCTCCTCAATTATTTACAGAAGAGTGGGCCTGGTTGGCAGACATCTGCCAGGTCCTTGGAAACTTTGAGGAGTCTACCCAGATGCTGAGCGGGGATGCTGCAATCATTAGCGTCACCATTCCTCTGCTATGCCTCTTGAGAAGTTCCCTGCAAAGCATAAAGGCAGACGCTTTGGAATCGCAAACGGAGCCGGGGGAAGACAGTATGTCGCTGGATAGTCAGAGCAACCTCATGTCTATATCTCAGCGCGTTGAGGAGGAGGGGGAGGAGCATGAGGAGGAGGGGGAAGAGACAGCTTGGCACACTGCTGAGGGGACAGATGCTGCTTGCCTGTCATCCTTTCAGCGTGTATGGCCAGAGGAGGAGGAGGAGGAGGAGGAGGAGGAGGAGGATCCTGAAAGTGATCTTCCGAGTGAGGACAGCCATGTGTTGCATACAGGTACCCTGGCACACATGGCTGACTTCATGTTAGGATGCCTTTCTCGTGACCCTCGCGTTACACGCATTCTGGCCACTACGGATTACTGGCTGTACACACTGCTCGACCCACGGTATAAGGAGAGCCTTTCCACTCTCATTCCCGAAGAGGAAAGGGGTTCGAGAATGATGCTATACCACAGGGCGCTGGTGGACAAACTGATGGTAAACTTCCCATCCGACAGCGCTAGTGGCCGAAGGCGCATTTCCGCGGCCCAGGTAGCAGGGGAGGCGCAGAGTTCAGGCAGCATGTACAGCGCAGGCAGGGGAACACTCTCTAAGGCCTTTGACAGCTTTATGGCTCCCCAGCAAGACTGTGTCACCGGTCCCCAGTCAAGGCTGAGTTGGCGGGAGTACTGTAAAAGGATGGTGAGGGAGTACGTAGCCGATCGCACGAACATCCTCGGTGACGCCTCTGCCCCTACAACTACTGGGTGTCGAAGCTGGATACGTGGCCTGAACTCGCGCTGTATGCCCTGGAGGTGCTTGCTTGTCCTGCGGTTAGCGTCTTGTCAGAGAGTATGTTTAGTGTGGCTGGGGGAATCATCACGGATAAGCGTACACACCTGTCAACCGACAGTGCCGACAGGCTTACACTCATCAAGATGAACAAAGCCTGGATTTCCCCAGACTTCTCTTCTCCACCAGCGGACAGCAGCGATACCTAAACAATACGTAGGCTGCACCCGCGGATGGAAGCATCGTTCTCTATCACCATCCAAAACAGGGACCTTTTTGCTTCATCTATCTGTGTATAATATTCCTCCTCCTCCGCCTGCTCCTCCTCCTGAAACCTCACATAATCATGCCGAACGGGCAATTTTTCTTAGGCCCACATGGCTCAGTCATATAATTTTTCTAAACAATTTTTATACGTTTCAATGCTCATTAAAGCGTTGAAACTTTCACCTCAACCAATTTTTATTTTTACTGGGCTGCCTCCAGGCCTAGTTTCCAATTAAGCCACACATTAACCAAAGCGATTAATGGGTTTCACCTGCCCTCTTGGTTGGGCATGGGCAATTTTTCTCAGGTACATTAGTACTGTTGGTACACCAGTTTTTGGGGGCCCTCGCCTACAGTGTAATCAAATTAATTTTTTGCCCACCTGCATTACAGCTCACGTAACATCAGCTGTGTTGGGCAATGCAATGGGATATATTTATGTACCGCCGGTGGGTTCCAGGGAGCCACCCATGCTGTGGGTCCACAGGGAGTTGTAACTGCATGTGTCCACTTCTAAAGAATCCCAGTCTGACTGGGGCATGCAGTGTGGGCAGAAGCCCACCTGCATTAAACATGAATTTATTACCTCAGCTGTGATGGGCAATGCAATGGGATATATTTATCTACCGCCGGTGGCTTCCTGGCACCCACCCATGCTGTGGGTCCACAGGGAGTTGTAACTACATGTGTTCACTTCTAAAGAACCCCAGTCTGACTGGGGCATGCAGTGTGGGCCGAAGCCCACCTGCATTAAACATGAATTTATTACCTCAGCTGTGATGGGCAATGCAATGGGATATATTTATCTACCGCCGGTGGGTTCCAGGGAGCCACCCATGCTGTGGGTGCACACGGAATTCCCATTGCGGAGTTGTACCTGCCTGTGACTATTTATAAAAAAACGCGGTCTGACTGGGGCATGCAGACACCTTGACAGAATGAATAGTGTGTGGCACATAGGTTCCCCATTGCTATGCCCACGTGTGCAGCTCCAGATGGAGGTGGCACAGGATTGCATTTCTCATTGCTTCTGTACAGCATTGTGGGCTATCGCCCCGCCCTTTTTAAAGAGGGTCGCTGCCTAGCCGTGCCAACCCTCTGCAGTGTGTGCCTGCTTTTCCTCTGGCAGACGCACTTATAAATAGACATGAGGGTGGCGTGGCATGAGGGCAGCTGAAGGCTGGGCAGGGACAGTTTGGTGTGCGCTGTGGACACTGGGTCGTGGGGGGGGGGTTTGGTCAGCATGTAACCCAGGAGAAGTGGCAGCGGAGTGTCATGCAGGCAGCAGTGATTGTGCTTTGTTGGAGGTAGTGTGGTGCTTAGCTAAGGTATGCATTGCTAATGAGGGCTTTTCAGAAGTCAAAGTTGTTGGGGGGGGGCCCACTCTTGCCGCTATTGTGGCTTTATAGTGGGACCTGGGAACTTGAGATGCAGCCCAACATGTAGCCCCTCGCCTGCCCTATCCGTTGCTGTGTCGTTCCCATCACTTTCTTGTATTGCCCCGATTTTCACAAACGAAAACCTTAGCGAGCATCGGCGATATACAAAAATGCTCGGGTCGCCCATTGACTTCAATGGGGTTTGTTATTCGAAACGAACCCTCGAGCATCGCGAAAAGTTCGTCTCGAGTAACGAGCACCCGAGCATTTTGGTGCTCGCTCATCTCTAGTTCTGTCCCTTTACATCAACATAATCAACGATAACAATCCAAACAATTCTCAGAGTGATAATGCAGGGAGGATTCACGGGGTACTCATAACTCTACAGTCCTAGCTATCTGTAAGCAATAGACTCTTCTAGTAACTCTCTTACTCTCGCTCTCTCCTGACACTCATTCGCTATTTGCTCTCGCTCTCCGGCGGCTCCTCTATTTCTCTGGACTGAGCACGTGGTTATTGCACAGCTTCTCTACGTCCGGGCACACACACTCTTGCTGGTAGTCGTGATGGGAAGTTGCTCCTGAAAGGTAGGCCCAAGCGGAAACCGAACACCATCTCTCAGCCTTCTCCATGTCTCTTCACTACTCAACCAACCAAATCACACTCCAGTCTGCTCTCCTCCTATTCTCTTTCTGTTCTTCTTCTGTACCACTATGGACTACTTCTGAACTACTTCTGAACCCCATCTGAACTACTCCTAATCTACTTGCACTGCCTCTTGCAAACCCATATAACAAGCAACATTACATGATTACAAATGTTACATACAAAATGATACTTCTCCAGACAAGACAGGACATACCAGACATTAACCCTTTCAGTTCTGCAAACATTGAATACACATGAATCTGATGCACATCACAAATAAGACACTGACAAGAGACAGACATAAAGCATTATGGATGGGCCCCACACTGGGCCACTGCACTTCCTGCAGGACATGAGCAGCACTCCTTGCTGTGCTCTCCCTATGGAGTTGGCTAGCTAAGGCTGTGGTGAAGGACCTTCTCAACCCTGGTTTAAGTGCCTTTTAGCTTCACAGCCTTACTATATATATATATATATATATATATATATATATATATATATATATATATATACACAAACATACAAATGAATTATATATATCTATATATATCTATATATCTATATATATATATATAGTATACACTCACAATGTTTATGCATTCCAATGGCGATACCTTTATTCATCATAGAGCCTAGATGGCCTGTGGTTGGAGGAAAAGAACAGATGGGAGGTCATACAGCTTCTTTTTTGTAACAGGAGAGGACCCGCTGCCAGAAGGACCACCTACGTTGGCTCTCCTTCCCCAAATCAGATATCAGTGTGGCCTGTCACAGAGGATCTGAGGCAGCTGTAGTTAAATTCAAGGTCATGTGATGTATGTGTTTGGGCGCCATGGGCCAAAACTGTCAGTATTATAATCCGCTAGTGGCACTGGCGTTGTGGAGGCAGAAACAGTTTACAGCTGAATCCTAGTGAATGCTGTGCCATGTTAGATCCAGGTCAGTGGGGGTCGGAGGAGATGCCCTAAATGTACTTCCAAGGATGAGCCCCTCTGCCCCTGGCCCAGCCCTCCCCTGTATAAAGGGTAACAAAAGAAAATGTATTACTCTCTGGAAGGATAGAGGACACTATTTCTGTGTGGAACTAGGAGGAAAATTATTACAGTTTGTGGGCGCCGCGAAGACCATTATTTCTCTATGGAGGTATCTATTTGGAACTATCTCTCTGCCACCATTGTTTTCAGGCATGCTATCTGTTTGGCACTATTTTGGGGGAATAATTATAGTTCTGAAAATTTCTGATGTTGTGTTGCTTGCCTTAATCAGCTGGGCAGAGAAATTGGCCCGATTTTCACCAAATTGTATTGGGAAAGTCTTTCATGATTTTGGGGTAAAATTGTGTGAAAATCAGATTTCCCCAAATGCCTGCTACAGAAGTCAAAGTGCAGCCAGTCAGCAGACAATGTTCCTTGATGATGTCAGCAAAAGTATCCTCAATCTTGCATGTGGGCAGCAGTTTCATTGGATGCCTGCATCACAAGACCTAGCCATATACAACATAGGCGCAAGTGTAACCAGAGGCCACTTTTAAGTTGAGCACAGGACTAAGAAAGAAGCTGCATCCTGTTCATATGCCTTTATAAATGTGTTCTGTTCTTAGGGTCACATATTCTACAGAGGATATATATTCCCTGAGACCCTGTTGCATATGTTCCAGCAGGCAGTCAACAGAGATGGTCATACTGATCGTTGTGTCATCATGACTGACCATTTTGGTCGCTTCCCCAAAGCAAGCTAAAATGAGACAGTTGGGTGGGACCCCGAACTGTTGCTGCACCTCCGCCAGACGAAAGGCAGCTGGGTGTGAATGCCAAAAGTGAAAGCACAGTTTCTAGAGGCAACAGTGATGCTTGGTGGAGATTCCTTGCAAGTTTGGGCTGCATTTCAGCAAATAGAGTTGGAGAATTGGGCCGGATTAACCCCTTCACTGACAGGTTTATTATTACTATGTCAGCGCAGCAAGCCCTGGAGATTTTTTTGAGGTAATTCAAAGTGGCAAATGTATACAGTGACACAATAACTGTGTGTCCGGGCAGCATTTCAGCACTAGAGCTGTCCACGGAAATCTTCCTGGGTTTAACTGCATGGTCAGTGCAGCAAGCTCCGGAGATTTTCGGGCATGCCACAAAAGGGGTTAATGGGTCCTCAAGGCCGATACTTATCCATCAAGCAAATACCATCAGGGAGGCATCTGATTGGCTCCAAATTTATTCTGCCTTTGGAAACCCCAAATATACAACCAATGTTATTAGGTACTAACTTCACTATTTTCAACATAAAGAAGAACAAGGAGTCCTGGAAGTGATGATTTGGCCCCCACAGAGACCTGATCTCAACATCATTGATTCTGTCTGGGATTACAGGAAGATTCCAATGAAAGAATAGCGGCACTCCCTGCTGATGTATTTGACATTTAAGGGGTGCTACTTCCGAACAAAAGAGATGTGTCCCACAGTAGATCTTTTCTCTTTACTCTCAAATAGATCCTTCTGTATTTCCCTCAATAGTTCTCCAGCATATTCTCTCCTTTTAAAAGATTATTTTCCATTTCCTTCAATCTTTCTATTCTCTTGTCTGAGTCTCATACTATTCTACAAGCCCTCTGGAACTGGGACCGAGGAATAGCCTCTTTTAAAGTGAATGGATGTGAGCTTTCATAATGCAAAACACTGTTTCTGTCTGGCTACTTTCTAAATAAATCCATTGTTAAATCCTCCAAAGTATCCTTAATAGCCATAGTATCAAGGAAACAGACCATAGTCGAGTTATTTGTCATAGTACATTTTAGCTCCACATTGCAAAGAGCTTATCCGCTGGTTGGGGAATTTGCCCAGCATCCCTTCATCTGTAATAAAAAGTCAGGTAATCTGAGCAATTATCTATTGTGAGTGGATTTGGGAAGTGAATGGAAGATATCACGATAGTCTTTTTTATCTGCCAGGAGGAGTGGAACTTTTTCCTGTTTGCATAGCAGTCAGTACTCACATCAATGTGATGAAAGGGGAATATTTTTTTCACCCACACACGAGTCAGGCTTTCAAAGAAAAAGGTCATTTTACATGTGATTAATTTAATGTAATTTGTTTAATTAAATGTCCATGAGGGCTCCTCTATGTGGGAGAAACAATGCAGCATATTAAAGACATAATTTGAAAATATACGTTTACAGTTAGGACTCATTCCCACGAGCATATATGTAAAATGCAGCGTTTTACCGCTGTGTGAGCCGATGGTGAGCTGGCTATCGCTGCGTATGGCAGCAATTGTTCACTGTGCATCACAGCGTATCTCACGCAAGCTGTCATGCGCAGTCAGAGGCGTAACTTGAAGCTCCTGGGCCCTAATGCAAAACCTACAACAAGGCTCCAACTATAATGCTTTATTCATAGCACTAGGCTTCCCATATGGAGAAGAGAAGACATATGGGCCCTGTAAGGCTCCTGGGCCCGGATGCAACCGCATCCCCGATAGTTATGCCAGTGTGCGCAGTGTGACTAGTTTCTTCTTTATTTTTAATTCCCTGCTCTGTCTCATAGCAGAGTTGCGACACCACACATACGCAATGTATTGTGTATGTATGGCATTGAATGCGCAAGTCATAGAGAACAACTGGGCTGTATGTACGTAACATGCTGCGTTCTTTTTCACGTGCGTATTATACACAATGTATATATGCAAATGTAAATGGATCAATGAAAATGAATGTACTTTCATTGACTCTGTTCACCTTGTATTACATGCACGTACATTGCATGCATAATATGCGTTGGAAATATGGCCTTAGAAGATTTAGCCTTTGAAATCACCATGAGCAGGGGTCCCTCGCCCATATGAACATGCCCTGTATGCACAAAAAAATACAGTAAAAAGCGCCTCATTCATGATGTAAGTGCATTGCGCTGAAGCATGCACAATTGCACATGTCTGTCTAAAGGAGCCCTTAAGGTGATTTTACATAGATTATCATTTAGATTCCTGCAATCTATCGAGTATCTGAATGATTATCAGTCAGTGTAAATGCAAGCTATCGTTCACTTCTCGTCCGTCGTACAGTGTCTGCATGCAGAAAACTGAATGATGGATCGTTCCATGTCAATAGGATGTCATTCACTTATGAACTGCCTGCCTACTATGAATGGAGGCGGGTGGGCTAGAACAATCCCCAATCCAGTTCCCCTCCACTCACTACTCGTTCCTGTGTAAAAGCATATGAACAACTATCGCCAGGAAGGCCCTGTCAGGCATCTGCTGCCAAGAATGCGTCCCATGTAAAAGCATCCTAAGCCTAAGGTATGTGGGCGCCCGTGTCTGAAGTGGGCGCTGTCTGAATTGTGCTGTGTCTGAATCAGCTCTGTTCCCTTCCTTATCTAAATCTCGTGGCTAGCTAAGTTTGCTGCTGCAACACTCGAATATCTGCTGATTGTGGAAGATTCTTTTATATATATATATATATATATATATATATAATGGTGATCCATTCAGTTGAGGACAAATTTTGGCACTTTATGGATCACCGTTCTCCATGTTTTCCTATCCTTGACCGCTTCTTTCAGTTCTTCTATGTGCATGTTTGTATCCACCTTGATGGCGTCGAGCCAGCGTGTTCTTTGTCACCCTCTTCTTCGTGACTCACTAACTGTGCCGAGCATCAATGTTGTTTCCAGAAAATTATCTCGAATTATATGTCCAAAGTATGAGAGATGCTCTTTGGTGATTTTGTCCCCTAGCGATATTTTTGGTTTGTTGCGCTCTAGGACCATCTTGTTGGTGACCATTGCCAACCTTAGTATACGCAGCATTCTTCTCCAGTACCATAGTTCCAAAGCATCAATTTTCTTTCTATCTGTCTTCCTGAGTGTCTCTCTCATTATATTACTTATTTTCTGCCTCTCTCCCTATTTCCTCTTATGGTGAGTCGGATTAACCTTAGTTCCTGTGTGGGGCCGTCCTTGTTGGGACAATTGCCCTGCTTTTAGGCAGGGTTCCCCTACTTAGTAGGTGTAGGGTCAGGTTTCCCCTTTTCTTTGTTTGGTTTGTCTTTTGGTGTGTTTGGTGATCTGTGTGTCCAGTCAGGAGTGTATATTCATCCCTCTAGCTATAGATATATTGTAGGACACTGTTTTCACATGCTGCACGAATTTAAAAGCAAGGCTTTTATATCCTTTTATTTTGCAGATGAATTACCATTGTTATGGAGGAGGTTATATTTGAAGATTTTCACATTTAAATGTTGCACTTTGTCAGTTCCTGAGGGACGTCATGAGTAAGAGACGTTCGGAGGTTAGGGACTGTATATATGTATATATAGAATATATGGAATGGGAATACAATGTTACATGATAGTTGAGAAAGGCTGGTTGGGCTGAAATACCTCCTTGTTATACTTGTTTAAGATTTCTAATATGTAATAAAGATTTGAAAGGGCAGCAGTGAGTGCCGGGATTCTTTATTTGCAATTATATGGTTGTTATCCACGTGAGTCAAAAGTGCCGGTCAAGGAAATTTTTGATTACATGAAGAGACCGAAGGATTTGAGCAAGACTACACCCACAAACAATCAGTGGTTATTTTTTCAAGATCTTTGGAACAACCTCCCTTCAAAAATGGTGTGCAAGTGTACCTAGAAGAACTGATGGTGAAGACAAAGAGCAGTTACACCAAATATTGATTCGATTTACATTTCTCTTTGGTTCATTCACTTTACATTTTGTTATTTGACACTTCTAGTTTGGGAAGCATTCTTACTTTGTAACATTTATTTCCGCAGTTGCCTAAAACTTTTGCACAGTGCTGTATGGGTCTATTGTGGGCACTCTGTGGATGCGTTATATATTGCAGAATTTAAGAGTTTAGTTAGCATGTCACAACATTGTATTAAATTGGTTTCAGGAGAAATTGCAGTCGTTATTCAAACTTGGGATAAGGTAACAGTAGACACATTTACATATCTGACCATTTACAAGTACTTTCCAACATTTTGGAAAGTCTTTATCCAAGTGAACTCCTAATAAACTGAATATTCTTCGTTTAACCTCTAATTGGGCCTCAAGTAAAAGTGATGAGACACATCATTCATTATCTGTCATCAATGTAATACTTCCCACAGAAACCTATTTATGTGACCAAGCAAGCTTTCTTGACCTTGAGCTCATCAGCCCCAAGCTAAGAGCTGCCAGGCTAACAAGTACAATTAAATAGGAGTCCACTACTGCAAAGATTATTTTTCTGATTTTCACTAATGAAGAATCTTATTATTACTGACACATGTTCCCTATTCAAGAGTTGGTTGACTATATGCAGGATTGCATTTTACCTTTCAAATACAGTAAAATGAAAATAAGGAGCCTGGTGTGTTATATCTCAGCAGCACCAACACATCTTGTCAAGATAAGGACCTGTAAGTAAGATCTGCAGAAAACGCATTCCAGTCTAATCAGTGATCTGGTGCCCTAAAGGAATTGTCATGAGCCATTTCTAGGAACAACTTGAAACTGAATTTAGAACAGCATTGATACTTATCAAAACGTATATCCCATAAAAAAGGAAATAAATCTGCGTTTTGATGGATTGTCAAGCTGTTTGCTCAAGATTGCTTCTAACAAGATGATTAAGTGTATAACTGTATGTGTAAATTGTCTAAAAGCGACACACTGAGCTCCACGGCGCATATTGCCCTGTAAATACCGTCTTTTTATGTCTTTATAAACTCTTCTTCCATAACAAGTTTCCTTGGCATTTTATTATAGTAAGAGATTTAGGGGGAACACAATACAATAAGCAAATGCCAGCAAGAAAAGATTGCCTATATGATAGGAACTGGAATGAAAAACAAAGTTCTAAACACAGGACTGAATGGGAATAGAAAAAGATGGCTGCCTTCTTTCAGAAACAGCGCTGTACCTGTTCATGGGTCACGCCTGGTATTACAGCTCAACTCCATTGAAGTGAAGGGGGTTCAAATGCAATACTATACACAAGCTATTGATAAGGGTGGCACTATTTTTGGATAAAAGCAGACATGTTTTTGAATTTTTGTATAACGTCTTTAACCTCTTAGTGATGAGACCTGTTTGTGCTGTTTTTTTCATTGTCGCATTTCAGGATCCATAACTGTTTAATTTTTTTCGTTGGCATAGCCATATGAGGCTTTTTTTTGAGGGTCAAGTTGTATTTTTTAATAGCATCATTTTTGGGTACAAATAATTTATTGTTTATTGTCCTACTAATTTCTTTTTAGGGGCATTGGGGGAAAAAGAGAAATTCTGCCATTTGTTTTTTGGATTTCGTTTTACAGCGTTCAGTGTGCAAAAGAAAAAATGTGATAACCTTATTTACTGGGTCAGCACGATTCTGGTGATTAGAGATGAGCGAGCATACTCGCTAAGGGCAATTACTCGATCGAGCGTTGCCCTTAGCGACTACCTGCCCGCTTGGAAGAAAAGATTCGGCTGCCGGCGGCGGGCGGGGAGCTGCGGGGGAGAGCGGGGAGGAACGGAGGGGAGATCTCTCTCTCCCTCACTCCCCCCCCCCGCTCCCCCCTGCTCACCGCCGCAACTCACCTGTCACCCACGCCGCCACCCGAACCTTTTCTTCTGAGTGGGGAGATACTTGCTAAGGACAATGCTCGCTCAAGCAATTGTCCTTAGCGAGTATGCTTGCTCATCTCTAGTGGCGATACCATGTTTATACAGTTCTTTTATGGTTTGCTTTTTTTGTACACTAAAAACTATTTTTTTAAAGATTTACTTTTGTGTCACAACATTACAAGAGCCGTAGCATTTTTACATTTCAATCGACAGGGCTCTATAAGGGCTTGTTTTTTGTGTGATAAACTCTAGTCTGCATTTATCCAATTTTTGGTATCATATAACATTTTGATTGCTTTTTATTGAATTTTTTTCTAGAGGCAAGATTAACAAAATCTGCAAGTTTTTTTTAACTTTTAACAGCATTCACTGTGCAGTATAAATAATATGTTAAATTAATTCTGCACACCATAACAATTACACCTATGCAAAATGTATTTAGGTTTTCTTGCAATTTTTTTCACATTTTCAAAAAAAACAGAAAAACATTATTGCTGCATTTAAAACCCCCTACATTTTTATTTTTTTTGTCAATTGTGCTGTGAGAGGGGATTTTTTTGTAGGTTGTACTTTTTAATCGTGCCATTTGTTGATCCATGTGACATTTTGATCACTTTCTGTTTCGGTTTTCGTAAGGTAAGATAGGCATGATTAGCTATTTTCACCAGGTGTTTTGTATTTTTTTTTTCATGCCGTGCACCATGTAGGGTCATTAGAAATACGGCAATACCAGATTTGTGAGACATACGTATATATATTTATATAGTATACCGGTATGTGTGTCTATAAAATGTATTTTTTTACATAATAAAGTTTGAGCGTTTTTACTTTTATTACTTTTTTCATATACTTTTTAAACTTTTTATTATTGTCCCAAATGTTATCATTCTTATAAAATACTACTATACTTCAGTATTATAAAGCATATGTAACTCAGCTAGAGGCTGAGCCACATAGGCCACCATATCTAGCAGACCTGGAGGCTGTATTCAAGCATCTGGGTGGCATAGTAAGCCATCAGGATCCCACAATCACATTGTGGGGGTCCAATGGGTGAGAGAAGGAGCCCCTCCCTCTGTCAACCTTTTACATGCCAGGTTAACCCCTTCCCTCCCCATGACGTAAGGGTACGTCATGGGAGCGGGGTACTTCTCGCAAAATGACATACCCTTACGTGATAGGAATAGCGCGAGATCATGACTGATCTCGCGCTATTCCGCAGCGGGAACCGGCTGTCAGTCATAGCCAGCCTCCTGCTGCAGCAGCTGGGGTGCATCGGAGAAATATAAGAATTTTGGTATCGTTGTAATCGTACCGACCCGCAGAAACAATATATCGTATCACTTATACTTCATGATTAACGCTGTAAAAAAAAACACCCAAAAATCTATGGCAGAATTGATGCGTTTTCTCTCTCTGTTATCATTAAAAAATAATAAAAGTTTTACAATATAGTCTATGTACCCAAAAATGACACCATCAAAAACTACAGTTCGCCACGCAAAAAACAAGCCCTGATACGGCCATCTCGACACAAAAGTAAAAAAGTTATGGCTTTTGAAAAATGGAGATGAAAATCCCCCAAAAATCGCTGCGTCCTTAAGCCCAAAATAGGCCGTGTCCTTAAGGGGTTAAACAGTGAGGATTGGAGCTTTCTCTGGTCCCGCAGTTTGAGAATGTGTGAGGCTGTTTATCCAACCCGTGCTAGACTTCTGATGCAGCCGCCCGTAAAAAGGTGAGTGCATCAGGTTAAAGCCCGTTAACGGTCACTGCTGTGGTGCTGGTGAAAGCTGCGGCGTATGCCCTGGACGGCAAGAGTTACAGAGAAGTCCTGAATCGTATAAGACCTGATATATCTCTGGAGGGGCAGATGGCCGAGCTCAGACTCACAGATTTGGACCATGTAATGCGAGCAGAGTTGCTAGAAAAATCTATAATGCTTGGAGAGATCAGTGGCAAAAGAAGACCTGGCCCCCAAAGGACACGATGGCCGATACTGTCAGAACTGATACTGGGATGGATATCACACACCTGAAAGAAGCATTGCAAAGCCGAAAAACATGGAGGGAGCTCGCCTAATATAGCCAGAGGTGAAAGATAATTGGTGAGGTACTGGATTAGCGAGAACATGCTGGCCCTTTAAAAAGGGGATGGGTGTGTTCATGAGTCCTATGAGCAGAGGATTGAGAGCTGGTTGAGGAGGAAGTGTGGCATGCAGTGCAATGCACAGAGGCATTCTAGTTAGTTCCAAGATCTTTCTGGGAGAGGGATGCCAAAAGGTTCTTTTCACTACACAACAATAAAATAACTAACTAATCTGACCTCTGTCTCTGAAAGTCCTTGAACATATAGAAGTCTACAGGCAGGCACATCAAAAGGACATCCAGGACTGCAGGGTTGCCTAAAGTATACATACTGTCCTATAGAGTGCTACGTAACATGCTGCATAATGTACATATCATTGTTTATTGTGCAATGATCTGCATCTGTCATCTGCTGTGCCATAAACCATCCACATGTTACAGTGTATTTTGATTGGTACTTATATGGTGCTCTGGTGGAAAATTATGATGACTAGAGATGAGCGAGCACCAAAATGCTCGGGTGCTCGTTACTTGAGACGAACTTTTCGCGATGCTCGAGGGTTCGTTTCGAGTAACGAACCCCATTGAAGTCAATGGGCGACCCGAGCATTTTTGTATATCGCCGATGCTCGCTAAGGTTTTCATTTGTGAAAATCTGGGCAATTCAAGAAAGTGATGGGAACGACACAGCAACAGATAGGGCAGGCGAGGGGCTACATGTTGGGCTGCATCTCAAGTTCCCAGGTCCCACTATTAAGCCACAATAGCGGCAAGAGTGCCCCCCCCCTCCCAACAACTTTTACTTCTGAAAAGCCCTCATTAGCAATGCATACTTTAGCTAAGCACCACACTACCTCCAACAAAGCACAATCACTGCCTGCATGACACTCCGCTGCCACTTCTCCTGGGTTACATGCTGCCCAACCCCCCCGCACGACCCAGTGTCCACAGCGCACACCAAACTGTCCCTGCCCAGCCTTTAGCTGCCCTCATGCCACGTCACCCTCATGTCTATTTATAAGTGCGTCTGCCAGAGGAAAAGCAGGCACACACTGCAGAGGGTTGGCACGGCTAGGCAGCGACCCTCTTTAAAAGGGGCGGGGAGATAGTCCACAATGCTGTACAGAAGCAATGAGAAATCCAATCCTGTGCCACCTCCATCTGGAGCTGCACACGTGGGCATAGCAATGTGGAACCTATGTGCCACACACTATTCATTCTGTCAAGGTGTCTGCATGCCCCAGTCAGACCGCGGTTTTTTATAAATAGTCACAGGCAGGTACAACTCCGCAATGGGAATTCCGTGTGCACCCACAGCATGGGTGGCTCCCTGGAACCCACTGGCTGTACATAAATGTATCCCATTGCAGTGCCCTGGACAGCAGAGCTAACGTCAGATTAAATGCAGGTGGGCTTCGGCCCACACTGCATGCCCCAACCTGACCGGGGTTTTTAATTCATAGACACAGGCAGGTACAACTCCCTATTGTGAAGTCCCTGTGGACCGACAGCATGGGCGGGTGCCAGGAAGCCATCGGCGGTACATAAATATATCCCATTGCATTGCCCATCACAGCTGAGGTAATGTCATGTTTAATGCAGGTGGGCTTCGGCCCACACTGCATGCCCCAGTCAGACTGGGGTTCTTCAGAAGTGGACACATGCAGTTAGAACTCCCTGTGGACCCACAGCATGGGTGGGTGCCAGGAAGCCACCGGCGGTACATAAATATATCCCATTGCATTTCCCATCACAGCTGAGGTAATGTCATGTTTAATGCAGGTGGGCTTCGGCCCACACTGCATGCCCCAGTCAGACTGGGGTTCTTTAGAAGTGGAGACATGCAGTTACAACTCCCTGTGGACCCACAGCATGGGTGGGTGCCAGGAAGCCACCGGCGGTACATAAATATATCCCATTGCAGTGCCCAACACAGCTGATGTAACGTCAGCTGTAATGCAGGTGGGCTAAAAATTAATTTGATTACACTGTAGGCGAGGGCCCCCAAAAATTGGTGTACCAACAGTACTAATGTACATCAGAAAAATTGCCCATGCCCAACCAAGAGGGCAGGTGAAACCCATTAATCGCTTTGGTTAATGTGGCTTAATTGGTAACTAGGCCTGGAGGCAGCCCAGTTAAAATAAAAATTGGTTGAGGTGAAAGTTTCAACGCTTTAATGAGCATTGAAACGTATAAAAATTGTTTACAAAAATGATATGACTGAGCCTTGTGGGCCTAAGAAAAATTTCCCGTTCGGCGTGATTATGTGAGGTTTCAGGAGGAGGAGCAGGAGGAGGAATATTATACACAGATTGATGAAGCAAAAAGGTCCCCGTTTTTGATAGGGATAGAGAACGATGCTTCCATCCGCGGGTGCAGCCTACGTATTGCTTAGGTATCGCTGCTGTCCGCTGGTGGAGAAGAGAAGTCTGGGGAAATCCAGGCTTTGTTCATCTTGATGAGTTTAAGCCTGTCAGCACTGTCGGTTGACAGGCGGGTACGCTTATCTGTGATGATTCCCCCAGCCGCACTAAACATCCTCCCCGCAAGTTGCTAGCCGCAGGACAAGCAAGCACCTCCAGGGCATACAGCGCGAGTTCAGGCCACGTGTCCAGCTTCGACACCCAGTAGTTGTAGGGGGCAGAGGCGTCACCGAGGACGGTCCTGCGATCGGCTACGTACTCCCTCACCATCCTTTTACAGTGCTCCCGCCGACTCAGCAGTGACTGGGGAGCGGTGACACAGTCTTGCTGGGGAGCCATAAAGCAGTCAAGGGCCTTAGAGAGTGTTGCCCTGCCTGTGCTGTACATGCTGCCTGATCTCCGCGCCTCCCCTGCTACCTGGCCCTCGGAACTGCGCCTTCGGCCACTAGCGCTGTCGTATGGGAATTTTACCATCAGTTTGTCCGCCAGGGTCCTGTGGTATAGCATCACTCTCGATCACCTTTCCTCTTTGGGTATGAGAGTGGAAAGGTTCTCCTTATACCGTGGGTCAAGCAGTGTGTACACCCAGTAATCTGTAGTGGCCAGAATGCATGTAACGCGAGGGTCACGAGAAAGGCATCCTAACATGAAGTCAGCCATGTGTGCCAGGGTACCTGTACGCAACACATGGCTGTCCTCACTAGGAAGATCACTTTCAGGATCCTCCTCCTCCTCCTCCTCCTCAGGCCATACACGCTGAAAGGATGACAGGCAAGCAGCATGTGTACCCTCAGCAGTGGGCCAAGCTGTCTCCTCCCCCTCCTCCTCATCCTCCCCCTCCTCCACCTCCTCCTCACTGCACTGAGATATAGACAGGAGGGTGCTCTGACTATCCAGCGACATACTGTCTTCCCCCGGCTCTGTTTCCGAGCGCAAAGCGTCTGCCTTTATGCTTTGCAGGGAACTTCTCAAGAGGCATAGCAGAG
Source organism: Eleutherodactylus coqui (assembly GCF_035609145.1). Lineage (NCBI taxonomy): Eukaryota > Metazoa > Chordata > Amphibia > Anura > Eleutherodactylidae > Eleutherodactylus > Eleutherodactylus coqui. The sequence continues at coordinate 134,697,038 of NC_089841.1, forward strand.
GAATGCTGACGCTAATGATTGCAGCATCGCCGCTCACCACCTGGGTAGACTCCTCAAACTTTCCAAGGGCCTGGCAGATGTCTGCCAACCAGGCCCACTCTTCTGAAAAGAATTGAGGAGGCTGACTCCCACTGCGCCGCCCATGTTGGAGTTGGTATTCCACTATAGCTCTATGCTGCTCATAGAGCCTGGCCAACATGTGGAGCGTAGAGTTCCACCGTGTGGGCACGTCACACAGCAGTCGGTGCACTGGCAGATTAAACCGATGTTGCAGGGTGCGCAGGGTGGCAGCGTCCGTGTGGGACTTGCGGAAATGTGCGCAGAGACGGCGCACCTTTCCGAGCAGGTCTGACAAGCGTGGGTAGCTTTTTAGAAAGCGCTGAACCACCAAATTAAAGACGTGGGCCAGGCATGGCACGTGCGTGAGGCTGCCGAGCTGCAGAGCCGCTACCAGGTTACGGCCGTTGTCACACACGACCATGCCCGGTTGGAGGCTCAGCGGCGCAAGCCAGCGGTCGGTCTGCTCTGTCAGACCCTGCAGCAGTTCGTGGGCCGTGTGCCTCTTATCTCCTAAGCTGAGTAGTTTCAGCACGGCCTGCTGACGCTTGCCCACCGCTGTGCTGCCACGCCGCGCGACACCGACTGCTGGCGACGTGCTGCTGCTGCTGACACATCTTGATTGCGAGACAGAGGTTGCGTTGGAGGAGGAGGGTGCTTTAGTGGAGGAAGCATACACCGCCACAGATACCACCACCGAGCTGGGGCCCGCAATTCTGGGGGTGGGTAGGACGTGAGCGGTCCCAGGCTCTGACTCGGTCCCAGCCTCCACTAAATTCACCCAATGTGCCGTCAGGGAGATATAGTGGCCCTGCCCGCCTGTGCTTGTCCACGTGTCCGTTGTTAAGTGGACCTTGCCAGTAACTGCGTTGGTGAGGGCGCGTACAATGTTGCGGGAGACGTGGTCGTGCAGGGCTGGGACAGCACATCGGGAAAAGTAGTGGCGACTGGGAACTGAGTAGCGCGGGGCCACCGCCGCCATCATACTTTTGAAGGACTCCGTTTCCACAACCCTATACGGCAGCATCTCCAGGCTGATAAATTTGGCTATGTGCACGTTTAACGCTTGAGCGTGCGGGTGTGTGGCGGCGTACTTGCGCTTGCGCTCAAGCACTTGCGCTAGCGACGGCTGGACGGTGCGCTGGCAGACATTGGTGGATGGGGCCAAGGACAGCGGAGGTGAGGGTGTGGGTGCAGGCCAGGAGACGGTAGTGCCTGTGCCCTGAGAGGGGGGTTGGATCTCAGTGGCAGGTTGGGGCACAGGGGGAGAGGCAGCGGTGCAAACCGGAGGCGGTGAATGGCCTTTGTCCCACCTTGTGGGGTGCTTGGCCATCATATGTCTGCGCATGCTGGTGGTGGTGAGGCTGGTGGTGGTGGCTCCCCGGCTGATCTTGGCGCGACAAAAGTTGCACACCACTGTTCGTCGGTCGTCTGCACTCTCAGTGAAAAACTGCCAGACCTTTGAGCACCTCGGCCTCTGCAGGGTGGCATGGCGTGAGGGGGCGCTTTGGGAAACAGTTGGTGGATTATTCGGTCTGGCCCTGCCTCTACCCCTGGACACCGCACTGCCTCTTGCAACCTGCCCTGCTGCTGCCCTTGCCTCCCCCTCTGAAGACCTGTCCTTAGTAGGCGTAGCAAACCAGGTGGGGTCAGTCACCTCATTGTCCTGCTGCTCTTCCTCCGAATCCTCTGTACGCTCCTCCCTCGGACTTACTGCCCTTACTACTACCTCACTGATAGACAACTGTGTCTCATCGTCATCGTCCTCCTCACCCACTGAAAGGTCTTGAGACAGTTGCCGGAAGTCCCCAGCCTCATCCCCCGGACCCCGGGAACTTTCCAATGGTTGGGCATCAGTCACGATAAACTCCTCTGGTGGGAGAGGAACCACTGCTGCCCAATCTGAGCAGGGGCCCGAGAACAGTTCCTGGGAGTCTGCTGGCTCCTCAGAATGTCTCATTGTAATGGAGTGAGGAGGCTGGGAGGAAGGAGGAGCAGCAGCCAGAGGATTCTGAGTTCCAGCAGTGGACGGCGCAGAACTGTGGGTGGACGATAGATTGCTGGAAGCACTTTCTGCCATCCACGACAGGACCTGCTCACACTGCTCATTTTCTAATAAAGGTCTACCGCGTGGACCCATTAATTGTGCGATGAATGTGGGGACGCCAGAAACGTGCCTCTCTGCTAATCCCGCAGCAGTCGGCTGCGATACACCTAGATCAGGAGCTCGGCCTGTGCCCACACCCTGACTTGGGCCTCCGCGTCCTCGGCCGCGTCCACGTCCTCTAGGCCTACCCCTACCCCTCAGCATGCTGTATTACCAGTAATGCAGAAACAGAACGCTGTAATTAAATGTGCCGCTTATTGGCCTGTGGTTGGAGGCTGACTTCGCTTACCGAATGCCAGGAAATAATTTTGCGCAAGCCTGCTGTAACACTTAGCTGGCTGCGTATGAATTTGGAGAACTACTACACCCAGCACAGACCCAGAACACTGAAGACAGTCACAGGCAGCCCAAATAGATTTTTTTCCCCAAATTTTTTTGCAAAGGCCCACTGCCTATATTCAATCAATATGTCTTCTGTCCCTGCCTAAGCTCTTCTGGCTCTGGAGTATGTCAAAGAACTGCAGAGTGTTGCACTGTGAACTGCAACACAGCGGTGATTTCACAGCCCAGACAGAGCCAGGAAATAATTTTGCGCAAGCCTGCTGTAACACTTAGCTGGCTGCGTATGAATTTGGAGAACTACTACACCCAGCACTGACCCAGAACACTGAGGACAGTCACAGGCAGCCCAAATAGATTTTTTTCCCCAAATTTTTTTGCAAAGGCCCACTGCCTATATTCAATCAATATGTCTTCTGTCCCTGCCTAAGCGCTTCTGGCCCTGGAGTATGTCAAAGAACTGCAGAGTGTTGCACTGTGAACTGCAATATAGCGGTGATTTCACAGCCCAGACAGAGCCAGGAAATAATTTTGCGCAAGCCTGCTGTAACACTTAGCTGGCTGCGTATGAATTTGGAGAACTACTACACCCAGCACAGACCCAGAACACTGAGGACAGTGACAGGCAGCCCAAATAGCTTTTATTCCCCAAATTTTTTTGCAAAGGCCCACTGCCTATATTCAATCAATATGTCTTCTGTCCCTGCCTAAGCGCTTCTGGCCCTGGAGTATTACTGCAGGGCGCAATGCTCTGCACGGCCGATATACCAAAAAAAAAAAAAAGTGCAACACTGCAAAAAGCAGCCTCCACAGTACTGCACACGGTTAGATGTGGCCCTAAGAAGGACCGTTGGGGTTCTTGAAGCCTAAAATACTCCTAACACTCTCCCTATAGTAGCTCCACCAAGATACCACTTTCCCTCCTCTATGTCAGAACGCATCTGTGGCGAGCCGCGGGAGGGGACGATTTTTATACTCGGGTGACACCTGATCTCGCCAGCCACTCACTGCAGGGGGGTGGTATAGGGCTTGAACGTCGCAGGGGGAAGTTGTAATGCCTTCCCTGTCTTTCTATTGGCTAGAAAAGCGCGCTAACGTCTCAGAGATGAAACTGAAAGTAACTCGAACATCGCGTGGTGCTCGTCACGAGTAACGAGCATCTCGAACACGCTAATACTCGAACGAGTATCAAGCTCGGACGAGTACGTTCGCTCATCTCTAATGATGACCCTTCCCGCATTGCAATATTTACTAAGGGGTGTCATGACTATTTTGAACTCACAGTTTTTTTTTCAGGAGTTAGGGTGGGTTCACACGGGCGTGTTTTTGTGTGTGCATGCGCACACACAAAAACACGCTTGTATTTACAACTCTGCATTCCCTATGGTGTTTGCACATATCTGTACTTTGCAGGTGCCTGCCTGCAAAGATAGGACATGCGTGCACCATAGGGAATGCACGCATTGTTTTCAATGGAGCCGCTGGCAGCAGCCGCGGCTCCATTGACAACAAGCACGCAGCTGTGTTCACTCGTGTTTTTGCTCGTACCTAGGGGTGCGCATGTATGTACGCACCTAAGTACACACAAAAACACGCTCGTGTGATCCCACCCTTAATGCAATTTAGAGGAGAAAAAATAAAATTTTATATTTTTGCAAATATGTCATTTTAAAGACTGGTTTCTTTTCTATAGTGCACATGAAAATGAGGATTTGAACCTCAAAATGGATAACCCTCTTGAAGGTGCTTCAATCCTTATTACACACTTGTAGAGCCTTTAAGCTAGCAAAACAATAGAGAAGCCTCACAAATGACCCCATTATGAAAACTAGACCCCTTAACGAATTGATCTCAATCAATTGTGTCATTTTAAAAACTTTTTTTTTCTTACAGGACACATATGACTTGCAGGTGTGTACTGAGCATTATGACCCCACATTTTTTTGTAAAAATTATTATAAATCAGGTGAAAAATAAATATAATTTCATTTTTTTCACCACCTTTTTTTTGTCATTCCCTAAATATTAGATAAAAGTAATAATGTAAAACTGTGTGGTATGTCCAAAGACAGGGGTAATTACAGAAACTGGTTGGGATTGGCACATGGGGCAGTAAAAGCGGGTATCCCTCTTCCTCCCATGCTTGATGCAAACCTGACACTTTTTTTGAAGGGGGCGGGGGGGCATTGACCTCAGTGGCAGGGATAGGGAGTAAAAAGTGGCGCTCTATGAGCCTTCGCACCACCTCAGATTTGTAAGCTTGCGGAGGTGCGGTGGTCTCACACAGAAGACGCTTAACGAGCTGCTCCTGGAACTACAGGAAGGTTAACATTCCCTGGGACTTCTTGTAAATTACGTAGGCATTATAGGTAGCGATCTGAATAAGGTAGATCGCTACCTTTTTATACCACTGGATAAGGGTGATCACATGACTGGTGACCACTCACCGGGGGCCTACGGTCGCTGCTCCAGGCTCTTGGCTACCTTTGGTAGCCATGGAGCAATGAGATTTTAACTTCGTGGAGGATGATTGCATTGGGGCAGAAATTCAGAGGCCTCCAATAAGAAGTTTCATCTCCCTTCACTGATCAAATCGGTGAGGGGAGATAGAGCCCTAACTTTTAAAACAATTTTTTAAAACTTTTACATGATAGCCATTATCCATTTGATAACGCCAATTATGTGACTGGGGACCGCTCACCGTGGCCTCCGGTCACTGCTCTGGTCTCTCAAGGAGCAGGGAGACTATCTCTCTTTTGCAAGAAGATTTTGAATTTTCTGGGCGCTCCCCAGCTTCTGCGCATGTGCCTGCCATTTCCTGGCTGGCGCATGTGCAGAAGCTGGGGAAAGGTCTGTGGAGCAACATCACGTCATGGAACAGCTCCAAGCTGTTGACTACCTACAATAGCTGATAGCAGGGAGCTGTCACACTCCCCCCACACAAGCTTTATTCTACAGGGCTAACGTATTTTCACAGCCCTGTAGAATAAAGCCTAGACACCCAGGACATGAAAGCCCATATGGGTGGTCACTAATATTAGATTTTTTCCATATATCACACACTGGTGCTACAAAGTTTATTTGTTACTTGATCTTCATCTAAAGTCTTTAGGTCTGCTGTAATTCACTAACACTTTGTAATTGTTTTTATAGTAGAGAAAAAAATAAGCTTTCCCCCCTTACCTCCAGGCATGGATGTGAAAAATGATGTATTAAGTGGATTGACAGTTCTGGAGATACTGGAAATCATTCATCAATTTGACAATGTAATGTTTGATCAGTTTCTTGGCAGAGAGTATCTTCCCAACTACCACATTCTTTACTAATATAGTGAATAATGTGCGCATAATTAAAAGGCTACCCCTTTGAACACAATTTTAGAGTTTACTTACAAAATTAGTCTATATAAATCTAGTACATGTACAAATACATAACTGAGCCAGAGGTGCAGTAATCTCCCAGCATTCTTTGGCCCTGTATCTACATAGAAGATGGTCAGTTGAGTTTCATTTTGCTAAGTGTAGTTTCCTTCAGGTACAATACAATAATCCGATGTAAGAACACTGGTCCATCTGCATTGCTACATCAACCTGATCAGAAACAATGTCAGAAAATATTATTTTAATAAAAGGAACTCTTTACTTGAGGACGTGGGGATGACAAATTCAATAACAGAGTACACGAGGGGCCGGAACGCCTTTCTGGGGCGATACAATATTATATGTTATAGTCATTGATTACTTCAGAAGGATTGCTGATCCAGGGATTATTCTGATTTCCAGAGTGGGATCAGGAAGGACTTCTACCTTATTGGGGCTTTTTTTTGCATTCCCCTGGATCAACATTGGAGGGGGGGGGGGGGGGGGGGAATAGGCTGAACTGGATGGACATATGTCTTTTTTTCGGCCTTACATACTATGTTACTATGAGTAGTAGATAATTGGAACAAATTTCAGCAAAGGTGGTTGGAAAATCAACAATAAGTGACTTTAAGCACGTCTGGGTTAAGCAATAAGCATAGATGTATCCTAAGAGTGAAGTAACAAGGAAAAAATAAAAAGCAGACTAGAAGAAATGTGGTCTTTTTATTGTGGTCAATCTTCTACTACATTTTCATTCAAAGGTGTTCCTGTCTGAGATGACTAAGTGCAATGGTACAGTAGCTGCCCTTTCAAGATTAGAGATGAGAACATGTTGGGATAAATAGGAAGATTCTGCCTACCCCCCTTACTTGCAGCTAGTTAAGGGAGCAGCTAGAAGCAAAGTTCTCCTTGAACACCTGAATTATTATTGGAAACAGCAAATTTGGGCAATAGTCGTCCCGTTTACAAATCGCTCATTTGTAGAGTCACTTGGTTTTTATCTCACCTAAAAACCAAGTGACTGTTGGGCCGTGTAAACAGGAGTCCCTCATCTGTGAATGACTGAGGCGTGAGGGCTGGAACAATTCAAGACCCGCTCTGTTCTAATTCACAGAACCACTAATGCACCTATGTAAAAGCACAGGAGCGATAGTTTCTGGGACGGCTGTCAGGCACTAATACGCCCGACAGCCATCAATGGAAGCCAATGGACATATTAGTGTAGGTACTCAGTAGGAAATCTGTATTGTGCAAGACCGATGGCAAGCCGATGCAGTCATCTGCAATACAGGAGAAACCAGACCCGCAGGGCCGCCGGCCGCGGTCAGAGCCAGATTTTGCTGCAGGCTCCAGCATACGGAAACCTACCTGTCCGTGTGCAGGCGGCCTTAATAAAGTTAATCCTTATGTTAGAAAATCTAAAGTAAACTATATAGAACCTCTCCAAAACAAGGTTACTTGCTTGGTTAAACATTGCTCCGTTCACAATTAATCAGACAGATCCCATATCTTATCATATGAATGCTTTATTTCCAATGCTGTTGACATATTAACAAATGAAACACTACAGGAGATTTTAGAACACAATATGGTTTTTAGCTTTGTACAGTGATACAAAATTAAAATTAAAAGCTCCAATAGCCGTACAAACATTTGTTCATATTACTGTTTACATTGAATAATTGTTTAGTCCTATACAATATATCCAACACATAGTATCCACTCCATCTATATTTTCATCATACAGTACATTAAAGGGGTTTTGTCATTAGAACAAAACCCTATCCCCCAGCAAATGAGGGTATACTCACCTCTTCTGGAGCCCCAGGGCACAGCTAACAGATGGCATTGGCTGGTATCAGCGGTGACTTCCGGGTAGACGGGTTAGGTGGAAGCATGCAATGGCTGCAGCCAATCAGAGTCCCCAAAATCCTGACATTATGGCAGCCAGGATATGAGCGCTTATGCCAGAGGCGCCGATAGTGATGTTGAGGCCTCTCATTGGCAGCAGTGGTCACATGCTTTCACCTGGCCCATCTACCCAGATGTCACCACCGGTGCCAGCGCTAGCTGCAGCCAGGAGAGGTGAGTAGACCCTCTTTTGTTATTTTAGGCAGGGCCCGGCTGGGGGACAGGGTTTTGTTTTAATGACAGAACCCTTTAATCCAATAGGCAGCAGACCACATAAACAGTAGGTAGGTTTCTTTTGCTGGAGTGTTCTTTTGCTGGAATTTACAGCCACCTAATCTGTGAGGACACTAATGTAAGCATTCCTGCTGCATTAACTTGTATTTCATTTCATTGGTTTCCAATAGGCTCTGGAAGAATATCTCCAGTCCAGAAGGCATATCAGTAACCATGTCCCTAATATTATAGAACTGTTATCATTAAAGAAGATGAAAAGCTATTGTTTTGTTTGAAGTAGCCATTTCTTAAATTTTTGTCAGTTTCTGTCTGAAGGCTGTCGCTATTTACAATAGGAAGGCGTAATTTTAGAGGCCCCCAGGTGGAAGAAAAATTTCAGGGGCTCCCACATGGTATAAAGGTTGGGAGTTACTGGAATTACTGGAATTGTAGAACAATTGTCTAATATATGATTATTGGATAAATTGCAAGTGGAATGGATCTAAGCCCCACGGTGGCTATAGATAGGTTCACAATAGTTGTTGCAGTGTATCCCAAATGCAGTTTTTGAAATAAATTGTCAACAAGTGTCCAGCTATTGCTCTTGCTGCAAGTAGGGGACATATGCTAATAACAAAATATAAAGGATTTGTTCATTATGCAATTTCATAACATCTTAAGCAGAGCAATTCAAAAGTAGATGTACTCTTTAAATCGGTTGTCCAGCTGTAAACTATGGATGGCCTATCCTCAGGATAGGACATCAACAGAAGATCAGCAGGTGTCTTTCATCCAGGATCCCTGCCTAGAAGCTGTTCTGTATGTCAATATGCTAGTGCACTGGGCTGATTTCTGCCAGAAGCAGACAGCTCCATTCCCACTGTGGTGGCCAGGATTGGCATTGCAGGCAAAGCTCCTAATGAAATGAATTAGCACTTGGCCTGCAATACCAAGCCTGGCCACTGCAGTGGAAACAGAGCTGTCTGCGTCCTGCAGAAATCTGATCACTACATGAGTATACTAGTCTGGTGAACAGCTGTTAGGCAGTGGTCCCAAATGATAGACTCCCAACAATCTACTACTGAGGATAGGTCATCAATAGTTTACAACTGAAAAGGCCTTTAAAGGGGTTGTTCAGGGTTAGTACAAGAAAAACATGTCCACTTTCTTCCAGAAACAGCACCATACCTGTCTATTTTTTGTGTCTACTATTGCAAATCAGTTAAAGTGAATGAAGTTGAGTTGCAATACTACTCACAATCTTTGTACAGATGTGAAGCTATTTTAGGAAGAGTGCAAAAATAGTCTAATAGCTAATCTTGGACAATCCCTTCAAGGAAATGTAAAAGATAATTAGCAGCTCTCCAGTATGCTTCAGAAAAATATTCAGAATATGGTAATTCAACTTCAGCAAAAGTCTAGGTATCGTTTTTACTTTCACTATTTTTACATCATCTATGTTATCTGAGCTGTTTTAGAAAATCTCAGTTAATTTAGTATTTTCATGACTGATTCAAGTTTTCATTTTGAGTAATGCACAGAAAACATAAGCCTGTAGGGGCTACACACAGTCTTTACATGTCCTAGTAAATAGAGATGAGAGAGTATACTCGCTAAGGCACCTTACTCGAGCGAGTAGTGCCTTAGCCGAGTATCCTCCCGCTCGTCTCTAAAGATTCGGGGGCCGGTGCCGGTGACAGGTGAGTTGCGGCGGGGAGCAGGGGGTAGCGGGGGGGAGAGAGAGATCTCCCCTCTGTTCCTCCCCGCTCTCCCCCGCCGCTCCCCGCCCCCCGCCGGCCCCCAAATCTTTAGAGATGAGCAGGGAGATACTCGGCTAAGGCACTACTCGCTCGAGTAAGGTGCCTTAGCGAGTATACTCGCTCATCTCTACTAGTAAACCCTCCCTCAGCTCCAATTGTTCTGAGGCTGTCATGAAAGTAAACTTCATCCTTATGTTCTTTAAAGTGTGTCTTATCATCATATTATAATATTACACAATAATCTGCACACTAATCCATAAATACATGAAATAAATATTAAATACACTCCTCTTATCACCTCCTTATTTACAGTGCATAGCAAAATTATATTGGTCCAGAAAGGCAACACACAGAGACTGTAACAAATAATATGAAACACCACATGAAGAAAATCAGTAGGAGTTGTTCATGTTTTCCAGTATCTCTGAGGGTATACAGGGTATACAGTAGTAATTATCATGTAGTAATCAGTAGTAATCACCAAGGACAGATTTATCATCGAGCCTTGACAGGAATATGATATACAATAGTAAGTGACAGTAAGAGATGTTCATATGCATTGGCTTTCACTTTACAGTGCACTAGTGTCCTGTTTGTAGTGATGGTATGCATCATTAAAAGCCAATGCAAGACTCACGCCAAGGTTATGCTGTTAAGTAACCATCAAAGTTTATATGAAGCTCTGTCATGGCTATTAATTAAAAGGATTATATGAGATTAGAAAAAGGGTCTGTTTTTTTCAGAACAGCAATCATTCTTGTCTATGGGCTGTGATTACTCGATGCACCCACCCCAGTGAAACAAGTGGTGCTGTTTCACTAAGAATAGCAGACTCTTTTCCTTTTTGTTAATGGCATACAATGCAGCATGTAACATAAATACAAAACTAAATAAAAATAAATAAATAAATAGGTATTATCAGATCACTATAAACTGTATGTATTTCAGAGGCTTGACATTTAATTATTCAACAAAATATTTCCAACATAAGGACGCGGTCAGACGAGCGTGGTTTGCACGCTGTTAAGCAACATGTAAAACAACGCTCCTGCCATGCAGGAAACGATTGTGTGACAGGGTTGTCTCTAGCTCCGTGGAGCAGCCCGGTCACACATCCGTGGTGCGGGCAGCCTGCTTCCACGGCTCCCATAGGAGCCTATAGTAAGCACCCTGGACAGTGCGCATCACAGAGCTGACAGGCAAGTCAGCACTTGCTGTCCGTTGTTTTTTAGAAGCGCTGATTCTGCGCTTCTAAAAAGAGTCCGTGTGAGCACTTCCATAGCAACCTATGGGTTGCTATAGAAGCGTGGTTTTACACGCTGCTGTAGCAGCGTGTAAAACACGCTCATCTAACCGAGCCCCAAGGGCCCTAAACTTTCAACCTAGTCTGCTTTGTCAGGCAAACATAACTTGTATACCACCGCGTCACATGTACTTCCGCAAGCTGTTGCTGTGATTCTATTCCTATCAAATGAGAAAAAATATTTTACTGTGAACCATCTAAGGGTGCTTTCACATGGGATGGAATATTCTGCCGTAAAGTTACAGAATATGCCCTCTTGCAGAATATTCAGCACCAAAATCCACCCTTTAAACGTGCGGCTTTTGATGCGTAATTAAAAATGGCAGAATTCTCCACCAATTCCACATCAGAATTTGCATTTAGACATGCAGATTTTGGTGCTTCATTACAGGATGGAATATGGTGTCCTGTGTGAAAGCACCCTCTGGGATCTGGCCACTGATGTAGTGGCACTTGGGATCTAGAACTGTAGAATATTTAGATATAAGGTCTCAAAACTGTAAACCTAATTGTGACAAAAAGCAAGACAACCCAAGAGAGTGTCAATTCACCACCCAAATAATTTTTTACATTGTATAAGGTATAATATACTGCAAATACGAAGCAGCCAATGGATTAGCACATTAATGATACATAAGTAATTCAAGTGGGAAACAGTCCGGGAAAGGTTGGTTCTCACCCAGACCACTAAAGCTAAATAAATAATAAATAAATATAACAAAAATAAAAAAAAACAATAAACAAACAAATCCAATAAATATCTTAAAGCAGCATAAATAAGAAATTAGGAAGCTGGAGGTACATCATATAAAAGAAATGTATCCCTCGTTGTAACACATTGTCCATGAAAATAATGGCTTGGTAGAAAAGGCATTCCCACATAATTCCCTTTTAAGAGTCCACCACATCATAGACAGGTTTTACATTATATTTTTGGCAGTCCCATTATATTTCTAACAGAACACTGGCTCAGCTGGATGGAAATTTTAGCACACCATATTATTCTATTGATTCTGTTTTACTCTCCCTGGAATTGTGAAGAATCTTTCTCTGTAATACAATGCAGTACAGAAGCAAACATCCCATCATGAGCCCTCATCTGAATCTCTAATAGTAATTGTTTAATTTGTAGCACACTCATTCTGAGTCACTGTGAGCTACACTGAAGCAAACAAGGTAATTTGAAGGAATAACATGGTATGAAGATGTTATTTCTCACAATGAATACAGAAATAAATAAATAAACACATAAATAACTCATGGAACGCAATGCACAGCCCCAAAGCTACATTTTTCATCTAGAGCAGAGTGGCTTACTGATACTCAGCGCCGGGGACACATGACCCACCACCTTTACGCCGTAATCCCTATTACATTGTTTCTTTGATGAGGCATACTAATACATAGGATATTTTTTTTATTGTTAGTGTGCTGTTACATGGGTGCCATTAATGCTTATGTAATAGTGCTAATTAATTGCTAGTGTAGTCCGGTAATTATCAGAAAAAATGTACCCATGTAATGGCACCACAATGCCTCTTTCACAAGAGCGTTATTTCACGGCTAAGTTAGACGCGCAAAGAGATTGCAACCATCTCTGCCAAAAAACGCATGAATGAAGACTTGCTTGTGGCTATTATTCACGATTTTTCGTCCATTCACAAGGCAGGCTGTGGCGTTATGCAGGGAAGTTACATCACAGCCCCGAAATCCCTTAGTCAGTAGAACTACTAGTAATCACTTTTAAATGCCTCACTACAGGCACCTGTCAGTGTTTAGCAGTGCTAGCCACTGCTAAACTCCCTCCCCCTCCCTTGTTCTGTCGGCTCCCATAGACTCCCTTAGGAGTTGTGCGGTCCAAAGATAGGGCAAGAACTATATTTTTTGGCAGTGTCGAATTTCAGTTGCTGAAATCACGTGCTTGTGTGCTATATTGTTTGTCTGAATGCATCAATAGGAAACTATTAGTTCTGATGGTCGCGATTTTATTGCGCAGCTTATTTAGCCACACAAAAACACTCATGTGAATAAGGCCTAACTGACTGATAGCCGACAAGTGGAAGCTGTAGGAAACTGATTGACCAATTAAAACACATCTATTAGTGTAGTCAAACCAATAATGCTTTCAGGGCCAGATAAATCCTAGGAGCTTTTATTGTTGGGCCCAGACATTTGCTGTTGAAGCATAAACTTTTGAGTTGTTTTCGATTGATGTCTATGATGTTCTTATTACTAGGCTATGATAATGAAAACTAGTCTCTAAAGTCAGGACTCGAACTTGGGACCTCCTGTGCTCCAGGCAGCTTCTCTCCCCAAGAGCTTGTCCTGCAAGTTGCATGGCTCACTGGGGAGATAAACTGTCTGGAGCACAGTAGGTCTAAGGTTCAAGTCCCAACAGCAGATTTTGTTCCCTTTTGAATATAGTATCTTTAAGTATAGTTAAGTTGTAAAAGTACAAATAGAGCTCTGCATTTGACATCTTATGACCCCGCATTGCCTTTTTTTTGTGGGTGGGGAGGTAACAGTATGTGCTTTCATTAAGGTTAGGGCTACATGGCTTCTTTGGCTACCATCAGGTCAAAGTGTTGTCCTGTGATCTCAGAATCTAACAAAGGTTCGGGCAGGTCACAGAGTAACTTAGAAGTAGCTGCGAACGAGACCGGCTGATTGTATAAAATTTAACTTCACTGGACTTCTTGTGATCTGCAAGTTGGTAACACTGACTTTACTGACTTCGATTAGGTTAGGAGATCCCAAGGCTACTTTATGATCTTTGATCACATGACCCGTCTCATGGCCAGAGTTACTGTGTAGTCTAAGCCTAAGGCCTGGTCTAGATGGCAACTGTAGATTTGCAGTGAATTGACTAAAAGGCGTTTGAACAGGAATACAATGAGTTACATGATTTCTACAAGCAAACATGGTCATGATGTGAGTGAAAGCTGCAATGACTGCAAAGGCTTAAAAAATAAATGGGACCTGTGAACTCAGTTTAAACATTTGCAGGTATTATACCTGTGTGACATGCTTTATATTACAATCCTACTTGTATATTTCATTTTTATTTGTGTTTTTGGAAAACATATAATCATGAGAAAGACATTTTAAAAAGTAGTCCTGCAACTGCAAGATACTTAAAAGTAACTTGGGGGATGAGTAAGTTGATTATAATACAAAGTATTGTGTTATTATGCGATGACATCCATTGTATACAATTATACTGTATGAATCATGTTGCTGAGAAGATATCTTTTTGACTGATCTCATACCTTACTGTCAGTAATAAGGGGTACTTCTCACACACAGTATTCGTGTCCCATAGCTGCACCTCCTTGCTCTAGAAGGCATCATGAATAATTCATATGTTTTTGGTCAGCATATAGTTAAATGTTATAAAATATGGCAAGTCCACACATATGTATGAGATGACCCGTGTTCAGAATGGCTCTGGTTAAAGTTAAGCAAAGCTATAGACTTGTACAAGGTCACTGAACATTAATTAATTACTGCTTGTATCGAGCACTGAGCTGATAAACATGTACACTGTCAGGATGATGAATGTTTAGATTAACTACAAGGGGAATGATAGGGCATGATTGCAAGAATTCCCTAGCAATGTGGATGGTTTTAAAATAAGCACATAAGGGCAGATTTACCAATAGTATTGCAGAGACAAGTTTTTGTAGCTACTAATGATGCCGAAGAAACTTTTTTTAAGGGGTGTGTGCAAGAGACATTTATCATGATTTGTGAGTCATTGTAAAAAAATGTCTCAGACTTCATGTGAAACATTGAAATAAAATGTACTAGAGCTGGAACCTCTTTGATACTGTAACATTGATGGATTGTGTTAATTGATACATAGAAATGTACAAAAGAACCAGATAGCCAGCTGGTGGGATCATTAATTTGCGGAGAAGATCCTAACAGTTTTTTTGTTAGCTCAAATTATCTTTTAACTTTCTATTAGAATTTTTCTCTGGATTTGTGAAATTATGAACATTTTCATTAAACCCCCGTATTTATGCAATAAATTAAAAACATACATAACAGTAAAAACAAATCTAATAAAGACAATGGACGCTCTTCCCTGCTGGTTATATATTTGGTAGAGCCCTTCCCTCAATTAAGAAAATGGTTATTTAATACTTCACCGCAATGAAGAACCTATGTAAAACCTCTAGTTGTCCCATTGAACTACTGTATGTTGCAGCTGGTGTTGCTTTTACAGACCAGGTTGTTACACTACTTTACCCTTCTGCCTGTGTCCTTTGCAACTGTGTACAATGAAAATGTAATTCCCAGGAAATAATCTGGTTATCATTTTCTAGACACCTAACTCTGAGAAAATCTATAGAGTAAATTAGTTTGCTCATTAATGTTGAGTGAACTTTTGAGAAGTTCGGTTCAACCGGTTCGATGAACTTTTGCAAAAGTTCAGTTTGGTCAGGATTAATGCGAACCAAACATTCACCAAAAACCCTAAAATTAGTGTATAACACTGTTTAGGCCTCATGTCCACGGGGAAAATCAGGCCCGCTACGGATTCTCCATAGAGAATCCGTAGTGGGTCCCTCCTGCCCCGTGGACATGAGCGCTGAAAATAACAATTTACTCACCTCTTGCATGCTCTGGATCTTCCCTTCGTCGTGGCTTCATCTTCTCTCCGTCGTGGCCAGATCTTCTTTCTTCGGCCCAGCGGATGTGCACGGCACGTCGGTTGCGTGCCGCGTGTATGCGCCAGCCCGAAGAAAAAAGATCCGGCCGCGACGGAGAGAAGATGAAGCCGCGAAGAAGGGAAGATCCAGAGCAGGAGAGTATATTCTGATTTTGGTCTCCCGCGGATCCGGACGGCTTCCATAGGCTTCAATAGAAGCCTGCAGGAGCCGTCCCCGCGGGAGACCCGCCCCTAAATGGAGCATGGTCCGGATTTTTTCATGCTCCATTTTTTTAAAATCACTTTTATTGACCATCCGCAGGTATTTATCTACCCGCGGGTGGTCAATGCATCCCTATGGGGTGCGGATCCGCATGCGGGTGATCTGCTGCGGATCTTAAATCATATTTTGCCCGTGGACATGAGCCCTTAAGAGTCAGAAAAGCCCTGTACAATACTCTGAGAGTGTGATTCAGGGCTTTTATGTCTCTTAGACAGTCTTATACACCAGCATTTAGGACTAGTGTTGAGAGAACCGAACTAATAGAACCCTGTTTCGAGTAAAACTTTGCTAAACGCTCAGGTTGGATTCATGCCAAACAAAACTATTAGCAAAGTTCAACCTGAAACAGGATTCCACTGGTTCAGTTTGCTTAATACTTGCTCATCAATTAATTCTAATTAAAGATTCGACATGAATACAATGCCCATAGCAAAATATGGCGAAAAACTACAAATTCCACATTGTGGGGGACATGTTTAAAAATAGTCTGTAGAGCGAATAGTTATAAATGATGTGTTGCATGAATTAATTATAGCACTGTTTTAAAGACACAATAAGACTGTTATCTTCTACAACAAATCACCCATATAGTGAGACGGTCCGACGCTACTTCCCCATCTCTAAATACGATACAAATATGTCACATTTTATACATGACCCTCTCTGTTTCCTTGCACCTTTCTATATTCTTGGGAAAACATAATGCACAGATTGTAAACTCTTTAGGAAAGGATTCGGAATATTTTTCAATACACTGTCCACTTGTCTTAATTTAAATTAACAGTATAAATAATAAATAAGCAATTAACCAACAATACTACAAATTGCTTGTGAAGTGCAGAGCTAACTAAGCCTCATTTCAATTCTTCATTAAGATCCAGTAATTATTGTCTCTTACTGTTATTGGAATTAAGAGATTGGGGGGGACGTCAGCACTTTCGTAATCTGCACCATATACATGAGAACACAGTCACATTGGATTATTGCAGGCAGATGGACAATCACCATTAAGTCCTATGTGTAAAGAATACACCTCACTTTTAGCTTTCATAGCGTACCACTTACATGGGAAAATAGCTTTCTAGCTGCAGTTACAGATTCTTAATAGCTGCCAAGGAAATGGATATATTTAACCCTGTCATGACTAAACTGAACAAGTGATTAATAAAGCCAGTCTGCATTGTAAAGAATGTCTTGTACTTGAACATAGGATCAGCTTTCGAGGCTCTGATGGTGTCCGGAAGCCGATTTCACATTTAGCATTAGAGTGGTTACTATGCCACATGCTTGCCATTCCATGTAGTGTATGAGCGTCATGAAGACCTCAGGTAATGGACAGATACAGTAGGTATTTTACAATGACAACGCAGGGGGACTAAAGTGGATATGGAGACTCAGCTTGGAAGAAAGGAAGAATCTATTCTCTTCTTCATGTTTTCCTATATATCTTCATTACCATAACCAGTTCAGTGTTGTAGAGGGGGAAATCACCACATGTCTGATTATCAGAAGCAAACCAGTGGATGTGGATGTTTATAATAAATATTTAATTAGCCGTGCTGTAGAACTTCATGTGAATGGCATGGAAGCCCAGACGGGAGTCTCAGCGTCTGATGCTGTCACAAGAGTCAGAGCTTTGGCTCCAGCTTCTACTCCGACTCCGACTGTGTTCCCGAGAGCTTCTGTTCCAGTCTCTGCTGCGGCTTCTACTGCTGTGGCTTCTGCTGCGACTACTTCTATGACTAAAGTAACTGCGACTTCTGGACCTGCTTCTTGGACTGTACCAAGAGGGGACGCTGCTTTCACTGCTTGATGACGAAGGACTAGGCCGGTAGTATGGGATGGGCCGCTTGCGAGCACTGTGTGGAGAAGAATGACAGACACATTAGCACAGCTTGTGATGGATTTCCATAGCTGAGACGCCAAGTTGCTTTAGGTCACAAGTGCCATGTAAGGACAGCGCCGTTTTGGAGAACTCCTGTCTATTTTTAGATGATACATTGTTGCTGCTCTCTGCTGGAAATTGACATGAAATATCAATGATTTGGGATTCTTCAGATTTAATGCTTATTTAAAACATGGTAGATCTAGATCTGCTCTAAGACAAGAAAGGAAGTAGTAAAAGCAAAAAAAGGATATATAAAATGACCATTTATTGCATTTAAATCAACTATTACCTGTATGAGAATGGCATGATTTCAAACTATGGACTTAGAAAAAATATCATAGTCAGGATTTACAGGAGTTAGCATACAGTTGTGAACCAAAATTTATCTTCTGAAAGTTTCGTGTCTTCAGATTACATGCAAATTTATGCAAATTTACTAAATCACACATAACAAATCTTGTAAAGTGGCATATTTTTGAGTCATAGAACGAGGGCATCCATATAACATGAAAGCTGATTTGGTCATAAAAGCTTATTATACTAACTACATGAACACCAGCATGTCAATATGATGCATAAATTCAGTATGAGTGTGTATTATGGTTCCTCAAAACCTCCAAGTTCTGCAATCTTGAGTACTTTCACACAAACGTGAAACTTGCGCGAATATGAACTCCATTCTTTTGAATGGAGTCATAAACATGAGCAATTCTTTTCCCCTCACAGCAATGCTACGAGGTAAAAAAAAAGCACTACATGCCCTATTTTTTGGCGTTCCTCAGAACGCCTTGCCTATGGTTTTTAATGGAATCTTAAAGATATCGCATGGCATTCGCACACGGTGCAGTGTGCATGTGAGTGCAATGATTCCCATTGAAATCAATAGGGAACACTTGCGATCCTCTAGTGCGCATGAAAAACACACGCCTGAGGATCACAATTTCACAGAGGCAATGTGAGACGTTTATGAATAAACAATGCCTTACATTCGTATGTAAAATGCACGTTTGCCAGTGCGATACTGGGCTGAGTTTCTCAGCCTGATATTGCGCTCGCCCAAGTGAATGTAACCTTAGGGCTCATTCACACAGTGTATTGTCACCGCGTATTACGCACACGTATTCCCCGTGTGTAACACGCAGTGAATGGAGGCAATGAAAGTCTATGGACTTTCTTTATTCCATTCACAGCTGTGTGTGGGCACTATGTATTGATACGCAGAAGAAGTAAATCGCAGTATGCTCTATTTTTCAGCGTATCAAACGCAGCCCTTGAATGGGATATATATGAAATGCTATCTAGGCAGGCATTGTGAAAGGGCAGCATTTCGATGCACAGCCCCGCTTTGTACAGAGCAGAGAATTTGAAAAAAAAAAAAATCACACTGCGCATCTCCGTGATATCAGTTTCACGAGAAGAGTTTAGTACCTAACAAAAAAACATGATGTTATTGCGAGCTTTTGAACCTACTACTTAGGCCTGAAGAAGAACCCTAAGGCTGGGTTCACACAGGGTGTATTTGCTGCGGTTTTGCCGCAGAAGAACTGCTTTTAATGCAAAACTGCTTCAAAGGTTAATTTTGGCTTGCGGAGTTTCCTGCAGATTTTCGTGCGGAAAAATCCGCAAGCGTTTTTGTCCGCAACGCTTTTTTACATTTTGCAGCGTATTTTGGTGCGGATTTAGCTGCGTCCATAGAGGTCTATGGACAAAAAAGCGCTGCGGAAAAGACGAATGGACATGCTGCTTCTTTTAAAACCGCGCTGCAGTTGCATTTCCGCACTGCGGCTGTGCGGAAAAAATCCGTCCTGTGAGAACAGCTTTTTTCCAAAACTCATTTATGCTGCATTGCACTGCAAACACAGCAGTTTTGCCGCAGTGCGGATATACAATGGCAATCCGCAGCAAAACCGCAGCAAATACGCCCTGTGTGAACCCAGCCTAAGTAGGTTTGAGAGTTTGCGATAACACCATGTATTTTTGTTAGCCATTAAAAGGTATCATATCTACAAGATTACTTGGTTTCTCCTACTAAGAGCAATTACAATCAGATTTCCATGTAAGGACTGTCGGTTCGCGGGTCCCTCATGCCCTCACTGCCAGTCCTGTCACACGGGCTGCTGCTGTGCAGCGCAGGGGAGCCCCGGTCCTCATCACCTCCCCCGGTCGCCGAGCTCCTCCTCGCCACCAGGTTGCTAGGGACGCGTTGGGTGTTGCCTTGCGCTGCGTCCTTGGTATCATGGCAACCAGGCATGTGTCTCCTTCCTTGCCTCCTGCAGGGCTGGGGGAGGGTTCCCCAGTGCTGCTGGGTGCACTCAGCTGCTGGGGCGGGAGCTCTGACAGCATTTAAACCAGCTTGTGACTGCAGACCACTGCCAGTGTTAGTTTGGTCTTCCTGCTACACCAGCGTACTTCTTGTTGGGACTCCTAACTTTTGACTCCCTGTTTTTGAACCTGACGTTGCCTTTGCCTGACCCTCTTGTACAGCGTACTCTCTCGTTGCCGACCCAGATAGTCTGACTCTCCTTGCTGTTGTTTGTTCCAGTGCCTGTCTGTTTGTTAGTCCCGGTGTTCCCCTTCCCTAGTGGGTGTAGGGACCGTCGCCCAGTTGTCGCCCTGGGACTTAGCCCAGGTGGGCAAGTAGGTAGGGACAGGGGTTCCGGGTATTCTCAGGGACTTCCAGTTTTCCGGACCCCGAGTCCTGACATTCCGAGCATGTGCAGTGACAGTCGCAGCCCGTGCGCGGTCTCTGCTGGCTCTCTGCTGGCAAAGCGAAAGGGCTGTAATGCGTACAGCGCTACAGGAAACTCGAAGGGTTGTACACATACGCCTGTGTGAACGAGCCCTTAATATTACATTCACTGAAGATAATAGAGACACCCTCTGCCTGCATATGCCCCTGATATCATAGAAAGGCACACAGAAGCTTTTTTATACAGAATCTGACAGAATATAACATTATTCTCATGTGACTGCTGTAATAGAGAAGAATGGTACTCTAGAATTACCTCCATAATAATAAGGGTTTTAAAATGCTTACAATGCTTTATGGAAACACCATAAACCGTGAGTTCCGCCCTCAGCAATGTTACTAATAAGGCTTCTTAGCTAGAGATAACAAATCTGAAATACTCTAAAATAAAAAAATGTTGGTAAACTTGTTCCTAAAGTTCCGTCCTACTGAGCTTTTCCTTGTCGCAACTTGTCAATAGAGAATAAATGTCTAAAAAATGTAGAAAGCTCCATAGCTGGCTAAATGCCTATTCACTTAAGTGGCACATCTGTCCAGTGAGATGTAAAATACCATGAACCCATCATGACACTGGTATCAATGAGTATTAGTAGTCAGAGGATACGCTGCAATTGGCGATAAAGTGAAATTATATATATATATCATACATTCATATCTATTTTTACTCATTGTCCCTTGAGAAAGACAAGCGAGTATTATTAATAGTATATTCTACAACAGCTGGCTTCCGCGAGTTCTTCACAGCTGACGTTCTGTGGTGATGAGAAGGTCATTTATCTCAGCGGCATATTAATATGAGCAGGGAGGTAGGGTTTTTGGAAGTGTAAGGGAAGTAAAACTTCACTGATATTTAGCCTACTTGTTATTTTATTTGTTCAGAATGTGTATTTTTATCACACATTTTACCTAGTGATCCTTCTTGCTTCTAGGTGACTTGGAGAATCCCTTCTGCGCTTTTTCATAGGTGAATAGGAGCTGCGTCTTGTCCTATGACCTCCTTTACGAGTTTCTTTTTCACCGGAATCATACTTGCTGCTTCTCTCTCGATCTCTGTTGGAATTAAGATTTCTGATTGATACTATTATTTAATAATTTTTTTATATGCAGATTGTGTAGAAGATGGTAATGTACTGAACTAACTTCAATAATTCATTATCAATTAGCCACTGACAAGTCAAGGTGTAGATAAATAAGTATATAAATCCACCTTTACTAATAATGGCATATTTTACCCCAGTTAAAGTGGAATAGGTAGTTGAGATTTTTTCCAAATTGATCAAAAGGTGCACACCTCTTATGAAACATGGCACATTTTGAACTCTCTGACAAACAAATCTTTGTATGTCTGCAATGAGCAGGTGTCAATTTGGCCAATAAAATGAAACCATTTCTTCTCAGTACAATTAATGAATTTGGCTTAAACCACTGAGACCATAACCACTTTCTTGTTGTGTTTCAAGTGAAGGGAAAAGTTGCAAAACTTTGCTCACATTCCAAACTAAAAGCTTCATTTTAAACCAAAAACTATCATAAAAAGAGTGAAAACTGTTGGGCATTGGGTACTTAAGACTTGTGCCATGGAGCACTAATGATGCTTAACTAAGAGAAAAGGAAAGGAAGAGGAAAGTAAAGATGAGCAGTGGTCAATATTATCAGGATGGGAACCAACTCCTGCTTGTCTCCAATAATTCATAGTCTGTTGCAGAGGATACACAATAATTCAGACCGATGAGAGCATATTTTTACTGGCCAGTATATTATGACCGATAGAACATTTTATATAACATTGCTTTAATGCAGAATTGCAGATATACAAGATTATCAAGACTCAGGGAGGTATAAGAGAGTGAACATGACAGCATTTAGTGATAGGGGACCAAGTAACTTTGATAGTGAGCTGACTGTGGGTGACAAGAGAGTAGAGCAATGTAGTTGTTGGTAAATGGCAACTGGATGCTAAGGAATAGATTGTTGCTAGACTTATGTAGTAAAACACACATAGATATAACAGTACATCATATCACAGATACCAGTAATCTGATTCAGGGACCAGGTTACAACTCAGCTTCTCATATTATAGTATAGTACAGTGCTGGACAGTATAACATATGAGCATGGATAGAATTTGGTCTGAAAAAGTATTAAGTATATATAATCTACCTCATAGTAAACTAATACAAGTGTATAAATTAATTTTTACAGATAGTACTACTAAATGTCAATGAAGCATAAGCTTATGTTTTATTAATACCTGCTGGGACTGTAGCGAGAGTAACTCGGACTCCTTCGTGTTCGTGAATTTCTACTTCCAGTGCTCTTCCTAGCTGATTTGGAGGAATAGCTGGGAGATCTTGTGTATGACCTGCAATGATGTGTAATGTGAAAGAGGTGGAATGATATGTTAAGATCATGAATTCTAAACATTTTTTTCAAAATGCCTTACTGTAAGGATCTATTACAAGAAAGAACAAGAATTATCTGATCTAACATCCCAGCCATCGTCTACATAGATGAAGGGCACTCCTTAAAGTGTAACTATAATTTTTTTAACCTTTGGGATATATCATACTGACATGTCAGAAGTTTTGATTGGTGGAGGTTTGGGTGCTAAGACCCCCACTTTTCACTAATGCAAAGGGGCAGAAGTGCTGTGCCCCTTCTACTTTTATTGGTTTGCAGAATTATACACTTTTTATGGACCTGTACACTGCTTGCTCAGCTATCCAAGTAGAGTCAACCAAAGCTGATGGGGCACAACACTCAACTGAGCGCTTCTGGTCGTTCATTTTTATGATTGACGAGGGTCCCAGCACTCAGACCCCAACTGATCAAAGCCTCCGATACATCAGTATGACATATCTAACGTTTTAAAAGATGATTACCCTTTTACAGACTACAAATTGCCATAAAAATGCAAAAAGTGTTCCGTAGCCTGCATGAATTATTGAAATCAAGCAGTTCTATAATATATTCAGAAAGCTCTAGCTCTTAATATGAAGATATATGAGAAGTAATATAATTCCCTAACTGTTACAAAATGTGCTGTTTTTAACTACATCTGAACATTATCTGTATCCACAGTCACAAGAACAAGTACTAGCCCGTATGTCTATGTACGTACCTTGCACCTGAAGAGATGGACCTGCTTCGAGACCTTCTGTCTAAAGATGACCTATAGTAAGAAGAATAAGAGCTGATGGAATGACTTGAACTACGGGAGTTAGACCTTCTGGTGCTTCTGTATGAGGAGCTCCGTGATCGATGTCTGTGCACGGATGTTCTGTCAGGTGATACGTCAGATACACTTTTATGTTCCTCAAGGCAGCCAAGACAAGAGGACAAACCTCTGAAGAAGAAAAAGACCCAATTCTTATTTAATACATAGCAAATAATCAAATGGTTCATGTTGAAAAATGTGGTAAAACGTATGTAGTGGCGATACTTTGGATATGGCAAGGCTCTAGTTTTCATGAAAATATATTTCTTATAACATCCCAGACAACCAGTGTATTAATGTAGCCCTCAATATTTTTCACAGTTCTTCACCTTTTTGCCGGTGTCCGTGAATCTCCCAAATGAAGTGATGAATCTTTACTAAAGGATAAACAACTGGCAGATGAATTCCCTGAATCAGAAATGTTGTCACTGTGGCCATTTGACGTCTTTGCAGATGAAGGGACATGTCCAAAACCCTGATGAATAGGACACTCTTTGTCCTGGTTAATCTTTAACACAGAGGAACTTGTTTGCATCGAGGGAGGGGTGCATATATCATTTCCCGAGTCATACTCGTTTGAGACATCCTTCTGACAACCTCCATGATTCTCTGTTGTGACCAAAAGGCCAGGGACTGATTGGGAAATCTGAAAACACAAAAGAGTGTTGACATAGGCAGAACCCAACACTTGTAAAGCAACTTGTCACTGAGTGCCACAGTCACTTTCCAGAATTAATTTCTTTTAAATTCTGCATATACTGTATATTTTATTAACTGGAAGAAAAGAGAACAAAAACAAAGGAGAGGGCAGTGGAGAAATGAAAGAGAAACCGAAGAAAACAAAAAATATCTGTACAGAAAGTCAACAGAGGTGCCTGCAGACAGTGAGAGCTGCAATGATACTGACACCATGCACGATTTTGGCATGCACCCATAGAACAAGAATGAGTGAGAAAGAAAAAAAGAACTGCTGTAAATGTAATGAGCTTTCTCTCTGATTAAACATTGGCGCAGTAAATGGGACATCGGCTTCAGAAGAGAATTGCTACATTTAATGTAGCTGTTATCAAGTACAATTGTGCACAATGTGTTCTACAGATTTAATTAGAGTATTGAAAGAGACAAAACCGCACCTTTCAATGTCCTGGCCGCCTAGCAGTCAGATAAGCTGGGGCCAAGTGCTTGGGTCCTGTCATCTTTATTTTTTCTTTTTTATACAGACATAAAGCAATAACTATACAATGTTACTTTCTGTAAAATTTCTGACCGATAATCAAAAACGTTGAGTAAAAAAAAAAAAGCTGAATATATGAAGTCAGTTCTATATAGACTACTGTATGTGGAACACGGTAACTTTGATGCACTAGTATCACCAAATCATTGCCTCCCTACACTGTGCCATTGGTGGCACCAATCTTCCCATGATGGCACTCCTCCTATAATTCATCTAATACAATAACCTGAGTCAACAGGTATCTTAAAAGGAATTATTTTGCACATTGCGGCCACAATTTATTGAGCTAAATAGACTATTGATAAGCTTCTTCATTCTCTAATCACCTGTTAGCAGTTCATAAATGTCTATTTTAAGTATTGCACTATAATTAGCTTGATCCAGTTTCTCAGTTAAATCCAAAAATGACTTTCGCTCATCCAGATAGGACTCTCCATTTGTGGAAGGATACAAGAGACTTATAAAATACCCCTTGAATCGCAGGAAAGACAGTTGATTCTTGATAAGCACAAACTCAAAAAGACATTAAAACAATTTAATTATGTCGGTAAACTGGGTTATATTGCATACTGAAAAAAAAAAAGAAACTTTAGTGTTCCCCCAGAAGTGGCTATGGAACTTTTCCCCCTACATCAGAATCAGTCAGTCAGATATTTAAAAGGAACGCGTCATCAGAAAATGATCTTTGGTTTTACAGGGGCTACATAAGCAAATATTTTTGGTATTAATTAAAACCAGATAAACATTTTCCATTTTTCTAATCTGTTTTTATTTTCTGATTGAAGAGGTTTTTTTTGTTGTCTATACACAACTATGGGGGCGGCCATCTTTCATGAGCCGCATTTAAAAGACATGTTTTACAGCAGCTTCACAGGCCATTCACACAATGCACAAGAGGGGACCCATTGACTTATATGGAAGACTGTTGGAGACAAGCTCTGTAGCCTGTGCAGAGGTTATTTTGCAGGGAGGGGGAGTAGATAGTCCCAGCTGATCACCTATTATGAATGGTGGATCCTGTGTTATCAACATATAGGTGTTACCCGTCAGTTTGATCCTACCTGTGATTTTAGTGAGGTGACTGCTTTGAAGCCTTCTCTACACAACAGGAAGTATCAGCTGTGTGGTCAGAGTGAAAAAGGCATAATTTTAGGATTTTTAAAAAATATATAGATTGTGACCATCAGATAAAAAGAAATGAACCAAAATTCTTTAAAATATGTGATTTATATAATAGGCCATTTCCTGATGACACATTCCCTTTAAGTTCTTATGCCAATCAAATTTGGTAGGAATTTTTGTTAACGTTCCTCTTAATTTTCCATGTCACTATGTACAGTATATTTTTTTAAATTCCAGAAATCTTGCACTTTTCACGCCAACTGCTATTTCTCATAATAGGCTGACACTTCCTGTTTTGCGGAGATCACTTTTCAATAGTCATTTCTTTATCAGGCAGGATTACTGGGAACATCTACATATAGATAACCTAGGATCCATCATTCACTATAGCTGTTGGTCATAGCTCCCCTTCTCCCCTTGTTCTACACAAGTCACACAACATGTCTAGAACACACAAGTCAATGACTTATATCCAATCTACAGGTTCCTATATGTCATATTGCTGCTGTAACGCATAATTCTAAATCATCGTAAAAATAGCCAAGACAAGATGGCCTACCCCATAGTCATGTACAGAAAAAATAATTTTAAAAAGCTTGCCATCAGAAAATAAAAAGGAAAGTAAAAAAGAATATATGTCAGTATCTGGCTCTAATCAGATGAAAAATATAGATTTTACTGATAATATTCGATTTTCACTGTCCATTCTAAACAATATAGGCTTCTCCATTGAGGCCACCTGCACACGGCAGAGCCGGATTCCTCATGCGAGGGCCTGCAGCAGAATCCGACCCGACTGCAGCTGGCGTCCATGCGTACTTGTAATTTTACTCCTTTATCTGTACTGCAGATGGACCCAGCGGCTCACCGTCAGACATGCGCAGTGCAGATTTTTTTCTTCAAATGTTTTGCTTTCTTACGCCATTGATAGGCGAGGACGTGGAATTTGTGACTTGTCCGCAATGTTAATTGTGGACGGGCTGCAGGTCAGACGGCTTCCATTGACTTCAATGGATACCGTCCATGCAGACACCGCATGAAAATGGAGCATGCTGTGATCTTTCATCCGATCACGGAAACCGAAAATTGGTTTCCGCAAGTGTGCAGGAAATAGCGTTTTTTCATAGCATGCTATGGACAGTATTTGCTGTGGAACTACGGTGCAGATACTGACCATAGGTTCTGCAATGCAAATCCGTCCGTATGCAGGCGGCCTAACTCTTACATTTCTTATGTTCTTTTACAGACTGTAAAAATTGGTTAAAATTGCCATAACATAAAATCCCAGGTCATTTCTTTACATCTTTCTCCTCAGATTTGATCAAAATTATCTGAGCCAATAGACTGTAAGGCCCATTTAGACACAACGATTATCACTCAAAATTCGCTCAAAAGCCATCTTTTGAGCAATAATTATTTAGTGTAAATGTGCCCATCTTTCACTTTTCTGCCAAACAATGAATTTCAGTTTGGCATGAAATCCATCGTTCAGCAGAACAACTAATAAGAAGAAACACACACTGGGTCCTGCATGGGGAGAACAAAGGGTATTTATGCAGAGAACAGTGGGTTGTCTGTTCTCTGAATACAGCTCCTGGCGGCTCGCAAGCTTCTAATTGGTACTAATAGGCACCTACACTACAAACACACCCCACGATTGGACTTACACTTTCCCTTTGTAGGAGATTGTTACCCAGGAAGATTTATCACCCTTCTACTTTCCTGTTTCCCTGTTCTAGAGAGCCCACAATTCCCCACAGGTGTCTCCTCTGGCCCATTCCAAAAATGGCACTTTTCCAGTAAATATTGAGCCATACATTTTCTATATGGTTCAGATTGACTTTCTAGAGCAGATCTATTGTCTGACTTCGACCTTATCCCCCTAGGCTTTTGGAGAACCATACAGATAACACAGTTTCTGAGCACCCTCCCACCAGTAAGACACTTTTGTAGACCACTCACAGTCGATCTGTCTTTCTCCTCAGCCCAGGTGAACAATATTTACGGTTCACGCATAGATCATCTATTGCCAGTAGATATCAGGAGGTGAGCATTAAGCTATTCTTGCGTTGGTACATGGTGCCCTCTAAATTACACAACATTTTCTCCTCCTCACTGTTGACATGTTAGCGCTGTGGTACAGAAGTAGGGACCCTCCTACATGTCTTCTGGGATTTCCCCCAGATATGCAACTTTTGGAAGACTGTCTATTCCATTTCATGTAAAATTTTGCACCTGTAGGTTCCCAAGTCCCCATCCCCATTCCTACTACATCTCTCAGCTCTCCCTCTATGTACATACTACAAATCTATACTTAAACATCTTTTTAATGTGGCCCGCTTGTGTATCCTGGGTCCTTGGAAGTCCCCCTCACTGGCCACCTTGGCGCATTGGGTCAACAAAGTGAAGGAAATCCAGTGAATGGAGGAACTTACAGCCTCCTTATATGACAAATATGACTCTTGGTTCTATAACTGATTTAGTTTTCTACACACATAAAAATACCATGTAATCTAAAGGTGCATGTACACACAGATGATCACTGAAAATTCGTCAGAAACTGACAGATTTGAGCAATCATTTTGCATAGGTTCTAATGGGCTAACCAGCCCTTTAGTACTTTATGTGCATGTATTTAGAGAACATCAGGTGGTCTGTTCTCTAAATACTTTGCTATTGTTCTCCAGCGGGACAGTGGCTGTTAATAAATGTTATCAGCAGTTATCAGCGCTGCCTGCGGAGAACTCAGCGTGCTGTCCGTCTAATCAGCAACAATGGATTTCATGCTGACCTAAACTCAGCGGTGGACGGAAAGTGCACAGTAAGTGCACGATGGGCGCACATTTAGTGGAAGTGACAGGAGATAAGAAACAGGGACATTCTAAGCGCACTCAATATAGTGAGTGAGTGCCTCTCGGGACCCCTGCATCCAAGTGGATAACAGTGGGCCCCCTTGGCCTCCCATGAGGAGATTGTGGCTTGCTGGTGGATTGCCATGGCATCCAAAGACCTAACAATGACCTGCAGGCTTGCTGCCTCTGAAATGCACAGTAACTGTAATAATACACTGCAATACAGAAGTATTAAAGTGCATTTTATGAGAGATCAGAGGATCATATGTTCCCCTAATGTGAAAAATAAACAAGCGTTTAAAAAAAAAAACTGAGAAAAAAATCCCAAGCCATTTATTTTCTTTAAAAAATTAAATAAATCTATATATAATTGGTATTGACGGATCCGTAATGTCTCATACAATCAAATGAACACATTAAGAACACCGTAAAAAATAAGTTTCATGTACACCAAAATTACACCAATGAAAACTTCAACTTGTCCCATAAAACACAAGCACAGCTTCGCTGATGGAAAAGTAGACATAGTATGAGTCTGTGAATGTAGTGACGCAAAATAAATTATTTTAAAACATAATGCATTATTATTGTGCCAAAGTAGAAGAACCTAAAACCATAACGCCCCGGAGAGTAAAGTCATCATGTGATGTACACCATGTGGTGAACAATGTAAAAAATGGCGGAATAGCTGTGCTTTTTTTTTTACCCTCCCCCAACAAAAAAATGATAAAAGTTATATATTATTATGTACCACAAAATGGTGCTATAAAAATTCAAGTTATCACACAAATAATAAGAGCTCATGTGGTTACGTCGATGGAAAAATAAAAAATGAATGGCTTTTGAAATGGGGAGATGAGAAATATGAAAGTAATTCTTGTATCAGTAAAGCTATCTGGTCGTTTCTGCTACCCTGGCTGAAGGCGGCACAGGATTTCAGTGGTCTGTCACATATACTGATCCCGCAGTAGATTTTTAAAACTTATTTTACTTTTGTAAGTGTGCAGAGCTTGGCGGGAGAGGAATCTAATGGGAGCTGCGCCTGATAGTTAGCCCTGTGTCAGCCACTACATCGGGGTCGAAATAGCAGTTTCCACTCGAATCCCTGTGTATCACAGTGCTGACAGCCGGCACGCGATCAGCTGATTGGCTGGGGTCCTGAGCGGCAGCTCCCAGTTAATCAATAGTATTTTCCTAGAAAACCCCTTTAATTCATTAATAAAGTATATCTATCTATTGTTTTTTTTCCATAAAATGCTTTACAGTAGTATTCAAAAAATGCAGTGGGTTTGGAAAAGCAAATAAAACGCAAAGTCATAATAATAAATGCAAATGCACTAGAAATGCTACACATTCAATTCCAAATCAAAACAATAACAAAATGTAAGTTTGTGTTAATCCTTTAGGGCTCCTGCACTCTGGCAAGAGCGATATCAAGCCGTGATTCATGGCCTGATATCGCCCTTGCAATCCACCTGACACCCCTGGATGTGAGGCGTTTTTATGTGAAAACAGCATCGCATCCCCGCGGGGAATCCCTTCATCCCATTGCTTTCAATGGGACAGCAGCAGCGCTGGCCACAATAAAAGCAATGTGAGAACATCACGATCCTCTGCCGTTGCTGTGACAGTGTTCAGTGATTAAGGGACTCCCTGCTCGGTTGAAGGAATCCCCTGCCGCTGCTGTCACAGAAGTGGAAGGAGATCGCAATGTTCTCCCTTTGTTTTCAATGGGGCCTCTGCTGCTCCCACCAGACTTATTGGAAGCAATAGGCGATATCTCAAAAAGTATGGATATGCTACGATTTGTTTTTGTGCAGCATTGCAGGAATGAAAGCATTGCAAATGAGAATGAAATCATTGAAATTCATTAGTTTCATAATCATGCGTTTTCACTCACGCATCACGAGAAAATCGCCTGATTTTCTCGCCAGTGTGAAGGCGCCCTTACAGAAAGTAAAGATTAGGTAATTTTGGGCTGTTTAAAAAAAATATCAGTGCCAGCACTTTTCTGTAAACACTCAAACATGTAATGTATAAACTGAATAACGTTTAAGATTTTACTTTACTTTGAATTACTGAACATTTAGTGGCATAACCATTGCTTCTGAGAACTGCTTGACATTGGTGTTGCATGTAGTCTACCAACTTCTGGCACCTCTGAACAGCTGTTTCAGTCCAGGAAGATTGGACTATGTTCCATAGCATTCTTTGGTTTTGACTTGTAAACCACACTTTTGACATCACCTCATGTAATTGAGCTGCCCACTCCATTGCCTCAGTCTTACTTGTCTGCAACCAAGATTTTGTTTGCTTACTGGTGTTTGGGTCTGTCATGTTGAAACACCCAGTACAAGGGCTTTTCTTCTTCACCATAGGGCAACATGTTCCCCTCAAGTATTTGATATATTCAAACTGATCCATGATCCCTCGTATGCGATAAATATGTCCAAAACCATGGCATGAGAAATATCTCCGAGGATAATGTCATAGTTTTTGCACCACCATGCTTTACTGTCTTCACAGTGTGCTGTGGCTTCAATTCAGTGCCCAGGGTTCATCTGTCATACTGTCTGCAGCCACTAGACCCCAAAAGAACAATTTTGCTTTTATCAGTCAACAAAATGTTGCACCATTTCTATTTGGGTTAGTATTTTCCTTTGCAAATTTTTACCTATCAGGACATGTATTTTTTCCAACAAAGGGACTATATGGGAAATTCTTGGTAGTAACTTGGCTTCACTTAATCGTCTTCCGATTGTAGGAATACTCACTGCAAAGTTTAGATCTTCTTTGATCTTTCTAGAGATGATCATTGCCATTTTGGCTATTCCTCGATCAATTTTAACAGTAGTTTACCACTTTCTTCCTCGTCTTTTAGGTTTGGGTTGCCACTTCAAGGCCATAGCTGTAAACTGCAGACCACGACAACCCTGGCTCACGCCCCAAACACGCTTCATCTGGCGGTGCTCCAGATGTGCTGAACAGCTGCGGCGTAAATCCAAACAGCCTGCGAACTTCATCTATTTCAAAATTATGCTTAATACCTATAATCATGCTGTTCATCATGCCAAACAAGTCTATTTCCCCTCCCTCGTCTCCTCACTACCCCATAATCCCAAAACACTCTTCAACACTTTCCATCCCCTCCTTAGCCCCAAAAAACAGGCCCCCGTGATGGACCTCAAAATTCCCCAAATATTGCCCAGCTAGCCATGATCCCAGCCTTTTCAGAACTGGATCCATCACTCACCTACTATCTGTACTTGAACCAACAACAGAGGAAGAAGTCTCTAGACTGTTTTCTGCCGCTTGCCCCACCACCTGTGCTAGCGACCCTCTCTCCTCATACCTCTTCCAGTCCCACTTCCCGGCTGTCATCACCCATCTCACCACCGTCTTCATCCTTTCCCTGTCCTCTGGTATTTTCCCTTCCTCTTTCAAACATTCCATCATATCCCCTCTTCTAAAGAAACCGAAGCTTGACCCAACTGATGCTGCCAACTACTGACCTATCGCTAACCTCTAGAGATGAGCGAGCACCAAAATGCTCGGGTGCTCGTTACTCGGGACGAAATTATCGCGATGCTCGATGGTTCGTTTGAAGTCAATGGGCGACCCGAGCATTTTTGTATATCGCCGATGCTCGCTAAGGTTTTCATTTGTGAAAATCGGGGCAATTCAAGAAAGTGATGGGAACGACACAGCAACGGATAGGGCAGGCGAGGGGCTACATGTTGGGCTGCATCTCAAGTTCCCAGGTCCCACTATTAAGCCACAATAGCGGCAAGAGTGGCCCCCCCCGCACTGTCAGCATAAAGATCGTTCTCCTCTGCCACAGCAGTAACAGCTGTGGCAGAGAAGAACGATGTTAGCCCATTAAATTCAATGGAGCCAGCAATACAGCAGGTTCCACTGAAAGCAATGGGCTGCCGGCGTGCGCGGGATGAATTGTCGGGAAGGGCTTAAATATAGAAGCCCTTCCCTGCAATTCATCCAGAAATGTGTAAAAATAAAAAAAATATACCGTATATACCGGCATATAAGGCGACGGGGCGTATAAGACGACCCCCCAACTGTCACCTTATACGCTGGGAATACAGCGGAGCAAAAACTAAAAATCATTACTCACTTCCCCCGGCGTTCTGCGGCGCTGCTGTAGGATGTCGCTCCCTCCTGGTCCCCGGCAGAGCATTGCTTTCTGGATGCAGGGCTTGAAATCCCCGCCTCCAGAAAACACACGTGCCTTCAGCCAATCACAGCCAATGACAATGATGTCATTGAATGGCTGTGATTGGCTGACGGTGTGTGTTAGCTAATCACAGTAGCTTTCTGGAGGAGGGGATTTCAAGCCCTGCGTCCAGAAAGCAATGCTCTGCCAGGGACCAGGAGGGAGCGACAGCCTGCAGCAGCGCCGCAGAACGCCGGGGAAAGTGAGTAATGATTTTTATTTTTTGCTCCGCTGTATTCCCGGCGTATAAGGTGACAGTTGGGGGGGTCGTCTTATATGCCCCGTCGCCTTATACGCCGGTATATACTTACCTTGTCCCGGCAGACGGAGTTCAGCGTGGCCGGCCTACAGTGGGTGTGAAGGGGGTGTGAGTCAGACCTGCCCCCTGATTGGCTCAGCGCTGAGTCTGACTCACACCCCATTCACACCCACTGCCGGCCGCCGCGGCTGAACTCCGTCTGCCGGGACAAGGTAAGTATATATATATATATTTATTGTAACACATTTCTGGATGAAT
Organism: Eleutherodactylus coqui; assembly: GCF_035609145.1. Lineage (NCBI taxonomy): Eukaryota > Metazoa > Chordata > Amphibia > Anura > Eleutherodactylidae > Eleutherodactylus > Eleutherodactylus coqui. Next base: position 134,730,840 of record NC_089841.1, read on the forward strand.
TGCAGGGAAGGGCTTATATATTTAAGCCCTTCCCGACAATTCATCCCGCGCACGCCGGCAGCCCATTGCTTTCAGTGGAACCTGCTGTATTGCCGGCTCCATTGAATTCAATGGGCAAACATCGTTCTTCTCTGCCACAGCTATTACAGCTGTGGCAGAGAAGAATGATTTGTCTTCTATATGTTCTCAATGGGGTCGGCGCTGCTGCCGCCGGCCCCATTGAGCGCATATAGAGAAGAGAACAGGAATCGCAGATCGCAGATAGGTGCGATCTGCAATTTCTATGGCCTAAGAAGGACCGTTGGGGTTCTTGAAGCCTAAAATCACTCCTAACGCTCTCCCTATAGCAGCTCCAGCATCAACAGCACTTTCCCTGAACTATGTCAGAATGCATCTGTGGCGAGCCGCGGGCGGGCAGATTTTAATACTCGGGTGACACCTGATCTCGCCAGCCACTCACTGCAGGGGGGTGGTATAGGGCTTGAACGTCGCAGGGGGAAGTTGTAATGCCTTCCCTGTCTTTCTATTGGCCAGAAAAGCGTGCTAACGTCTCAGAGATGAAAGTGAAAGTAACTCGAAGATCGCGTGGTACTCGTCTCGAGTAAGGAGCATCTCGAACACCCTAATACTCGAACGAGTATCAAGCTCGGAAGAGTACGCTCGCTCATCTCTACTAACCTCCCCTTCATCTACAAACTACTTGAATGCCTGGTCTATTCCACCCTACTCGCTTTCTTTTTGACAACTCTATCCTTGACTGCCTCCAGTTTGGTTTCCGCCCCCTCCACTAGACCAAAACCGCCCTCACAAAAGTGTGTAACGACCTGATAACGGCCAAGTCAAGGGGCGACTACTGTGTTTACTAATTGTCCTTGACTTGTCCACTGCATTTGACACTGTCGACCATAACCTCCTTGCTATGCTCCACTCTATTGACCTAAAGGACACTGCTCTCTACTGGTTCTCCTCCTATCTCTCTGACCACTTTTTCAGCATCTCTTTCCCTGGCTGTACCACTTCTCCACTTTCTCTCACTGTCGGGGTCCCCCAGGGCTTGGTCCTTGTCCACCTTTTCTTCTCTAGCTACACAGCCCCAATCTGGCCCACCATTTGCAGATTTGGCCTCCAACACCATCTCTATGCTGATGACACCCAGTTATACACCTCCTCCGGTGACATCTCTGCACTTTTTCTCCAAAACATCTCCGATTGTTCGTCCGCATGTCCTCCCTTTTTCTCAAACTTAACCTCTTAAAAACTGACCTAGTTTTTCCACACTTTACCAACTGACCTCCCTCCAACATCTCCAAATCAGTAGCTGGCACTACCATATCCTCCAGACAGCACGCACGCTGCCTAGGGGTCACATTGCACTCGGACCTCTCCTTCACCCCCCACATCCAATCCCTGCCACCTGCACCTTAGGAACATTGGAAAAATCTGTCCGTTCCTGACCACAGACACACTAAAGACTCTAGTTGTTGCCCTCATCCATTCCAGACTCAACTACTGCAACTCTCTGCTAATTGGCCTTCCCTGCACCAGACTCTCCCCTCTCCATACTAAATGCGGCAGCCAGACGCACCTCCCTATCCAGCCGCTTCTCAGATGCATCCACACTATGCCAGTCGCTGCACTGGCTGCCCATGTGTTAAAGAACTCAATTTAAACTCATCACCCTCACTCACAGAGCTCTCCATGGTGCTGCGCCACCGTACATCACCTCCCTCCTGTCCATACATCACCCATCCTGCGCACTTCACTCTGCCAACACAGTCAGACTAGACCTCCCCCTAATACGAACCTCACATGCTCGCCTCCAGGACGTCACCAGAACTGCACCGACCCTATGGGACGCTCTACCACAAGACATCCCTGACACACAGAATTTGAAACGTGCCCTACAGACCCACCTCTTCAAAGAAGCATACCAACTATCCTCATTTGGCCCCATCCTCAAATGATGCCCTCCTGTACACTCCCTGCCCAATATCTCCTGTACCACCACACCCTGACTGAGCTCCGCCATGCATCAAAGCGCTGCGGGATAATTTGGCGCGATACAAATATTATTATTATATTTGAGATCATTTTAGCTGAGCAGCCAGTGTGCTGAATTTTCTATATGTTTTTCCATCTCCAATCAACTTTTTAATCAATGTAGTTTCTTCATCAGAACAATGTCTGGAACGGCCCATTTTCACCAGTACTACTATAACCAACATTTGCACACTTCTACCTGTTAGAACATTTGCCCCCAAAATTAACACCTGCTATTCCACAATATTATTGATTTCACCAATTCAATTCCTCACTGCTATTATTCTGAAAACTCTCCTTTCAATTAGTGATTCAATTACTTAGAATGACCGGCATGCATGTCCTAATTGTTGGGTTTGTTTTTTTGTCTATTACTACAGACACAAGTACATTACTTGCTATGTAGAAATATCACTTCTACCAAAACAGCGATTTATCAGGTTAATGATATTGGACTGCTATTTTTTCAACACTACTGTACATTCTATGGTAAAACTAGACGTTCTTTGGAATCCCCAGGTAAAATATGTAAGGTCAACAAAAGAATTCTAGCCATTCTATAGAATACCTTCATTTTATACAATGCTGGTAACATACAGTATATCTATTTATGTATCCACCATAGATATAACATTGATGGCATCCCATGTCCACAGGGACTGCAAAGGTAATAAACAAGAAAAGGGATTGCAATGTACTCTTCTCCCCAATGTAATGGGAAAAAAAGTGAGGAAGGTGACAAGTGCTGGGGGCCATGCTATAGGTCCTCTATCCTCTGTGTGTATGACAGGTGGAAAATATGCATTTTGAGTCTACTTTAGAAACTGTTTCTTATGCAGCTGCTGCTCAGAATGTTGCACAATCAGTTGGATCCATGTACTTTGCTGGGTCACTGCTGGGAATGATGAAAGTAAGCTCACAAACTGTATCTATAATTTTCAGCATAAATTGACACAAATATGATACCCACACTAGGTCACAAGATTTTATCTGACTACATTTGAATACATTATCTGCAGTGCAATCTGCTAGATCCATCTTGTTTTTAAATGTCTGCATAAAGATCTGTATCTCCCATTTCATGTTGTTTAATTAATGTTGCGTTTGATGTGTTGCTGAAAGCTATTTGCTGCAACAACTTTGTTTTAGTGCGACTCACTCATTTAATTCTGAGCCTGCCCCATCACTTATGGTGTGCCCTGACTAGAGATGAGCGAGCACGCTCGGTAAGGTCAGTTACTCGAGGTCAGCGTGCTCGGGGGGAAGGAGGGCGGCGAAGAGTAGCGGAGGGGAGAGAGAGATCTCTCTCACTCTCCCCCACGCTCCCCTCCACTCTCCCCCACCGTCCCCCGCTGCCCTCCCTCGAGCATGCTCGGAGGAGAAGGCAGTTACTCGAGATGAGCGAGGCTCGCTCGAGTAACTGACCTTACCGAGCATGCTCGCTCATCTCTAGCCCTGACATTACATATTACAGAGGATTAGGAGACATTTGGATATTTATTGGCCATTATTTACATTACTTTCAGTGATGCTGATTAAAAGTAGAAATTGTACATTTATATGTCAATGTATTCAAATTGTGAACGATGAAATTATGTTAATATTGTTTCCATTTGCAAAGCAAACATTATATGACATTACCCAGGTGGATTATTTGCCTTAGGGCTCATTCACACGGGTGTATGCGTAAAACGCTTTGTGGGGTCATGCAGCGTTTCACTGCTCTAGGAGCTGTTTATGGCATTGATAGAGCTCTGCACATGACAGTGATAGTGCACATGGCAGTGTATATCGCGCATGCGGTCATGCGCAGTGTGACTTGTTCCTTTTTTCCCCCCTAATTCCGCGCTCTGTCTCATAGTGTATTGTGTATTGCATATGGACAGTATTGCATAAGCTACCAAGAGAGAACAATAGGGCCGTTCGTACATGATATGCGGAAAAAAGAGAATGCTGTAAACTTTTTAATGGGTGTATCTGCACGAAATGAATACACGTTAATGTGAATGGATCAATGAAAATCAATGTACTTTCATTGTCTCCATTCACCACACATCATATGGGTGTGCATAGCATGCGTGTGAATGAGCTCTTATAAAGCATTTGTACTAGTGACTAGCATAAATGAAATGATTGTCTATCTATCTAGCCTTTTTCTGTTACTTTAGTGGTGCCTTGACTGGTTGTGATACCAATACAAGATTTTGTTTTACCAGATTACACCGACATGCCAAAAGTCATGGGATAGCAGTATGTAAATTGATTATGATGTGGTGTTACCTCAGGTGATGGCTTGGGCATGCTTATACCTATATAAGTTGTGAGGTGCTATCTTGTGAGTGAGGTTGAATACTTGTCAGTGTGCTCATGGCAAGGTGACATGAATTAGAGTTTAAACAAGGCATGATAGTGGGTGCCAGATGGATGCGATTATACATTTCCAAACTTGCGTGGGCATTTAATTTTTCCTTGATATAAAGTGTCACATATGTACTAGGAATATCTCATAGAAGGTATTGACACCCACAGTGGGTAGTGTAGGGGCCACCAACGAGGACTTAATGACCGAGGGTGGCAGTGGCTGGCTAGAATTGTCCGTGTTAACAGACAAGTGACTCCGGCAGAAATCACATCAATATTTAATACAGGAGGCCCCGCACACATATCCTGCAGGTGAGTGCAGAATTCTTTTGCTCCATGAGAAATGGGAGCAGAAGACCCACAAGAGTGCCTCTGTTAACAACATGACACCAGACACAGCACTTCACCTGGGCTTATGAGGTTGCCAACTGGACCCTGGTAACATGTGGCATGGCCTGATGAGTCATAGTACCAATTGTTTCGGACTGATGATAGGGTTTGTGTGTGGCACAGACTCCATGAAGCTATGAACCCCAACTGTCAACAAGACACTGTGAAGTCTGGTGGTGGTTCCATACTAGGGGGGGGGGGGGATTCTCGTGGCATGGGTTGGGTCCACTAGTCCAGCCAAGCACATTATTGACCAGTGCCCATTATGTTTCAATGCTTTGTGACAATTTGCAGCCCTTCATGAATTTCATGTACCCCCAACATGATGAGATATTCCAGCAGGATTATCCATTGTGCCATCCGCCACAGGCTGTCCAGAATTGGTTTGAGAAGCATTTGGGAAAGTTCCTACAAATGGTGTGGCCTACATGTTCGCCTGACATGAGTCCAATTAAGCATATATGGGACAAGGTAGAGACAAGACCATTAGTAATATACTGTACAAAATGAAACTCAATTGATTAACTGTGTCATGCTATAGAGTTATGTGGTATATTTGTAGATCCCCAAGTGACTTCATGTGAAATTTCTGTGAAAACAGTATTAGGCCAGATTCGGGCAAGAGATTAGTGCAAGTTCTTGACCCATCCCCTAAGACTTGGGGCTATACGGCAAGATGGGTCACTCAATCAAAGATTGCTGTGTAGCCTTGTAAGATTACATTTTCATTGAACTGAATGAGATCGTGTTCCAAACCACAACTGGCTGTGACCATGACCTGCAGATTTCAAAAATGCATTAATATTATTATTGAAAACCTGGAAAACTGGGGGAAGGCTGGAGAGGTATAGCTTGACATGTCAGTGATCCTGTGCATTGGATTCCAGTTGATACCCCATTCAGAACAGTAATGAGTACATAAAAAGCTACTAATTTGGGAAATCAGCTATTATACCTAGCTACTGTAAATTGTAGAAATGTGTTTGAATCCCACTGCATAACAAGGCCAACATCAGTGACCGATGTTTTATCTCTTTTATCGAGATACTCTTGAAAACTGCGCTGATGTGTAATTGGTCTTGCAAGTCCTGCTGAGAAGGCTCAAATAACTGTTTGCTTTCACCATATTTATGTGTCACTTTTAATAGCTGTGTATTTAAATCTGTGCCATGACTTGAAGTCTGCTCAAGGTCACAGTAATTACAAGCTTCCTACACAGCGGCTGAAAGTCACAATTAGTGTGATGTTCGATAAACACTGCCTTCAAATGATTGCAGCGACCCTGTAAGGTTGCAGTGATTAAACCAAACAAATGAATGTAGAGAACAAATCATACAAAGCTGGCTCTTAATTAAAGGAAAAGCGGGCTTATTTCAGATGAAGAAATGTACTTTCTGGTATTTGCAGTATATCACTGACAATTGTAATATTGCAGTATTTGCAATAACTGAAGAATAAGAATAGGAAGTTTTGCCAGTAAAAGTCTCAATTTTATATGAAGTATTCTTGGAATATTGACATTGATGACATATAACAATATAGAGGATGTATAATATAGATCTATTTCATTTATTATTTCATTCATTTTCTTGTACACCGAATGATCACTGCATTAGGAACACCTACACAATAACCAGTTGGTCGACCTTTTTGGTTGATCACAGCTTTCAGATATCGGGGAACAGATTTCATAAGGTGATGAAATTCCTCCATACTCAAACCAACCCATGACCACTGCAGGAGCTCCGTCATTTGGTACACATTTTGTAGATAAGTGGGAGCTGATCACACAGCCCTTTCCAGCGTATCCCAAACATGTTCAATGGGGTTACAGTCCGGTGAGTTTGGGGACTAAGGTAGTGTGGAGAAGTCATTGTTTTGTTCCTCCAACCACTCCCTAGAGATCTGAGCTCAATGACATGGAGTGTGGTCCTGTTAAAAAATGGCTCTTTGGTCAGGGAAGACTTCCTGGGTGCAGATGGTCAGCTAACAGGATCCTATAGTATTCACCATTCAAGGTTTGTGCCAGAAAATGCTCCCAAGACCATGGCATCGCCACCACCAGTCTGTTGAATCTCAATGGTGCAGCAGTGGGATATGACTTCCTGCTGTTTACGCCAGATGCGAACCTGGCCATTCATATTGTTCAGGAGGAAACTGGAGTCGTCACTTCAGATGGCCTTCTGCCATGTGTCTAAGGTCTATTGACATCTTTCCTGGGCTTACCTAAGGATTTGTTGGCGATGACGATGAATCATCAGAGGCACCCTTGTCAGACTTTGCTAGTGTACCCCAGTTGACGCAAGGTATTCCTCATGGGCACTGTGGAGATTTATCTAACTTCCCCCAAATTTGAACTGATAGTGTACTGTGGCATATTGTTGCTGAGATACGAGACATACCTCGCCTCTAGGATCAACCACATGTGGCCTGTGGTTGATCCTAGAGTGATCTTCTGTTGGATGTCTGACCATGCTTCACCCAGTCTTAGTACACTATTGAACAACCAAAAAGTGCAACTGTTTCAGAAATACTGACACCACATCTCCGGGCCATCTCTCACCAACAATCTATTTGCAGTCAAAGTCACTCAAGTAACATAGAAACATAGCATTTAAGGCTGAAAAAAGGCATATGTCCATCTAGTTCAGCCTATTAACCCCCCATGTTGATCCAGAGGAAGGCAATAAAACCCCAATGAGGTAGAAACCAATTTTCCTCATTTAAGGGGGAAAAATTCCTTACCGACTCAAAGTGTGACTATCAGAATAATTCCTGGATCAACAACCCTTCTGGAGTAATTAGTGACTATCACATGTAATACTACATGGTTCAAGAAAGGCTTCCAGGTCCCTCTTAAATTCTTTTATCGAATTCGCCATCACCACATCTTTAGGTAGAGAGTTCCATAGTCTCACTGCTCTTACAGTAAAGAACCCCCTTCTATGTTGATGTAAAAACCTTCTTTCCTCTAGTCGTAGAAGACGCCCCCTTGTTACAGTCACAGTCCTGGGTATAAACAGATCATGGGAGAGATCTCAGTATTGTAACATCCCCACATATTCCCATGTTTGCCAAATGTTATCTTCCGATACACAGAGGAAAGGCCAGCACATTATTGAGAGAAGAAAGGGGCATGACCATCATGTGGTACCGCGTTACTGATCACAAGACGTCACAAACCAGCTGTTCCTAATGCAGTGATCATTCAGAGTAGAATAATGGACCACTCTATTAATACTGCTCTAATATATTTCTAATGTGCAGGAACAAATTCTGTTAAAGCCCTTTTTCTGCACAGTCACATGGTACATCCCATAGTGCATCAATGGGTCAACTGAATGGGACTGACCATGGCAGTATTGGATGTGACTTCATCTGTCATGTGACATAAGACATACAGTTATAAATATGGCTAAATGACATAAATTGTGAAACACATCCCAAAGCATGTGTAGGACACACAGTCATGTTAAAACGACCCTCCGACCCTGGAAAAACTCCTGATGCGCTGTGCATTACTATGCATCATTAGTCTAAGGGCTTAAACACATGGGCGTGATTTTGTCCCGTTATGTGATGATGCAGTTTTGGAACCAAGAATTGGCATGTCAGTTCTTGTGCAATGTGGCTTTCAGAATCCATGTGTAAAAGACATCAGCGCTGCATGAACTGCGCCACAAATGTTCATAGCAATCAATAGAAAACTAAAATAGTTCCGATTTTGCCATTGATTTGGGTGTGGAAATCCAGGGAAAAAAACTGATGTGTGAATGAGGACTTAACCTGTTTACCTCTACCTGCTGTAGCATAATCACAGCACCAGAACTAAGCTCATGACATAAATCCTGACCAGAACCTAGTTTATAATCACAGCACCAGGACCAAGCTCATAATATGTCATCATTAGAAATGAGCGATCACGTTCGGTAAAGGCAGATACTCGAGCGAGCATCGCTCTTCTCGAGTAACTGCTTACTCGTCCGAGCAAATGCGGGGTGGCGGCGGAGGGGAGCGGTGGGGGGGGAGAGAGAGAGAGAGATCACTCACTATCCCCCCCACCGCCCCCCCGCATTTGCTAAAGGCTCATGTAACTCGACTAAATGCCTGAAATAAGTAGATAGTATACATATGGACTTCAAGGGATTGTGTGGTTCCAAGATAAATATTTTTAAGTTTTGTGCATGAGTTAAAACAAAAAAATAAAGCATACTTACCTGTTTTTTCCCCCTGAGGCACAGCTAACCAGCTCCGGCCACCTGGTCCCCGTCCTCCGTCAGGTGAGCATGCAGGCCAATCAGAGGCCACAGCATCATTATTCCAAATTCGTGGTATCATGGTGCCCAGGATGTGTGCACTGATGGCAGGAGTTCAGGATGTTGACTCTATAGCCTCCCATTGGTTGCAGTGGACAGGAGGAGCCGCTAAGCTGTGCCCTTGGGGGCGAAGGCAGGTGAGTATACATTATTTTATTTTTTTTTTAAATCATGCCTAGCCCTTACATTTTTTGATCTTGAAACCACACAATCCCTTTAAGGTACCTTTACATGGACTGATAGTCGAATGAATAATTCCTCAAACAAGTGATTATAGGCAACTGTCAGACCATAAACTCATAGTCCCAACTGCTGAGCTACTTCTCGTCCAATGTAAACAGGAGTCATTCAATCTTTGAGCAAGTGTCTGCTTGCCCTAAATGGAGGCGGGCAGCCAGAAGAGATGTGTGGTGTGCTTCACCTCCATTATCTGACAGACTATTGCACCTGCGTAAAAGCACAGGAGCAACAGTCACTGGGATGGCTTATGTGCCCGACAATCGTCCCATGTAAAGGTATATATATATATATGACAGGGAATCATGTAGCTTAAAAAATAAGCCTTAGTCCTTATTCACAAGAGCGCTTTTACACGGCTATTTAGCCACGTAAAAACATCGGCCGAAAATCGTGACCATCAGAAGCATTGGATTCAGATGGACGATGTTTAGCCATGTTTAGCCATGCAAAATCGTCCGTCCAAAAAAAAATAGCACATCCACAGCCGAATTCATTAGCTGATTTTACATGCGTCCGTAAAAGATAGGTCTTGCACTATCTTTTGGCCGCGATCATCTGGCAGCTCCTATAGAAGCCAATGGAGGTTGAGGAAGTTTGGCAGCAGCTAGTGCAACTAAATTATGCCAGCTGGCCTTATTAAGCCAGTTGAAGGATTTATGCCGCTCAAAGAAATTCAGGGCTGCGGCATCTATATGCCGCACCTGGCTGTGTGAATGGGCAAGAAAACATGAGATTTAACCATGACTTAGTCGTGGCTTTCTCTTGTACATGCATTTTTCAGCCGTGATACAGCCAAAAAAAACACATTGCCCATATGAAAGAAGCCTTACTCACCTCCCTATGGCTTCCCTGGTCCACTACAGGTGGCTTAAGAAATATGATGGTCTAGGAATGTTGTAAAGCAGAATGATAAGCCATACTTGTCCCCAGGTCCAGCACAGGAGCCCTGCTTACCTCTGCTCCGATTGTGGAAGAAGCTACAGAGGTCATGTTCTATTTATTGTGCATCTGAGGCTTCAGTTATCACATGCCATTCATGGTGGAATCACTGGGGAAGCCTCAGAATGGCTGAGCGGTCATGATGAAAGACGTGATTGCTGCAGCTACTTCTAGGATCTTTCTATTTTACAACATTTTTGGCCTATTATATATTTTTATTTGTCTCAGAAAACCCATTTTAGAAAAAATGAAACACCTGTAGGGTAGTGATAAAGTTGTTTTATTTTTTAGAATGATTGTAAACTATAAAAAGAGAGTGATATTTCTGTACATATTCACTTAAGAAGCGGCACAAAATGTGATTATAATGATCATAGTCTAATTGCAACCAGAGACTAATTATGGGACTAATGAACATGGAGCTAGAATGATAGCCGGCCAGTGTTACTGATTGTTGATTGCATAATGTGAATACTGCTATCAAAATTAAAAGGAAAACATGTTTCCAGCCACATGTCTGCACGCTCTGCGATATTACCGTCTGCTACAGTTTTGCTATTTGCCCGTGCATAATTCCCAGAATGCTTCTATGGTTTATGAGTTGTACAGATAAACGTCTTCCAAAACCGCTTGAACCATGAGAGCAGCAGCCAGAACTCCTTACAGATAAAGTATTGTTCCATCTTTTGAGCTGCTTTAATTTTTCAGAGGAAACTTATAACAAATATATTTCTACTATAAGGGCGGCTTTAGACTAGCGTATTTGCAAATATGCTTGTCTCAGTGCAATATATTTGCGCTGTGCCTACGTACTTTACTACACCTATTTGTACAGGAATGGCATGTGTTGGGGGAAAAACCCCTGGCCTGGTTTATATGACTATAAAGCCTAATGAGGTGCTTTTCACATTGGGTTTACGCAGCGGATTGTGCATCCCATTGCATATTGCATTTGTGCAACTCCCATAGACTTCTGTGGGATCCCTTAGGCCCCTGTCACACAAGCATCAGAAAATCACATCTAAAAGAACCTATGGTTTCCTATGGGTTCTTTCAGACGAGCGATTTTTTTTGACACGCTTAAAAAAATCGTGCAGCAAAAGATAGGACATAAGCGCGATTTTTTGACACTCTCAAAAGATAGAATAAGTCCTATCTTTTTACCTCACAATGCCGGTGGCTCCAAAGTTTCTTTTTGGAGTCTATCCAGCCAGCTGGCAAAGGAAAGGGGAGGGAGTTTAACGCTAGAACAATGAAGGGAGTTCCCACTGGGATTTCCTTCATCCCTGCGGCCACCAGAACAATGAAGGGAATCCTCTCTGGGATTTCCTTCATCCTTAGGGCCACCAGAACAATGAAGGGAATTCCCATGGGGACTCCCTTTATTGTTCGGATGGCCAAAGGGATTTCGGAGCTGTGGCGCCAGTGTACTTCAAGACGCTGCAGCCAGCCATGTAAAACCCTATGTGGAATAGCTGCGACTTGGTCGCGGCTATTTTACGTTCAGATGATTTAGCGTCCAATAGACGCCATTTTTCAGCCGGGCTATCAAAGCGCTAAAATGACGTTCATGTGAATGAGGCGTTAGTGTGGAAACATGCCGGAAGATAGAGCAGTTTCTATTTTTTTTGCACATGCAGCAAATGCACGTGGAAAAATCGGAAATGAAAATGAACCCATCGAAAACAATGGATTCTACTCCTTGCATGTCCATGCTTAAACTTTGCGTGCACAAATATGTCTGTGTGAAGCTGCCCTAAGGGCATTGCATATTTGCGTGCAAAATGGAGTATTTTACTTCACTTTGAAAAAAAACACAGACCAATTCTCTCCACCCTTGAAATGGCCAGTAGTGTTGTGACTCCTAAATGTTCTCTTTCCCTGCACAAATGCGCAGGAATACAGAGCATGCTGCGTATTTTTTTGCATGACGAAATTGCGCATGTGAACAAACCCATTGAAATATATGGGTTCTGTTGTCTGCCTATGGTGCGTGCAAATTTTTCGTGTACAAATACGCTTATGTGAATCTGGCCTTAATGTGTGTGTGCGTGCACGTATATATGTATGTATATACAGTATGTATGCTATTGTAAAGCTTATCATAGAGTTACCTATAGCTAACAATCAGGCACATAACAGCAATAAAATCATTGGTTGCAATGAACAAAACGTCCCCTTTTCTTTCCACCGATGCCGGATCTCCCAGCTGCAGTAAACCAGCGATCATGTCGCTGACATTAGGGACCTGTGACTTCTGCAGCTATTCCTGGCTCACTTTGGCCAGTGACTAGTTGCAGCCATCACATATCCCATTGTAGGCACATCATGCCGCTACTGCAGCAGGAAATGCAGACCACTGGGACACCCGGCACCAGTGGAATGGGAGTGGTGAGGGATCAGGCGAGGTGAGCATTGCTTCATTTTTTTCTAGCAGCTTTGAAATATTTTTTTGTCTTTAGGTAACCCCTTTAAATACAATAGACAGAAATAAAATGGCAAAGATGAAAGACATTGGTCTACACTACTGTTTTTACTTGATTAGTGCAAATTGACACACATGATATTAGTTTGTCCCATAGTAATAGATAGACATCTGATCCTTTATCAACAACAGCATACGTATGAGCCCTAAAGCTACTCTTACACAGCCCACTTTTTACACTGTACAACGCCTCCATTGATTCCAATGGGGCTTTTCAGACTAGCATTCGCACGCGGCGTTTCTAACGCTATGATTTTTGAGCACTGTCTTTTTTATTTTTAAGTGTCTAAGCATTTTTAAACATGATGCGTCGCCCATTGAAATCAATGGGAGCATTTTTAACACATTCAAAAAAGCGGTAGAATGCTAAAAGCACAGTAACATCGCAGGCAAACGCTCACACTGAAAGCAGCTCTGCCCTAGTAAAAACGCTGCATCTACAAATTCCGCGTTTTTATTATCGCCTGTGAGGGAGTGGCCTAAGAGCATCTTTTCATTCATATTTGTTAAGGTGCATTTACGGAATGATTATGGTTCAAAAAATTACTGGATCGTTCTAATCTGAACAATAATTGTTCAGTGTAAATGCAGCCAACAATCGAATAATGAATGATAATTCATTTGCTTATCATTCATTTCATGCAAGCATGAAAATCATTGTTGGCTCGTTCGCTAATCTTTCCATTTACATACCAATTGTTCAGTTGTTCTCATTCACTGTTACAATGAATATAAACGACTGACCGATTTGCGAGCGAACAAGCAAGCGATTTATCTCCCTGTATAAACAGACAAACTATTACATTGCTTGCTTGTGCAAATGATAACTCATTCTGTGTAGTTGGTATCGTCTGGGCTGGCATACATTGTATCTTTTTTTGTTTGCTTGCTGTACTTTTAGAAACATTTAAACATGATGTGAACAACGTCCTTGGCCTTATTTACTAATGCTATAAAAGTGTAAAAATGAATCTAAACATGATACAAAAATGACAAGCAATATAATAAACAGAAAGATAGAATGGAAAGAAAGAAGTAAGCAAAACAGCCCCATTTGCAGTGAGCAAAACAGAGGCAGAAAAACAGAAAATAAAGTATACAGATATTTTTAGTTTCACGTTCATTCATTGAATTCTTTGTTTTTAAATTCCCCTGTAAGTCCAGATTTAGCAGGCGCCTCTCTCTAATAAAACCCCTAACATCTGTCAGGAATTAGCGACTTACCAAGCGGGAACTCCTCCTTTAGTAGGTAAGGTGTAAGAAAAAGGTAACATAATTCCATCATTACATATTACAGGTCAGCAAAAACAAACATTCACTCTCCCTGACAACTGCCTACTCCTGGAATATGTGCTAAGGGAAAGACTACTGGACAGAGCTCATGTGCTGGATACCTGGATCCTGGTTCTGCAAGCTAAACAAAGCTACAATTGAATAGTACATGAAATCCAGTAGATACATTGAGTACAATAAAATTAAAGAATTTCAGCTTTCATAGACTGTTCTTCCAGGTTCTGCAAATTTGCATTCAATCACAGGTAGGATCATTGAATAAAAAATGTTATTTGAGTTGTATATCTACAATTAGCATATGAATTAAACCCAGCGTATTATAAGTTCACTGTGTGTTCTCTGTATGTGCCATTTTTGCCATGGTGTTAAGAGGTATGTGAATTGTAAAACAGGTCTTGCACAATATCTAGGACTTTCCAACTGTTTGCTGCAGGAAGCAGACAGCTCTGTACATTGCTCAGTGGCCTGTGTTGGTACTGCAAGCTAAGTCCTATTGAAGTAAATGGGACTCAGTCTGCAGTACCAACCCGAGCCACTGCGTAATATATGGAGCTGTCAGCTTTCTATAGCAAAACAGCCCCTTTAAGGGGTTTTGTGGTTTGACAATCATATTCTAGCATTTACAATTGCTGATATACACTGGGCTAAAATGTGAGGACTGCAGCTTAAGGGGTATACCCCATAGGGAACAGCAACTGGTGAGCTGATCATATGTCTGAAGCCAGATCCTTTGCAGAACATATTAACTTGTATACTGCTATATATGCTCTGTTATATTCATAGCATGATGACTGGAATGGGTTTGCTCTTATTTTTAGTGTTTTTGTGCCCTTACCTGAAAGGACACATAAAAAGCTTTCACACATTAACTGTACATGCTGCACAGGGTATGATGTAGAATGGGTTTATTCAGTAAATGTCTCGCAACTACAATATAGCGTTTCTTCCCATATACAATATGGTCTTGGATACTCTATTTAAAGTGACTTATATTTGAAGTTTAGTGTCTTTTGAATGCAAAGATAAGTAGGCTGGAGTTATTGCTTATCTTCATCTACGGGAAGGGCACACTATGTATGCCTTTAGGCATTAATAGCATCTGGAATATTATATTAATAAATGATTTAATTAATTTCATTGTTTCAAATGTACACTGACAACCTATTAATATTTCAGTATATTAAAAACACTCTCAGCAGGAGGGGGCAGGATGAGAACTGTTCCTACTATTCAGTGACGGCAGTACAAATATTACCGACTTACAATTAGTATTCATTGTACTGCTTCACTACTCACAATTCAACATGTCTCCCCATAAAACAATACGCAGTTCTATGTTCAGGTATTCGGCCTGAGTGAGGTTCATCTGGCTTGAGGGAAATGGCAGATAATGAGTTTTCCAACCGCAGGTAATTAGAAATGAATCAGACTTTAAAGAGCCATCTGTTCGGGCAAGTTTTTCTATACAAAACAGCCCTTGGCAATAAGTGGTGGATTTCCTAAATAAAAAATGTTTTGGCACACGAAATACCAGATCTATCTAAAGATAGCCAATAAAAAGCAGTTTGTGAAATTGTTTTTCCGTCTTTTATAGATATGCTCCAGCTGTATCACATATATTAACCTAGTTTGGCAGCAAGTAGCCATTATCAGTAGCCCTTTCTATAATCCATGTTCTATTTGATACACTGTAGCATTACACAGCTGAATTCCTTGTCATAGTCACTCTGCAACTTAGACAAAGTTGTTATTTTCATAAGGAGCGCAGCAGATGGTGCACTGGCTGCAACCATAGTTGTCCAGTTTTTCACCCTATCCAATCACAGCTGATTAAATGT
Organism: Eleutherodactylus coqui; assembly: GCF_035609145.1. Lineage (NCBI taxonomy): Eukaryota > Metazoa > Chordata > Amphibia > Anura > Eleutherodactylidae > Eleutherodactylus > Eleutherodactylus coqui. The sequence goes on from NC_089841.1 coordinate 134,746,742, forward strand.
TGACTTTGTAAGATGGGTAAAAAGTAAAATATTGGCCCTTGGTTGAAAAGACCTAATGTACCAGATATTTCCCGGAATGCCAGTATAGTTCGTCTTTCTTAATATTCTTCTACCTATAGATCTCCGTAAAGCTGACCCATTACCCTGGTATAGTACATAAGGATGGATGCATTCAGTTGTTAAGTGCTGGATGGGGTGAAAAGCACTGGCATTCTTATTTGTTTTATTTCTTATTATAGAAACACATGATCATTGTCTTTAAAAATCAACTATTTTGTATAGTGACTTTAATTAAGATATTTATGCCAATTTGTGTGTAATAAAGGGTTACCTATAAACTGTATGATTTAGTTGCTTATACTAATTGATAATAGATGTTTCTTTGCTTCTTTCTTTGCTCATTAGAGTACTCTATTAGTTCAGTTTGCCTGGCACCCACTTGGTGCCCTTTCATTCTCGTACATGCAGGTACAGTGGTCATCCATGGTTCTATCTGCTGCACAGGAGACTTTTTTTTACTATGTTACAGAGGTTTGTTTACTAAATGCATGTATTCTGGGCTGACAATCATTTTTTGGTAATCAATAGGTTTTAATTACGAAATTTGAACTGTTTCTCTTCTGCAGCTTCTACATATCACTATATATAGAAACTGCAATCTAAGGGTTGCTTTACACTGGCCAACTATCAGTCAAAAATCGCTCAAACAAGTGATTTTCATTGATTGGTGTCCTATCTAAACTCTGGACCCGGCAGGTCACTCATTAGTCGATAGTTGCTTCGTTTCAGCTCATTGAAATTAAGTGACTAGTGAGAAAGTTGTGATCAAGGAGTTGTTGATATATGAACAGCTGACTGCCTGTTTGTTGTGGATGAAGACCGATGGCCAGAAGAGATCTCCGGTTCGCTCCGCCTCCATTCACTAAAAGTTTATTGCTCCTGTGTGAAAGCACGCACTCCTCCTTTCAGGTACAGTACTTTCTCCTTTTTTTCCAGAGGCACATGATTAAAGGGGTTTTCCAGGGAAAGACTACTGATGACCTATCATCAGGATAGGTCGTAAATAGTTGATCCACTGGGGTCCATCGCTCGAGACCCCGACCGATCAGCTGAACGTGCGCATGCTGTCAGCGCCGCAATAACACAGAGGTCATCAGTAGTATTTTACTGCAAAACCCGTTTAAGTCATAGGACAAGAGCATTACAGACCCATCAGTTTAATGATTAGTAAGGGTCCCGGCAGTTGCACCCTATCAAGTATCATTTTCAAGAATGACCATAGATTGACATATGTGCCGTGTTATTTTCATAGATGTCCTTTAATCCTATGATTTTTTTAATAACACGAATCATCATAAAAAATACTATTATCATATAAAAAAGTTACATGGGTTTTATGAGAATCACAAAAAAGTTTCTGAGAACAGGGTAGTGCTCAAAGCAAACTATGCAGTATGCACTGGTTAGATGTCCCGCAGGTCCAACGCAGCTACTCCCCGACACTCCAGACATGGAAATTGTTGCAACAGTCATGTGCTGTTCATTGTGACTGCTGCAGCCAATCGCTGGCCTCAGCAGTCTTCTGCCACTCATGGCTGCAGGGGTCATGGTCATGTGAGGGATGAATGGAGAGACATCTAACTAGCGAGTAGTGCTTGTTTGTTACTTTGTACCCTCCCCATCCCAGGGTTGACAGGGTTTAGTGGATCCTGTGGATATGCCAAAAATGTCTAAGATTGGAAAATCCTTCTAATTCTGTAAATTATATTGGTACACAAAAGCAGCAGTTGAATGAAATATTCAGCCACTTTTTTATAACTCTCTGAAAAGCTCTTTAAATGGTATTGATTATAGTAAAGAATCATTGTAAATTAGATTATGTGAATAACTATTATGAGTTACTTCCAATTATCATTTTAAATAACACAGGGGAGGTCTAGGTACAGTATATTGGTAATATTATACAAATACTAACATGAGGTATGAATTGGTATGGCATCTGATTAGTAATGGAAGGTAAAATAATCCCAAGTGAAATTCTTTTGATACAGTTGATACACAAGGTCGGCATATTAAATAGTCTTTAATGTATCTAACCAATTCCTCACATGGATAGTTTGATTTAAACGGCAGTACAGGCTGCACGTAGCTATGCATATATTGTCATATCCAAGTGACATTTACTGCATCTTACATGTCGAGGGAATACATGTTTCATTTCTTATAAATGATTGTAACACCAAGTTTTGCCTACAGCTCTGACTGTACATAGTTCGGGCATATTATGAATGTCTATGGGGGAGGGGTTGTCACGGAGAAAGATGGAATTGAGATATTTCTAAATAATTGGTAACAGATGTTTCATTAAAAGTGTTGCTGACATATTGGATTACAAATGGGACATGTGGTTCAATCCTTCATTTCTAATAAATGTACATCTTAAACAGAATGATATGTGAACTATTGCTATAATTAATAGTTATCATTATAGGACTTGGTACCCCCAGTTCCAAATCTAGCAAATACAGGATGATGTCTTCTAGCTGTAAAGCTACACCATGCATGAGAATTTTGTTTTCATCTGAATATTATACATATGTAGCAGAACTAATTTTTTCCAATGGAACTGAGTTGGATATGTCATTTGGCATGATGTATTACGAGATCACTATGTAGTTGTTATGGGTGTTCATAGGATTTATAGGTAAATGTAGCTTCTCTTAAAGGATTTTCCTACCTTATGGCATATGTGCTATGCCATAAATAGCTGACAGACAGAGGTCTCTTCCCTGGGATGTTCACCTATTGAAGTATATTTTCTCAGCTGCTTTTGGAACTCACCTTTGCTGGAAAGAAGAGAATCATACATTTGCTTGGCCATCTCTAGTGTTAAAAGAACTGAAACAGTTGAAGCGTGTGTTTGGTTGAACTTTGCTCAAAGTTCGGTTCAGGCCTTAGTCACACGGGCGTTTTTTCACGCGATTTGCGCATCGCATGACGGATGCGCATGCGCAAATCGCGTGACCGGCGCCGAAAAATCGGCCCAAAAATCGCCCGAAAATCTGCTCCTAGCCGCGTTTCATTAGAAACGGGCCGGAGCTGTCCAGCGCATTGCATTCAATGGAGACGGCAATACAGCGGCTCCATTGAATGCAAGCGCTGCGGGCGAGTGTGGGATGAATTGTCGGGAAGGGGTTAAATATATAACCCCTTTCCTGCAATGCATCCTGAAAAGTGAAAAAATAAAAAAAATGTATGTACTTACCTGCGCCCGGCAGCTGGAGATCCCGGCGGCCGGCCTGCAGTGGGTGTGAAGGGGGTGTGACTCAGGCTTGCCCCTGATTGGCTCAGCGCTGAGCCAATCAGAAGCAAGTCTCAGTCACACCCATTCATGAATTCATGAATGGGTGTGACTGAGATCAGCCTCTGATTGGCTCAGGCTGAGCCAATCAGGGGCAAGCCTGAGTCACACCCCCTTCACACCCACTGCAGGACCGCTGCGGGGATCTCAGGCTGCCGGGAGCAGGTGAGTACATCCTTTTTTTTTATTTTTTCACTTTTCAGGATGCATTGCAGGAAAGGGGTTATATATTTAACCCCTTCCCGACAATTAACCCCGCGCACGCCGGCAGCCCATTGCTTTCAATGGAGCGTCTGTATTGCCGCTCCATTGAATTCAATGGGAAAACATCGTTCTTCTCTGCCACAGCTGTTCCAGCTGTGGCAGAGAAGAATGATTTGTCTTCTATATGTTCTCAATGGGGTCGGCGCTGCTGCCGCCGGCCCCATTGAGCGCATATAGAGAAGAGAACAGGAATCGCAGATCGCAGATAGGTGCGATCTGCGATTTCTGTTCTCTAATTTATCGGACGAGCGCATAAAAAGCGCTCATGTGTCCGATACCATTGCAAAGCAATGGTTTTAAAAAAATCGCCGGACGCATGCGCATGCACAAATCGCGGCAATAAACGCCCGTGTGACTGAGCCCTCAGGGTGAACCCGAACCTCAGACAATTTGTCTCTGCCAAACCCGCTAAAATTCTTCTTCTTTTTCCTTCATTACAAAAAAGGAAAAATAAGCAGGAAGAAAAAGTAGGAAAAAGGAGAAAGTAAAGGGAGGAATAAGAAGGAAAAAGAAGGAAAATTTATCTTTTTCCTTCTTCTTTTTCTTTATAAACATTGACTTAAAAACAACTCATAAGTACTTAGACACGTCCCTAGGGGACCTACAAGAGCTGTACATGGCCTTTATGGCTCTAAGACAATGTTATACACAAGTTTTAGGGGTATTGGTGAAGTTCCCGTTCAGTTTGAAGTAATTCAGACCAACTAGAACTTTTTGCCAAAATTTGACAAACTGGCCAAACCAAACTTCTCAAGTTTGTTCATCACTCGCCACCTCTCCAGTCATACTCTGTCGGGTGGAATAGGGGTCAGAGGATACTGTGGATATGCCATACATGTCCAAGATTGGAAAACACTTTTAATTCTGCAAATTATATTGGTACACAAAAGAAGCAGTACAGCTCTGCTATGTCTGTAATTTAAATCTTACATGTGATGCAATATTATAAATGCCATATAATAGGTGGCGGCCCTGTTATGGGTTTTTCATTGGGGCTCAGGAGCTACAATGATGTCTACACAAATCACAAACTGCTACAATATAACCAGACAATGTATTCTGCTGCCTGAAACCTGCTGGTATATCAGAGTCATGCATAACTTCCTCGTAAATCTGATTATAAAATTATATAATCTGTAATTCCATACCAGAATGATTAAAATGGTTTTAAAATACTATATAGGCATACATTTTACCTGTATATATACCGTATTCTTCAGACTATAAGAAGCATTTATGTTTTACTAGGAAGAAAGTAAGAAAAAAATATTTGAAACCAAATAGTGTGCCAAAAAGTTGAACAGAGTAGACATTTGCCTCTGACACACTGTTAGGGGAACATCTGCGGCTGACATTCTGATATAGGGATATGGTAGTCTTACCATAATGCAGAATATATTTAGATATTAAGGAGACGGTGAGGGAGAGGGTTATATGTACCTTGAATATTACAATGGTTCTCTATTATTTAATTTGCCTGTCTATTAACAATATGGAGCAGAAGTATACTGTCAGGAGGACTTGCACTATAATGGCTGCTTCCTATTGTTATGTACACAGACAGGCTGGCCAATCAGGGAATGTTGTGGGGCAAAAAAAAAGAGAACATTTGGGACTGATTGTAGATTTGCAAAGAGCAGAGCTTATTCTCTGCCCCTCTGTGTATTGCACCCCAAGCCACTTGAACCACATGGTGCTGGAAATATCAGAAGTAGAATTAAAATATATTAATTGCTCGAAGCTGGGACAGAGATGAAAGATTTTCAGTGCAGAAAAAAACCTCCTAACCCTCCTTTCTTAATTAGTGGGATCACTCCTGATGCCCCCCCTCCCCCATAGCCCCCACACTGTGGTCCTAACTACACCTGACCCAACAGGACACAGAGAGAGAGATAAGGACTCTCTCAGAAGATGATTGCTCAACCATAAAACTTATCTTGCACTCCCCTCCTCCTTGAAACAAGATAAGCAACTATTTTTAAAGGTACATTTACAAGATAAGAAGCACAAAGATTTTATCTCCATTTTCTGGAGATAAAATGTGCATCTTATAGTCAGAAAAATACGGTAAATATTGGGATATACAAGTTGCTTGTCACACTATGGTGGTTACTGTGTCTATTAGATATAGATAAATTGTTAGTATTCATGATGGGGAATACACAGGTGTAGAAAATGTATTTCATGTTCAAATCCATGCATTTGCTAATTTGGAATTAGTGATTTAAAAATGAGCAGATGTATAATGTGATTCCACTTATTTAATAAAACATGGATATGTTATGATGGATGAATGAAATCAATAAAGTGTATGGTAAATGAAAGGCCATATATATGAGTAGTAACAAAAAGGACTACAATTCCATATCTTGTTACTCCCAGATACTGTATATCAGCAAGACATTACCAGGTCAGAAGATAACACTGTTGGACCCCACAATTCTCAGAATGAAAGAGCCCCAAGTCTGGAGAAGCACTTGAATCACTTTGGATATCGGTGCAAACTTCTGCCCCATATACACATTGCCCTTCAATCTACTTTGTAAAGTTCCAGACATTTAAGGCCAATGCTGAAGGAGTTCAGATGCTTTACAGAGAACAATGCCTCTATCACTGTAGGAATTAGCGAAAGACACTGTTATCCACTGGCATGTCTCCATGATATGGCGAGAAGCAGAAGGTAGAAATTTCCTGTAATGTACATTAAAGATTGCATGTGTGTTATAATAGGGCACAATGACTTTGAACGCCGGAGTAGGGATGGCAGTATGATAAAAGCTAGCTCTGCATGTTGTAAACCCCAGTAGGAAGGTTACACACTCTAGAAAGTACATAAAGGCTTCATCCTTCTAAACATTTGCCAGTAAAGAGCCTTAATGTGCACAATGTAAGACATTGATGGTTACATAGTGTTTAATGAAATAAACCTAATGAAAGCCACTTGGTATTTCATCCAGCTAAATTTGCCCTCTGGGGAATTCTTTTATAGACACAGCCTGCAATTCATTTAATCAGGGAAAAGGAAATTGATAACCCACGCTGGCATTTAAAGTGTCATTTATTTTTATCTCTCAAATCACCCCTAACTGCTTTAGAGTCCTGCTTAGCATTGGAGGGGAGTAGAAGAAGACAGTCAGTAGGCTGTTGAATATACATGTGATTCACCAAGCAATCCAGGCTGCTGTCATTCTAGAGATAACACTATACAGCAGGTAAATCACTCTGTGTGATGCAGCCATTCAAACATGATATGGATGATATACTGTATAATACACTGTCTCTTGTTGCTGTGAGACATGAACTTAATATTAGTTACATTTTTGGTGTATCAGAGCCTTATATAGACATTTTGTTTATTTATAGAAACTTTCTCATAACATACAAGCAACTTTGTGTAATTTAATCTTATGTACTATAATCACGGTATTTCTTCATGTAAACAATGCAAGCAATTGCTTCCTCTAGCAGCAAAGTGTTCTGATAATATAGCAATGGATATCAAAGTTCTTGTAATTTTATTGTCAGCCTGATCTAGGAAGATTTGTAGTCTATATCATATTCTCAATATGCAACCTGTAATATGCAGTCTGCTAGTGGTGGCTAATTAGTTTCCTGACGCTATAATTTGCTTCTGCAATAATAATACTATATTAGGGAACTACTATGGATGCGGTAGCCTAAAACTCACCATACACAGTAGATAAGATTCGCTTGAACCAACCAATTTCAGTTGGATTGTCCAACTATCTAATGTGTATGTGCGTCTTCCAGCAATGCCTCAACGGTAGATGTAGGAGAAAATAAAGATTAAGTATGTAGGGTTTTAACATGCCCAATCTTTTATTCTCAATGGAGATGCTTTTGTCTGACTGTGGTTTATTTCCCTCTATCTGAGCCATGTGTGCATCTTTGTGTTCAGGGCAGGAGAAATAGCTATTGGCCAAATGAGCATACAGTTGACAGCTACATCATGTGTATATCCACCTTAAAGGGGTTGCTCAAGTCAAAAGTTTTGTCTAAAAAGGTCTTCCCCGTAGCCAGAACATAACAAATAGCTCACATTCTCCTCTCTCCCGCTCGTCGCTTATCTCGCACCTGCGACTCCAAGCCTCCACTGTCATGATATCTTTATAGGCTGCAAACAGCCTGTGCCATCCTGTAAACAGGTTACTGCAGCCAATGACAGAGCTAACTGATGACTGCTGAGCTCTGTCATTGGCTGCACAGGTTGTTTGCAGCCAGGAAACATATCATGACAGTAGAGATCCAGAGCTGCAGTAGGGAGACAAGTGGGGAGCGGGAGAAAGGCGTGTATGAGTATTTGTTATGTTGTGACCACATAGGAGCCCTTTTTAGACAAAACTTTTAACTCACATGACCGCTCTAAGTGTTTTTTGACACAGTTTTGTGGTAATTGCTTTTAAAAATTGTGAGTTGACTATACTGTCTCGGTAAATCCTAATACACTTTCGTAGATTCACCATAGGTTCATTACATTTAAAATATGATGCAGTAATGTAGATCTATCTATCTATCTATCTATCTATCTATCTATCTATCTATCTATCTATCTATCTCATATCTATCTATCTATCTATCTATCTATCTATCTATCTTATATCTATCTATATCTATCTATCTATCTATCTATCTATCTATCTATCTATCTATCTATCTATCTATCTATCTATCTATCTATCATCACCTATCAAATTCCATGAGACATCACTGAATTGATTTGCTGAAATATCCCATCTATTCAGCCAATTTTATAACATTACTTATTACCTGAGCTTGTGTGCTTATGTCATTGTCTGATAAATGAATTGACACCATTAGCTCTCTGTGTGGATTATATTATTATAAAGCACAGCAGAGTCCCTTTTTGTTCTATTGTAATTAAATTCAACACCATGAGCTCTACTTGGAAGTCAATAGATTTGTGGTTTTCAGATCCATCCAGCACTAAATCTAAACAACTGCATTATGTCCCATCCATCCTTCTAGATAACACGTAAGTATAATAAGTTGCTGCTATTTCAAAATGAAGGTTTCCACTTACTGTCAGCTTGGAGGAGCAGATGCTGCTATGTGCAGACAGTGGGGTGACTTCTCTTTGCTTCTTATTTACAGACCTAGAATTATGGTATTTGTGTTTCTTTCTCCTTGACCGATGTCTCTCTTCTTTAGATTGCTCCCTTGTTCTGAATCAGGGAAAAGAAACCATTACATTTCTGAAGATGTTTAAGAGATTGAAAAGAAGAATTAATCATAATAACATTGGCAGATGATTTGGGGACTATTAAACCTCAGACTGTTCAGAAATGATTTTCTCTTCTTTGTTATTTTAGTGTGACTATTCACAATCTATCCTGGTTTAGTTACTTTTTTTCAACTTTTTCAGCACATGTAATGAAAATCTATTAACCCTTTCCAATCCACTGTCTTACGTCTGAAGACATTCTGATTGAAGGCTGTACAGCTCCGATGTCGGAAAACGTCCGGCACGGTATTCTTACTGTATATTACTGGTCGCTCTGTTGTTGGGGGCCTCTCCAGCATGTCCCATAGCGCAGAACTGGCTCTAGCCAGCAGATGGCGCCATTGTAAAATGGCAGAAAGAGAAAGGCCCCTAGGAAACGCTGAATCCAAAATTGGATTGCAAAGGGTTAAAGTGAAAGTCTCAAGTATTTCATTTTAGATTTATTCATTAGATGTAAGTAGGTAGCTGAAAAATATTATATTTCTGCTTTTTTAATGTTATTAATTTTTACTTATAAAATCATCCCTGGAGTAGCCACATTGGGGAAACACAATTCTGTCCTGTATTGTCTGTATAGACCAGTGTTTCCAAAACTCCAGTCCTCACAAGCCATCGATAGGTCATGATTTGAGGATATCCTTTAGTCTAACATGAGCCTAATTTAATAGCGTATTATGCGTGCAATACGTGGTGAATGGAGTCGATGAAAGTACATTGATTTTCATTGATCCATTCACACTTGCGTATATTCATTGCATATAATACGCACATAAAAAAGGAATGTTCTATTTTACCGTGTATTGTGAGCAATAGAGCTCTATCGTTCTCTATGGACGCCTAATAAACGCTGTACATATGCAATTACATTGCATAGGTGCGGCATGTATACTCAACATTGTTAAGCGACAGAGCGGGAAATAAAAAGAAAGAAGAAGCAAGTCACACTGTGCATGACGGTGTGTGAGATACACTGCCATGCTCAGTGAAACATCACTGCCATACACGGTGATAGGCCGACTCACGCAGGGGTAGAACAGTGCGTTATACACACAGCGCTTTATAACATGATCTTGTGAGCCGGGCCTTGGAGAGAACACCTGTGATAATGTCTGGGGCAATAATTATATCACCTGTGCAAAACTTTGGAAATCCTAAAAACACCATTGAAAACAATGGACGATATTGCAAAAAGAAAGGAGATGCTGCAATTTTTTATCACGCAGCATCGCAGCAATGAAAACATCGCAAATGAGAATGAAACCATTGATAATCATTAGTTTTATAATTATGCTCTTTCACTCACTCTGGCATCGCAAGAAAATCGTGTGATTATCTTTCCAGTGTTATGGAGCCCTTAGGGCGCCTACCCACTTGCGTTGCCGATTTTCGCACGTGGAAAACGCGGCGTTTTTGCGTGTTTTTTGCGCGTTTTTGCACGTTTTTTGCAGCCCTCCATTGACAATCATGGGTGCATTAAGAGAAAAATAAGGAGACATATGCAACTGACAGTTCCTATGTGAAAAAAACCCACGAAAGGGGAAAAAAACCCAGATGGACAAGAACACATTCTATACTAATTGCTCTTGAGAAAAAACGCGAAACATCACAGGAAAAAAAATCGCAAGTGGGTAGGCACCCTTATAGAGATATAATTAAATCACCTGCCCACTGCTGACTCTGTCCCATTCTACACAGAAAAGCAACAAGTGAGCTACAGAAAACTGGATTTGGCTACTTTCACACTGTACTTTTATGATCCATTTGACATATGCATCAGGAAGGCTCTTAATGCATACTTCAAATGTTGTATTATGTGTTGTTTTATGTGTATGGTTTTATTTTTTAGTCCCTTAAGGGGACTTGAAGATGTGATTGTTTGATTGCTAGGATAGTACACTGCAATACTTTCGTAGTGTATTCTACTAAACATATGAGGCAGGGCGCAATAGGCTGAGTTACATACAGACATGGAGGACTTTGTCAGGCTTCAGGCTGCCATGGGAACCCATTGGTACCTTGCAATCGCACTGCAGGGTGCTGATGGATGACAGAAGGAGCCCCCTTCCTTGTCATATGCATGTGTGCTGCAGTTGCTATTGATTGTGGAGTATAGGATGTTAAATTCCAGGATCTGAGATTTTTTGTTGTAGGCTGTTAGCGCAGGAACCTGGCTGTCAGTAGTCAGCTAAGCCACCGCCTTAAAAAGGTGTATGGGCAAGTTTAAAGCCCATTAGTGACCGATGTAAAAAGGCATATTAGTGGTCACTAAGGGGTTAATGTACAGTAAGATGAACACAAATAAGCTGCCAAATCAGTAGGCCAACAAGCTTATATGTTGTTCTTGCATGAGGCCTTTTTGGTGCCCATGAGTTCCTTGCATTGAATCTACTCATAGTAGTTAACACAAGCCAAATACCTACTGTGTGACTCTTCTTTTACAGCCTGCAATACCACAGGGAAAGTGGTTCATGAACAGGAAATGTTTTATAATTTAGCAGTCTTGGATAGGGATGATTCTTTAGCCAGTTTTATGATACGAGTGACAGCTGCCAGTTAGTTGTGTGAAAGGTGTAAATGATCTCGTACGTGCAGGTCTGCCGAAAGAGCTGGGCACATGCAGCGGCAACTGTCTGTCACCTTCATAAACAGCTACAGAAGCTGTCATAAAAAAGAATGCAAGTAATAGCGCACAAAGATGCCTCAGCATAAGTTATTGTTGTAAGCCGCTGCTTATTCCATGACATTTCCCACTGACAGTCATTACATTTTAAGCATACAGCAGAAATCCCATCGATGAAAGATACATTGTTTAATATCAAGCTCTATTGTTGCCGTCAAATCATTAAGAGACGTCTGTGAGATCTGATAGACCCCATTATAAGTCAATGGGGCCAATCAGGCGCCAGTGGTGTCTGTGATGTAATGAATCTGGCAGAGCGATGTGGTTCCACTTATACAAAAATCGGAGGCCAGAATACAGATGTGAACAGAGGCAAAGGGTCGTTTTACACTAACCGATAAATTGTTTGGATTCCCACATCTGGGCGTTTATCATTCAGTGTAAATGCATGCCCCGACTGAATGACGACCACAAAATTCATTCACTTCTCGTTCGTCATTCAGTTTATGCATGGAGAAAACTGAATGATAAATTGGTACGTGTAGACTGCCTGTTTACTATGATTGGAGGTGAGCAGGCTGGAATGATCCCTATCCTGCCCCATTTCCATTTACTAGCCACAATCGATCGTGTAATAAAGCACAGGAACGATTATCGCTGGGACAACCTGTTGGGCATGTGTGCCCATTTGGGCCCTTTTTACATTAGTTGCTGATATGGACATCATGTAATATTTGACAAGAGGAATTTTTTCATTAAGCTATGTTACCTGTTTTCACAGCTTGGGGATCTAGACTCAATGCTTAGAGAGCGATGTTGGTAACGATGATGGTGGGATTTTCTTGGCCTACCGCGTGAGCTATGGGAAAGACAAGACAAAACCATGTTAGATTTTCTTAAAGGGCAACTCTGGTGACTTTTTTATTCATTCATTATGTAGCTATGCCCCCAGCATATACCTTGCTAAAGCACTTTTTTCTCCCCTGTCCTCCTGCACATACAAGACCTCTGACACATTCAATAGACCTTTGGAATCGTGTCACCCCCAGGCATCCTGTTGTCCTATCCAGCCGAACTGACGAAGGGGCTCTTCCCCGAAACGCGTATTCTATTGCTGGTTTTTAATTTGTGAAAAAATAAAAAAGAAGTGCTTTCACCATCACACATTGGACCTTGATCTTCATCTTCTAGTAGCTTAGAGGGTTGCGCCTCCATACCAGTTTTTTTCATATCCTTTTCACTACACTCACGCCCACACTGGTGGAGCGTCATCTGGTTGGCAGCACCTCCACCATTCAAAATACTCCATCATTGGAAACACTTTGTACTCCAGAAATATTCCACCACTCTCACTGGGTCTTGCTCCACCCTCCTTTTTCATTTCTTTTACCAGCATATACCTGTCTGAAACTCCTGGCTTCTTTTTCCTCAGCTGGTTATGATGCAATCTCAATTCTAACCAGCTCAAATTTACTTGGGGGTTATAGATGCCTTTTTTAATCAGTTTCTCAGTCTGTGTGATGCTGTTACATGGATCTGTTTTAGATGGAAATACAAACACTCCTATCACAGTTACTGATGATCACACAGCTCTTGTCACACAGTTATAATAGAGGAGATCACAGCTCACCCGTCTGAATGTATACTTAGGGTCTGTAGCTTATATAAGTGAATATGGAAGATAATGATGATAATTAAACTGTCCCCTGCATACAGATATAGTATAACCTTAGCTAATGCAATGCTGATGCATCATGGGATTAATTGAGAGGTAAAAGTAAAAAAATCTCAGCCTCCAGATGGTGCCAACAAGGGGCTGAACTGCATGGAAGAGGCTGGAATACGCAGAGGAGACTTCCAAAGTCAGGAGAGGGGGCAGAAGTGGAAAAATGAGTGGCCCTTTAAAATTTCCAAAATAATATTTCCAAAAATACATTTCTTTCTATGTATACAATACTATGCCCTAATGAGTTAGCTAATCACAGAAGGACCTATAATAGTACTGCCTGGATATGTTGTGCAAATAGATTTTTTCCAATAACTCAGACATGATGTGAATTATATGCTATTATATATATTATCAATATGGCACAGAAAATGTATAAAATAACCACATGATATCTATCTGCTCCAAGCTGTAGCACTATCACCCAGGAAAGAAAAAGCAAACCATTGATACTATTGGTATGCGTTTAGCCTTGGTCATTTGGTTGATGGAAGAAGTTAAAGTGAATGTTCCCTAGAACTATTTCTACAGACAACTGCGGAGCTGCATTCTGTATTGCAACTACGAAGCATTCAGCTTTTCTTTTTTTACCTGGTGAGGTAAACTATTTCCAAAAAGGTATCACTGATACATACAAGCAATACACTGTAGGTGTATTTCCTACTGTCAAAGATGCATCGCACTGCACAAAAACGGCATTTCTGTGCCATGCAACAGAGTAGACGGCTCCATAGGGAAACATGGGCTACAAAACATCGCAAGTCACGGGCATATTGCAAGACCCACAAGGTTTTTGACTTATAATGTCACATGACACAAAACACCGCAAATGTGAAGGAACCCATAGGAAAGCATGGGCTTCACATACATGCGATCTGTCACATTGCCGCAACATGGGAAAATTGTGCGACTTTGTCGCCTGTGTAAATCAGGCCTTAATAAAGTTTTTTTTTTTTTTCATTTTCTGTTTTTCCTTTTTAAAAACCCAAATCTCTTATTTTTCTGTTGACGTAGCTGTCTGTGGGCTTTCTTTTTTGCGGGAAAAATTGTATTTCTCATTGGTACCATTTAATGTAGCATACTGAAAAACTTTAATAAGTTACTACCGGTAAGTAGAGTGAGGCCTTAGTCAGACGGGCGTTTTTTCGCGCGATTTGCGGATCGCATGACGGATGCGCATCCGCAAATCACGTGACCGATGCGCGCAAGTCGCCCGCAAATCGCCCGAAAATCTGCTCCTAGCCGCGTTTCATTAGAAACGGGCCGGAGCTGTCCAGCGCATTGCATTCAATGGAGACGGCAATACAGCCGTCTCCATTGAAAGCAATGCGCTGCGGGCGAGCCCGGGATGAATTGTCGGTAAGGGCTTAAATATATAAGCCCTTACCTGCAATGCATCCTAAAATGTGTAAAAATAAAAAATATATATGTACTTACCTTCTCCCGGCAGCTGGAGCTCCGAGCGGCTGTCCTGCAGTGGGTGTGAAGGGGGTGTGAGTCAGACCTGCCCCCTGATTGGCTCAGCGCTGAGCCAATCAGAGGCATGCCTCACTCACACCCATTCATGAATTCATGAATGGATGTGAGTCAGACCTGCCCCTGATTGGCTCAGCGCTGAGAGGCAGCAGTCACTCACCCATTCATGAATTCATGAATGGGTGTGTGAGTGAAACTGGCCTCTGATTGGTCAGGCTGTGACCAATCAGAGGCAGATCATTCAGCAGGCGGGGATTTTAAAGCCCCGCCGGCTGAATAGTGCCGAGAAGCAGTTCAGGAGAACTGACAGCGGCCGCGGCTGGACTCCGGCTGCAGCGGAAAGGTGAGTATACAATTTTTTTTTATTTTAACACATTTTAGGATGAATTGCAGGGAAGGGTTTATATATTTAACCCCTTCCCGACAATTCACCCCACGCACGCCGGCAGCCCATTGCTTTCAATGGAGCGGCTGTATTGCCGCTCCATTGAATTCAATGGGCAAACATCGTTCTTCTCTGCCACAGCTGTTACAGCTGTGGCAGAGAAGAATGATTTGTCTTCTATATGTTCTCAATGGGGTCGGCGCTGCTGCCGCCGGCCCCATTGAGCGCATATACAGAAGAGAACAGGAATCGCAGATCGCAGATAGGTGCGATCTGCGATTTTTTGTTCTATAATTTATCGGACGAGCGCATAAAAAGCGCTCATGTGTCCGATACCATTGCAAAGCAATGGTTTTAAAAAATCGCCGGACGCATGCGCATGCGCAAATCGCGCGAAAAAACGCCCGTCTGACTGAGCCCTGAAATGGAAAGAGACAAAATTGCATCATCTTTGCGGTGTTTTGTTTTTGCGGTGTATACATTGCGGCAAAAATGACATAACTTTATTTACTATGGCTCAGTACAATTATGAGGATATCAAATTTATATAGCTTTTTTTTTTTGCTGTACTACATCTAAAAAATTAACTTTTTTATCTTTCCATCAATATAGTTATGTGAGGACTCATTTTTCTGCTGGACATCCTGTAGTTTCTATTGATACCATTTTGAAGTGCATATAACTTGCAAATAAAAATACAAATGAGGGTATTTAAAAGGTTAAGAGCCACGATCAGCATTCACACCAATCACTACTGTTGCGGCTCAGTGTCAGCTGTCTAAGACAGTTTATACTGGCTGTGTATGGAGTGGGATCGGCTCCCCCTCTATACAGACCCTGCACACCCAGGACACCCATATATGTTAAAATATCGCTTTTTTTATGCTGTGGAAGTCTACGAGGATATGCCCCACTGCATTGGGTGTATACATGGGGTATATGTGAGCCTTCCTTTAGAAGCTTTTCCCACTATATACTGTACATTACATTGAAGACTATAACCTGATGTGAACAGGGCCTTGCTAAAGGGAAAACCCATTTATAGTACAATGCAAAATGAAAAGGTAATATTTCCACTGTAAGTTGGGTCCCAGAATCAATTCCATTGGTGGACCCTACATACCCCAGTCTGACACTGATAGGAGGTGGGAAGGTACAGTTACACTTCAGCCATATAATAAAACAGTAGTGACATAAATCACACAAGAAAGTTTGGGGGCCTTGTTCTAGTTGTTGATCAGAGCCTACATGCTGCAACAAACTACTTGAGTAAGAAGCCATAGGCTGCCAGAGTGCACCATGACTCCTGATGCAACACAATGCCAGTTGACTACTTAGCTGCCTACGTTTTTCAGATTAGACCTTCTTCTCAGCACATTTAACCCTTTCCCTCCATATGACGTAAGGGTATGTCATGGCTACGGGGTACTTCCCGCAACTGGATGTACCCTTATGTCATGTAGATAGCGCGAGATCAGAAAACGATTTCGCGCTATCCAGCAGCGGGAGCCAGCTGTCACAGATAGCCGGCCTCCCACTGCAACAGTGGGGGTGCATTGGAGATGTGCCCCCCCCCCCCCGCTGTTAACCCCTTCCCTGCCACGATCTATGTAGATCGCAGCATGGGAAGGGTTCACAGAGGGAGCGCGCTTAGAGGGACACGAATGGTGTAAAAAAAAGATCAAAATAATGTACAAAAAATAAAAATGTAAAAAAAAGCAAAAAAAATCCCTTTTTGGGTGCTTTTTCTCATATTGGCATAAAAAAATGAGAATAAAAATATTTGGTATCGTCATGTCCATAATGACATGTACAATGAGTTGCACTTGCTTTTTATCCTGCAAGCAAAAGGTGTAAAAAAAAACGCTAAAAAACTGGGGCAAAATGCTAATTTTTAGCATTTTATCTCCCCAAAAAAGCTATAAAATTGATCTAAAAAACCATATGTACCCCAAAATGGTACCAATAAATACTACTGCTGGTCTCGCAAAAAATAGGCCCTCACAGAGCTCTGTGAATGGAAAAATAAAACAGTTACAATTTAGAATTTAGAAAAAAGAAAAGCTTTCCATAAAAGGTGTTTTTTAATTGTAGAAAAGTGGAAAAACCTAAAAAAAAATCTAAGAATTTTGGTATCCTTGTAATTGTACAGGCCCGCAAAAAAGATGGATTGTGTCATTTATGCTGCATAATTAACGCTTAAAAAAAATCTAAGGCAGAATTGATGCATTTTCTTTCCTTGGAATGATAAAAAAAATAATAAAAGTTTTACAATATAGTCTATGTACCCAAAAATGGCACCGATAAAAACTACAGTTCGCCACGCAAAAAACAAGCCCTTATTTGGCTGCGTTAACGAAAAAATAAACAATTATGGCTTTTAAAAAATATAGATTAAAATTCACCAAAAATTGTTGCGTCCTTATGCCCAAAATAGGCCATGTCCTTAAGGGGTTAAAGGAAAGCTGTCATGGTGAACATGGTGTCTGAGGTGCAAGCATGTTGTAGAGCAGGAGGAGCTGAGCAGACTGATATATATATATATATATATATATATATATATATAGGGGATGGATCATAGGGATCTTACAACAAGTATTTCAAATATTGTGTGTAGTTGCTTATGCGATATTTAGGTTGCTATTGGTTTGCACCCCTTATATGTTTAGAGCTTACAAAGTAGGAACTAAGATAGTTACCAGGGTAATGGGCCCTACATAATGCCCATAAGATGATGCTTATCTAATGACCAACCAATCACATACACCCCTCAACTTCAAAAACTTTCCACAACCTTAAGAATACTGTACTGGGAAATTATGGTTACATAGCTCATGTTACACAGTTATAATAGAGGAGATCACAGCTCATCCTTCTGAATGTTTACTATTGTCTGTAGTTTATATAGGTGAAGACGAAAGATGATGATAATTAAACTGTCCCTCTGCATGCAGTCTATGTAGAAAAAAACTGATAGGCCAGGGAGATTCATTATGCAGCAAGATGACTCAAAGGACACCTCAAAGCTTTGCAAGAACTATCTGGTAAAGAAAGAAGAAGGTACCCTGAAAATAATGTAATGGTCACCACAATCGCCTGATCTAAACCCAGTCGAACGTCTGTGAAGCGAGGAAACAGTGTCCAACCTCTCAAGAAAACATTTGCAATATATTACAAGCCTCATGGAAGGAATTAGGACCAACCATTTTACAATGTCTAATCAATTGGATGTCTACAGTACTCAAAAGTGTGTTAAATCCTAAAGGTGGTTTCTTTCATGAAAAGAGAAAGTTTAATTTTTTTCAATCGTAAAGGTCTCAAATGAAACTACACAAGAAAGTGTTATGGTTAAATGTTTCATACAGTTTATGCGGTCCTGCAAGTCCTACGTGCGACTGTTTATTTTATTTTAATGTATACACAAACTTTAATAAAAAGTGATTAAACCTAAGGGCCCCTGCACACGGGCGGAAATTCCGCAGCAGGATTTCCCGCAGAATTTCCGCCCGTGCCCGCCTGCATAGTAATGCATTACAAATGCAATCCTATGCAGATGGCTGTGATTTGTCAGCGTGAAAACACACGGGAAAACAAATCGCAGCATGTCCTATTTCTGTGCAGGTCTCGCAGAGGCCCACACAGAAATGTCAGTAGTGACGGGCCGGCTCCGCTCTGCACATGTGCCGGCTGGCCGACAGCCGGTGCATAGCAGAGGCAGAAGATTTCGGGAGCGGGTGAGCCGCAGGCCTTTGCAGCGGCACGGGTCCACATCCTGCTATGAGAATTCTCGCAGCGGGATCCGACCCGGCCGTCTGCAGGCGGCCTTAAGGTCTCAAATGGCAATATTTTGCTTCTTATACTCTATGAATAAATATAATGTTTTATTTTGTTTTGATCAAACATCTATGTTCTTCTTTAATGTTTTCATGCCTTAATTGTATATATACTGTAGGGTAGAAGGCAGCAGAATGCAGTCCTAAGCTCTCGCTCACAACCTGAAGGTTGCAGGTTCAATCCCTGCATGGTTCAGGCAGCCGGCTCACAGTTGACTCAGCCTTCCATCCTTCCGAGGTCGGTAAAATGAGTACCCAGCTTGCTGGGGGGTAAAGATGACTGGGGAAGGCAATGGAAAACCACCCTGCAAAAACAGTCTGCCAAGAAAACGCCACAATATGACGTCACCCTAGGAGTCAGTCATGACTTGATGTTCGCATCAGGGGACTTTACCTTTACCTTGATGTAATATAGACAGATCTTATCAACCTTGATTTAGTAAAAGTGAATTAGCTAAAAGTTTATAGGAAGGAGGATTATTATAATATTAAAATATGGTCCAAAAATCACTGGTGCTCAGACTTTGCTTTTGCTATAACAATCCTAAAATGAGTTGTGCTGAGTATAATGAATAGATGTAGGATGTATAAATACTGTATATAATATAAAAACTACAGTTCCATCACAGGTAATAGCAGTTTACATTACTAAAGCTCAGGTGGGCACACTACGTGGGTGAATGTTCTGCATTATGCACTATTGAATGTACTATTTCAATGAGGGATGAACAACAATAGGTGTACAGCTGTCGGCTTAGTAAAACCAGGCTGTCTACACTGAGCGTTTTCTAAGAACTCACATAAGTTACAATAAAATAATTTATAAAGTAAATGTATAAATTCACACATTTGACATTGCCTCAGTATGACAGGAAATTAAAGTTTAATGTGTTAAGTTGTATTACAAAGTACATCTACAACCTCTTCCCTTGAAAACAAAGCAGTGCAGCTTCAATTCTGTCTACCATCATATGCCAGAACCTAAGCACGGCAATTTCCGGCAAACTGAGCACCTACTGCTAAGTCAGTGACTCCTAATGTTATTACTGACAGCTACGATAATCACAGCTGCTCTTCAGAAGATAGAAGGGAAGTTCCCCGTAGTTCATGTCCTCCCAATATACTTGGCAATCAGAACAGAACAGGAAAAAACAGCATGTCTCCTTTTCAGTTATCTGATCTACATGAAGGAATGGAAATGGAGCAGCAATAGACAATGAGAATATTATTACTCACTGTATCACATATTATTTTTCGTTATTTCAAGCAGTTATCTTGAATGCAAAACTAACTCATTTGGATATGGCACCTATCAGATTTCCACTTGAAATGTTACAAGGCTTCGCAAACTATCTATGCAATCCATAAGTTAGTAATGAAGAATCATCACAAGGGTGTTAAAAACTTTATTAAACTGCCTGTCTATATTTTAAAAGTATCAGTTACTCTTCAGTGAAGTAGAGTAGGAGATCACAATAACATATAGGAGGTTCAACAACTGATGTAAAGGACAAATGGAAAGGTTGATTTCATGTGTTGGGTCTAGTCTGAATTTGAAATCTGGTTAGTTACTCAATTTATCTCCATAAATATATGTATTTGTGAAAAAGTGGTATGAAAGATGAGAAATTCTTGAGATTACATTATTTGTTAGATAGGTGGGAGGTTCCTGGGTACTGCTTTTATAGATTCTATGGGGAGATTCATTTGTCTTGAATGTACTATTGCGCAAAATAAATATTTTATGGTGGCAACATATACCCCCCTCCATATTCCAGTCTAGATCCCTGTTTTGATACATTTAATAAAGGCTCTATAGTGGCTTTTCCTTCCCCAACTACTTTTGAATGTTTATTAATGGAGTTAGGTTTATGTAACCTGTGGAGTTTGAGAAATCCATATGTTTGAAAATACTTTTGTTATTCCAGTTCATATAATATGCTTTGTAGAATAGATCTCTCAGTAGGTACTTCATCTATGCTTCCTCTATTTCTTATAGATCATGAATTATGGGGGGTTTGATTTGGATAAAGTTTAAAAGAGATTAAATCCCTTGATATTGGCTCTTCCTCTTGTCTGTAGTGTGGAATGCTATGAAGGCATTTGTATGTGGTGATCATATAGAGAGCAATAGTCTATTTAAGTCTAAATCTCAGAGTGATATTATGGGTCTTTAGCAACAAGCTTTAGATGCAGAGCAAGCATATATATATTCTACCACTAATCAGGTAAAAATTAATTGGAAAGTGGCACTGTTGAGGCATTTCTGGTATCACTTCCTTTCTAAATATTCATGTACAGGTTTTATATGTGTTTCTCTATCCTCTCCTCTGGCTTTCTTGGGAGTGTTATTAGGTGAGACATGCCTGGCCTCACCTGTGGGTAATTTGTCAGGACCATTTAGCCTGGCCTTGTGCTCAGTTTCAATGCTGTTTAATTTCAGTCTTATTCTGGCTGTGGAGGAAGCCAGAGCTTGGAGCTGGATCTCCTGTTTGGCTGAGTCTTTGCAAAACTAAGTACAGCGGTTATTATCTTTCATCTTGTATGCTATGGTATTCTTCTATCCCATGTAGGGTCAGTTAGTGGCCCAGATACGTAGTCAGGGTTGTCCTTCTCAAGGCGGGTTACCTTCGTATAGGCAGGTCCGTTCCCTGGGTAGGTTGTCTTTGTTGTTTACCACTGTTTGGTTTGCAAGTGCAAAAGTATTTCAGATTACAGTTCCAGCGTATCCTGGATTGATGTGATAGGCACAGTCTCAGCTTGCAGAACATTTGATAGGTGTTGCAAAAAATAAGCCATTTTTTATGAAGTGTAAGATCTTTGAGAAAGAGGAAGCAGGGGGTCATTTCTTGGATATAATTAAGGCACAGGAATCATCATTTTATGTGGCAGCATTAAGAAGCCATGATAATTCTTTGGTTATAAAGGAGGATGAAAATCTGGACACATTTTTTCTCTATTTTCACCTTGGGAGAAGAGAGGAATATTCTTTTTGGAACAAGTACAATCTGATTATTTTTTTTTAGAGCTTTGAAAAATTTAGAGAGTTTTATGATGTTCCCCATAGTAACTTTTTCCGGCTCTTTCAGTTACAACATATGTTTGCTGCTCAGTCCCTGTAAGTATCTGTGTTTCAACAACCTTTAGTGAATTTTCTTGGGTGTTCTGGTACTACGAAGGGTATTATTTCTTATTTATACAGACAGATGTTTTCCTATTAATTCCTAATAAAGGTATAAGAATAATGGGAAACAAGGTAGGCCATAGTAGCGAAATGAGCCACGATGTTGCGTATGATTCCAGTGATGTCTCTATCTGAAAGTCGAGTATCGCAGTTGTATTTAATGTATATAGTTTATCATACTCCATTAAAGTTGTTTAATATGGGTACTAGGTTAAACTCAGACTGTTCGTAATGTTATATAATTGGGTAGATTTAATGCGTATAGCCTGGGATATATTGCCTGAATTTTGGAATGGGGTACTAGAGATAATCAAAAAATATATCTTGTTGATATTAGTCTTAATCCCAGAATTTGCTTATTGGATGTTATTTATGGGCATACTGATTTGGGAATTCAGAGATCATTGTATCAGGCCTGGAAGCTGGTTACTACGGCCTGTTGGATGCAGCCTGTCTTTCCTGACAGTCACAAAGATAAGAGAGGTTATAAATTAATCTTAGAAAGAGGGATGTATAAAAAAAAAGGCTGTTTGACTAAGTTTGAGAAAATTTGGGAAACATTGTCTGATATATATATATATATATATATATATATATATATATATATATATATAATAGAATCATATCGAGTGTTGGTTGCATTGAGGTATTGTAGAAAAGTTAATGGGATTTAGAAAGGATGAGAGAAAGAAGTAAGAAGGTGGAGAAGAGTTAGATTTTTCTCTTTTCTCTTCTTTGTATGTGTCTAAATATTATTTTTGTTGGGGATGCAGGAGATTATGATTTGTTAAATATAGTTATGATTATGCACATATAAATGTTTAGAAATTCAGGGGTAATTGTATTAAAAATATAACTGCAATAAAAATTATCTGATTTAAAAAATAGATTCTTGGGTTTCTTAGGTCTCTTTGAATTCTTTGAATAGCATTGCACTTTATACATTGATTTGCATAAATTAGCATTTTAAGATTGATGTGGCATATTTAGTTAGTTCTGTATGCCAGTTTTCTAGCATGCAAATGTCACAAATTAAGTGAAGTGGCATAATTTTGTTCCTTTTTTTTGCCTTTTTGCATTGGCCTTTAGCATGTTTCTAAATGTAGGTGGGGCTAGGCAAAATGGGGGAAGATGGGGTTGGCTACATGCCATCCATTAAATTTACCATAAAATATGCCAAAAACTGGAGTAAATTATAACTGAAACCTTTGTCAGCTCATAGTCTTGGCCCATGGCTGCCTGAAAGATGCGCAAAATGTATTAAGAAGCTTGTGTCTCTTAATACATTTGGCACACTTCAGCGCAGTCCAACCTTCAGTTAGACCAGAGTCAAAACCAATGGTCTGCAGTATTTAAATATACCCCAATGTGTTTGCTTGACTTAAACCATATTCAGATCTGTGTTTGTGATTTTGATTTTCCATATTCTGTTGGAAATGGCAAAACAGAATTCCAACTGGGAATGGATCTGTCCTATGATGGAAATGAATGGTGCCCTGTGGACCACATTAATCATAATGGTGTCCATTAGTCTTTTCATATGCCACCTAGAATTTTCCAGAAGAAGTAACACAGCATGCTGTGCTAATTCATCCAGTATTTTATACTGGATATGTTGGAGGCTCCCAACAAAGCCTCTGTTGCAGATGTGAAAAGAGCATAAAAGACACTGGCTTATTTACTAATATTGTCTAAAAGTTAGAGTAGACAGTCCTAAAATGCGCCAGATTTACCACAGCAGCTTTCCAATATGGTACAACTGTTGAATTTTTAGACTGTCTAGTCTACGTTTACATCACCAATTGGTTGGTTTGGTTTACACCAAAAAGTGTGCCAAAATTTTGAAGCAATTTGGCTCAATTTTTGATACAATTTAGGACATGCCTGTTTTTTAGACAAAAACTTCTGAAAGCATCTATCATCTGATTAATATGGCACAAAGCATAATTTGCGCCAGAAAACTGTCATATTTCGAATAGTAAATAAGCCCCACAGTTCTAAATTCGAAAAAGGTTGGACTTAGGATGGTGCCATAGAGCCTCGTGCTCTGCTCTACTAACTATATCTTACTGTAAGGGAGAATACCTCCCTGTGATGGAGTGTGCCACAATTGTTTAGGATGGATTTGTATGTCATCTGACAGAGAAATACTGTATGAAATCGGAGACACAAGGGGTCATAAGCTTGTATGGGTGTCGCAATACAGCTCTGTACATCTCAAAGAATGTAAGGAGACTCAGTATGGCTGTGTGTCTGGAATTTTTCAATTAAGGATTGAAGTTAATTTTCTGATCATGTTAACCAGATGTTTTGTGATGGATTTTCATTTCTATCATTTCATATGTATGGTATATTGGCCAACCTCCTTGAGAGGAGCACCTATCTTTAGTTGTCACATATGCATTATTTTCTGCCAAAAAAACATCTAAAAATAGTATAATGTAAGGCTGCCTGTCCACGGGCACCGCAGCATCCCGCGGCAGATCTCCGCCGCTGCCCGGGAGCAGGAGCCGGCAGACAGATCTCTGCTGTCAGCCTATCTGACAGTCAGGCTGACCACGGAGAATCACGGTAATTCACAGCATGCTGCGAATTGCTGCCCGTGAGCGGTGAATCGCAATGATTCTCTGCTCGTGGACAGGGGGAAAGCGCTCTCCATAGCAACGCGGGGAACGCAATTTAAACCCGCCCGTGGACAGGCAGCCTAAATGTACAACAATAAGAACTTCACAAACAAGACAATGCACAGTTGATGAGTTAAGATTAATTGGTAAAAAATACCTGAGCATCAAATTATATTGGTTTTCTGACTCAAAGGGAATCTGTCCCAAGGATTAAGTAGTCACATAGACCCAGATTCCGGTGCAGGGTCTCAGTATTTTTCATAAAATAGAATCCTTTCATTGATATGCACATGCTCTGGAGTCCTTGATATTCATGAGCTGCCAGCTTCCCCTGCCTATCCGCTGCTGATTGACAGCTTTCCCTTGTGCACCAGTATAGGGAAAAAGCTACCAATCAGCTATGGGAGGAAGGTGAGGTCCTGCTGCTCATGAATATAAGAGCTCAGCACTCTGCTCGCATTGCAAGTGATAAACAGTGATCTTTATGCAAAATACTGCAAGAAAAAAGTAAGTGACCCAGTGCCAGAATCAGGGTCTTTGTTAATACGTAATGCTGCCCTCAGATAGTGCAGCATAGACCTAGCGGCAAATTCCCTAAAAATACGTAAACACTATAATCACAGGTTTCTATTAATATAACTCTAATTATATTGAATTGAACTACCCCAACACTGTACATTTAAAACAGATAAAGATAAAATATCATGTGTGTCCTACAACAGGGGGGAGGACAAGCTTTAGAGATCTTCACCATGTAGGTCAATATAACAAGAGAATGTAAACACTCAATACTCACTGCTTTCTGTGTTTCCTGTCATGTTTTCTTTTACTTTTTGGACTGGATGAACTAGGAAAAGGAGCATTTTATTAACTGTAATATTAGAGACATGAAAACCATATATAATATCCTGGTTACATAAAAAAGCAAACGTTCAGGGTCAGATTTTGGTTTTGTTTTTCAATTTAGCCAGTTTTGTGTATTTAAAGGGAAGTTAGGGAACTTATCACCAGTTTCATGCTCCCTGAACCATTGGCCGCATGAACCCAGGATAGAAATGCCCATTTGTACCATGCATGTTTTTTTTGAAACTCTACTGCATTTCAGGAAAAAACCCTACTTTTAGAAGTTTTGTATAGAGTTAAGCTCTTGAGTCGAAGGGGTGGGCCATCCATGGCTCTCCCTGTCTGCAGCATCAAGAGTGACAGCTCCTTTCTCCTCTTGTGTATACGAAGGGGGCTATTAGTCTTAGTGGTGATGGCGGAGACAGCCTGGTGGGTCCTGCTTCTTTGACTCAGATCTCCATTCCAGCTGAGCCCCAAGTTAAACTTCTAAGTATGATCTTTCTGAAATGCAGTAGTGTTCCAGAATAAAACATAAATAGGCCAAAAGGGCAAAGCTGACATGGGTTTTTGTTGTCTGATTTTGTTGTAATTTTTTTATGGCTGGACAAACAGTACAGAAGCTGCCTGGTATTTTAAAAGATATGGGTTACAAGAACGTAAATGCAGAGGAAATTAGAAACCAGCAACTTGGTTCTCACTTTCAGGATTGCTTACTCTTCCTGGCAATAATTATATATGTAGAGAATGTTGC
This sequence comes from Eleutherodactylus coqui, assembly GCF_035609145.1. NCBI lineage: Eukaryota > Metazoa > Chordata > Amphibia > Anura > Eleutherodactylidae > Eleutherodactylus > Eleutherodactylus coqui. Next base: position 134,773,072 of record NC_089841.1, read on the forward strand.
TTTCACAATGCATTTGAAGTATATGTTAGCCAGTAAACTCTCAGTGCATACGACAAACATATCCATTGCCCCCCATTCAATTGATGGAGGCTAAAGGAGTGTCCTTTTGGCCTCAGTTGGTCCGGCATACATCAGTATATTTTTTTCTGTATGGAATAGCACAGCAGACTGCATTATTTCATACAGAGACATCCAGTAAAAAAATTTATGGCGATATGTTTTTTTTGCAATGGAAACCTATGGGCAATGGATGCCTATATGGTGGCATCTATCAGAGGTATTAGTCGGAAAATCCTTCTGAAGTATAACTCTGACAAACACTGCAAAGCGCTGTGTGAAAGTAGCCCAAGTATTACACAAACACTGTGCAAAAAAGAGTTGATTACATATGCTTTAAAAGGGGGTTTCCATCTTGGCCACACATGGCCACAATGAGAACATCACTTGAATGAGGCGGCTGGGAGGATGGAAACATCTAAGCATGGCTGGCCTACATTGTTCCTATAACTCCTATAGAAGTCAGTTGGAGTTACGCAAAAAGTGCAGCAGAGCAAGGTGCGCTATTTCTGCAACTCAGAAGTTATAGAAACAGCATAGTTCACTGTGCTACATTCTTTATTTAACTCACATGGACTTCTATAGGAGATATGGAAACAGAGTAGCAAAGCATACTTGGCTGTTTCCATAATCCTAGCCATCCTCACCCTTCTCATACAGCTGGGTAGGGGGTGGTGGAGGTCACATTTAGACATAGTTGTGTCCCCTAGAGGTGGGACCCACACCTGTCTGACTTTTTTGTCATATCCTGTGGATATGCCATAAAAGTCTTAGATGGGAATACCCCTTTAAGGACCTTTTACAAAGGTCAGTTATCACCACAATGTGCTAATTTCTAAGTAAGCATAATAATAATCTATCTGAATGAAGGAGAAGACCAATTCTAAGCAATAAAACTATCTTGGATTTCATTATCCGCTTAGCTACATAAGTGTGTGTTCTTTTGTAATATAACACAGTTAGCAAGATGACAAGGCCAAGTGATTGACATAATTCTAGGAAAATGTTTTTGTAGAAGATAAATAGCACTCATTTATCCTTATTCATTGTAAATGACTGCTGTTCCAACCATACAGATTTCTCTATCAATATAATGTCAGTGTTTTATGGAGAGCAGAAAATCACTTACTTGTGTCTTCTCTTCTTTGATGAAGACCTGGGGAAATCAGAAAAAAGCTGAATTTATGAACTTCATTTTTTAAGGACTCTTCACATTACAGAAATATTGTCTTGAAATTTTATTATACAGAAAGTAACCCTGATACAAGAATGGAAATGAGAACTTATTGCAAAGACACTCAGCGATTCTGCTTACAGTAGAAGAGACTATAGGTAGAGAATAACTTGCTGATCATTGGGGGTCTCACTGCTGAGACCTGCTCCGATCTGGAGAACGGGACTCCCATGTCCCGCTCTCCTGTCACTGAGGGAATCCCTTTTTCCTCCAAAGTGAGGAAGATGGAGGACATGGGACCCCATTGCTGAGATTGGAGGGGTTCTCAGCAAGCTATTCCCTATCTTGTGGCTAGAGGATAGCTTAAGGTTTTGGTACAACCCCTTTAAAGTGGTATTCCAACAAATACCATAAATGGATAATTGATAGGCTTTTTGTTTATTGTATTCTTATGAAAATGGTCCCCTACTTTATTAGATGTATAATGTGATAAATGTTATATATTATCCATTTTTTTAATACTATGTAATATCTTTAATGTATTTTTAAACCCCGTGGTTAATAGTTAATCTATGTTTATAACTTCTATCTTGATAAATATTTAATGACAGAGTTTGGCTTTGGCTTATATTTCTAGTCATTGTTATAAGTCCTGTTAAAAGCTCAGACATTGACTTGCAGGAATGCTGCCTTGTAATAGGTGGCACTGTGGAGGCATTGTTCCATATTTGTATTTGCATATTTCCCAGAGGAGCATGCAAGTCCTTATAAGTCTTCTCAAACCTTCCAGGTACTGTCCCTAAGGAGAAACTATACCCCTCCCGACCCAATATACTGTATGCTTAAAAAAAACTAGAATTTCACCACTGACAACGATCCCATTTCTTGCTGATTAAGAAAGGACAAATTGTGAAGGAAATGTGCCACCATGACAAAAGTTTAAAGAGAACCTCTGTGACTGCTGCTACTGTGAGGCTACAGTCAGATGAATAGTAAACCGTGAAATACATAGATGGGTTAGTTCAATGAGAGTGGATCCTGCTCTTTATTAGACCATCCTCTATGATTTTCATATGTCTTAATAGGGCTTTGTAAATGGGTTATCTTGAAAATGTATGGTGAAACTTAAAGAGACCAAAACAGATAGGGGAGATTTCCTTAGACAGGCATTTCATGTGCCGATCTAAATCCGGAGTGCGTTGGAGTGAGATGTGCCAAAATTATGTAGATGCACACAGCTTTTTAAACATTTGGCACAAGTCCCCATTTATAAAAACTTGTAAAAAAATTATAGAAATTAGATATTCAGTTGTACTGCTGTAGCAGCAACATGCACCATCGACATATATATGGAATTTGTTCCTAACTAGAGATGAGCGAACGTACTCGTCCGAGCTTGATGCTCGGGCGAATATTAGGGTGTTCGGGATGTTCGTTATTCGTAACGAACACCACACGATGTTCGTCTATATGCGCTCAATGGGGCCGGCGGCAGCAGCGCCAACCCCATTGAGAACATATAGAAGACAAATCCTTCTTCTCTGCCACAGCTGGAACAGCTGTGACAGAGAAGAACGATGTTTGCCCATTGAATTCAATGGAACCGGCAATACAGCCGACTCCACTGAATGCAATGGGCTGCCGGCGATCGCGGGATGAATTGTCGGAAAGGGGTTAAATATATAAGCCCTTTCCTGCAATTCATCCAGAAATGTGTAAAAATAAAAAATATAAATCCCCGGCTGCTGAATATTACTCACAGCTGTTCAGAGCAGTTCAGGAGAACTGCAGCCTGCCGCGCTGAACTCCATCTGCCCGCACCAGGTGAGTATATATATATTTTTTATTTTTACACATTTCTGGATGAATTGCAGGAAAGGGCTTATATATTTAACCCCTTTCCGACAATTCATCCCGCGATCGCCGGCAGCCCATTGCATTCAGTGGAGTCGGCTGTATTGACGGCTCCATTGAATTCAATGGGCTAACATCGTTCTTCTCTGGCACAGCTGTTACAGCTGTGGCAGAGGAGAACTTGCTGTGTCGTTCCCATCATTTTCTTGAATTGCCAAGATTTTCACACATGAAAACCTTAGCGAGCATCGGCGAAATACAAAAATGTTCCGGTCGCCCATTGACTTCAATGGGGTTCGTTATTCGAAACGAACACCCGAACATCGCGGGAAGTTCGTTTCGAATAACGCGAACCCGAACATTTTGGTGTTCGCTCATCTTTATTCCTAACCAAAACTTATACATGAAGTACACAGATAAATATTCATATGAAGAAGAAATAACAATATAATGTTGTCTCAGTGTCCTGTACCTGTTTCTCTTCTGCTTTTTTGAACTCTTCTTCTTTTTCTTTTTCACTGGGGAAGGACTATAAGACCGTGACCTAAGGTGAAGACAGACAGTGAATGAAAGTTAACATATTTTGCATAATAAGCTAGATAAACCATAGCTTCTACCAGCTGAATAGTTCAAGTTCTTCTAAATCTGCTGTGTGTATAAAATGTTTTTATATTTCCAACTAAATACTAAGTATACACTAAAAGTTGCATGTGAATTAAAAGGTATAAATAAATGTTGCAGATGGTGACCTATTACTGCATGATTAAACTAGGGACTTGACTTGAATCATAAGCCTAATATAATACATTACATTAATCTGATATTACTAATTAAGTCTTATGGTTTTCATGAACAATATAGTAGCAAGCAAACAGAAATATATTTAACATTTTATTGTTTTCAGAAATTGAATTGCAATAGTTATTTAAGGGTAGGGTCTGAGATATGGCCACGATGCAGCCAAAATCTCCCAGTCAGTACGGCTTGCAAATTAAGTGACTGTTGATTGTTAATACCCGCAGGCTTTATAGGGAGGCTTTATACAGGACAAATATTGGCTGAAAAATCACTCAATGAAAGATATTCAGTGATAGTTGTGCAAAAACAGGACCTGATAGGGCACCAAGTGTGAGATCAGTCAGTAGTTGCTCATTGAAACAAAGCCCCTAGTGAGCAAGTTCTCACTCAGTGTAAACAGGCAGTCATTCATTTTTGAATGGCTGCCTGATCATAGTTAATGGAGGCATTGCGGCTGGCTAGCAGAGATCTCTGGTATGCTCTTCCTCTAATTAACGAATTTCTATTGCTCCTATGTGAAAGTACAGGAGCGATATGTCTTGGAATGACTGTTGGGGGCTAATAGTCCATATAAAACCACCCTTACCTAAAACTGCTACTATTAACAATCAACAGTTATCAATTTACAAACTGCACCAACTTGGAGCTTCTGACTGCACTGTGGTGGCTGTGTTGTGTAGGACCCCACCATAATGTCTCTATACAACTTATTATTTACCTGTATAAACTTTAGTGTTTCAAATAAATTTAACAGTGCTTTTTATGAAATCAGCGTATGTGACTAAAACATACTATTACTATGTATGTAGGACTATTACGTTAAATAGACAATGCAATCTATGCAAAAGACCTATAGTACATGCAGCTACTTAGTCCAGATTTAGACCAACCTTTTTCTCTTTTTGCGATCAGATTTTTTCTTTTTCTTTTTTCCCTTGGGAGGTGGTGAAGGGCTGAGTTGTTCTGCTTCCAAGAACCTATCACTAGACAGAGGACAAGAAAATGTAATAGAAAAATACCAGCGCTCCAGTGTCGAGAGTATTGGATTTGTAATAATGACAAAATATATTGCAAGAAATAGAGTACAGAATCACCACTTACTTTACAGGGGTGCTTAATGTAAAGCACCTCTGAATCCTAGAAAGCAGGCAAAGATGAGGAATGTACGATGATATTCTTTATTATGCAGATGCGACGCGTTTCGGCTTAACCATCGGCCTTTTTCAAGCAAAACAATATATGCCATGATTTCTTGATTTTAAATTAATTTTATCATATTAAGTTTCAACATTCATAACTATATTTTTAAAGCTGTTGTCCAGTTACCGGACACTTCCACTTTAATAGGGCTAGCTGTTGTAAAATAATAAATTTAACTATAGATACCCCTCTACTGCTGGGATCCAGCACTGGGGTCCTGCTGTGGTCCCGATGATTATTGTGGCAGATGATGTCACAGAGAATCAGGTGACTGCTGCGGCCAATGAGTGGCTGCAGCATCACGTTCCTGAACTCCTGGCATCATGGTGTTTGGGATGTAAGCATTGATGCCTGGAGAACAAGCAGCCTCACATTGGATACAGTGGTCACCTAATTTCCTGTGACATCATCTGTCACAATAAATGCTGGAACCACAGCGGGGCTGTAGCGCTGGATCCCGGCAGCAGTGGAGGGGTTAGTATAGTTCAGTTTATTATTTTAACACAGCCAGCCCTTTTGAACCAATGCTGTCCAGTAACTGGACAGCCTTTTTAAACTGGAAATATCATGAACCAGAAATACAGTTTTTAGAATGTAGTCAAAACATCTGTATAGATCAGTGTTTCCCAACCGTGGTGCCGTGAGAAGCTGCCAGGGGTGCCGCGGCTCTCCGGCTGGGTACTGGTGTATTATGTGTAGCCACAGCAGTTTTGTCAAATGTTAACATCCCCAGCTTCTGATTGGGGCTGTGTTTAATCCAGAGAGCCGGCACCAGGGACACGTGACAGGAGACCTGGCAGGCAGGATGCCTGCCTGCCTGATAGAGCTGGTGGGTGGGTCACTTGCCTGCCTGACCGAGTGGACGGCCGGGGCACATGACAGCAGAGCCGGCATCAGGGACGCAGTGAGCGCAGTAAGTAAGTGGGGCAGGGGGTTAATGTTATTAATGGGAGAGGGTGGTTAACAGCCGGGGCCACAATGACAGCTGGGGCAGCAATATAGGGCCGCAATTACAGCCGGGGCCACAATCAGGGGCCGCAATTACAGCCTGGGCAGCAATAAGAAGCCGCTATTGCAGCCGGGGCCACAATCGGGGGCCCCTATTACAGCCAGGGCTGCAATCAGGGGCGGCTATTACACCCGGTGCAGCAATGGGGGGCGGCTATTACCGTCAGGGCTGCAATCAGGGGCGGCTATTACAGCCAATGCTACAATAGAGGCTGGCTATTACAGCCAGGGTCGCAATAGGGGGGCGCTATTACAGCCGGGGACCTCTATTACTGCTGAGGCCGCAATAGGGGGCAGCTATTACTGCAGGGCCACAATAGGGGGCCGCAATAATGGGGGCCGCTATTGCAGCCGGGGCCGCAATAATGGGGGCCCCTATTGCAGCCGGGGGCGCAATAATTACTACCGAGGCTGCTGTGGCGGTCGCCATTACTACTGTGGCCACCAACATGGAGGGGGGGGGGGCACTATTACTACATAAGGCAGATTAGTTGGGAAATCTATAGTAGCTGTAGCAGCAAAGTGTTTGAGATTTTGAAAATCATCCACACGGTGTGGATACAATCTGCACAAGACCTGTGTGGACACTGACATGCGGTGCAGGATTAAATTCCACAGCATGTTCATTTTAAATATAATGTATATCAATGGCCCACCCAGTGTTCCTCCCTGTGTGTGTTTTTTTTAAACAGCCCTGTCCTTTTTATAACAATAGTGGTAAAAAACATATGTCGTAATAAGCCACACCCTAGCCATGCCCTGACCACACACCCCTAACCACACCCCATTTGGTAGGGGTACCGCATTGTAAATTTTTTTTCTGCTGCTGCTACAGTTACTATAGATTCCACAACTAATCCATCGGCTCTCTGGATTAAACATGCCCGCAGTCAATCAGAAGCTGGGGGCGTTAACATTTGACAAAACTACTGTGGCTACACATAATACACCAGTATTCAGCCGAAGTGCCACGGCACCCCTGGCAACCTCTCACGGCACCCCGGTTGGGAAACACTGGTCTATGCAATTGGTTTGTACAATAGTATCAAATTATAACAAGTACATAAGGTAATAATAATATATGGTTCAATAACATT